>NC_140512.1:7546797-7894297 GCF_964339955.1 Pipistrellus hanaki
CTCCTCTCCTCTCCTCTCCTCTCCTCTCCTTACCCCCTCTTTCCTTTTCAGTTTGTTCGAATTGGGAGCAGGTAAGAAGGAAAAGTTTGCTGCCTTTCAGCATGTCTTCTGAGGTTGTCTTTGTCCCATTAGAAACAAGCCGAATGATTTGATTACTTCAATAGTTCCTTTAAAACCTGAGAATCTCTATACATATGTCCAATAAACTTTTCTTAGAAATTTATTGTGCCTGATGGAGCACAAAGAGGAACAGGACCTATGTTCCCACACACTACAGCAATCTGTTCACCACCACCTCTAGTGCCTGGACTTAGCAAGTATTTCAGACCTCTGCACCAGGCCACAGGAAAGCTGAGACAGGGTTGGGTGGAACCGAAGTACAAATTAGCTGGGAACTTTGAAAAGAGGAATCATCTCCAAAGAAACATATGGAAAACTTAAAAAAAAAAGAAGAAGAAAAAAAGAGGAATCTAACATATGAAAACCCAATCCCACTGGAATGTTTTTTCATACATAGTATAAACGCCACATAAATAAAACCACAAACCTCTGCAGAAGTACAGGAGAGCATGGGAGCCCCCAGCGTGCTCTCTTGTCAGGGCCTCCTTCAGGAAGCAAGCAAGTGAGCTTCCAGAAACAAAAGCTATTTGAAAATCCTTCCTCTGGGCACTGCGGCCTGGCCTGGGCAGTCCCTTAGGAGGATGCAGTGTGTGAAACAACCCGAAGGAGTCTTCGATTCAGGCTATTAGGTTCTGAACTTTTAGGTACCAGTGGATGGTGAGCATCTTTTCGGGACAAGGAAAGTTTGAATGGAATAGTAATATTTAACTGCCACAGTGCGTGTAAAGTTTAGGACTTCCGGGGAAGAGTTCTGGCTGTACTCCTCCCAGTAGTACACCCACTTCTGGCCAAGTTCTGGTGAAATTTTCCCTTAGAAGGTACAGTGCCTCTCTTGGTCTTGTTCCCTGCGTAAATCTCTGGTTTGAAAACTTTGCAGCATTCAAGGCGTTTTAAGCTTGAGGGCTGAAATGTCACTTTAAAAGCAAGGTTAAAAAGGTCACACAGCTGCAAATAATAATAGCCCAATGAAATTCAGATTCTAGCTGCAGCCCACTTCAAGAATAACACTGAAACAGGAAACAAGCATACTAGATCTTTTTACCAGTGAAGCTAGTAAGGACACATCTGATAAAATGTGTGCGCCTGTGTGTGTGTGTGTGTGTGTGTGTGTGTGTGTGTGTGTGACAGACACACAAAGGGAGACAGAAAGACATACACAACAAAACAGACACACAGGAATAGACAATACAAAGAGAGAGACATAGAGTTTCAGAGGGAGAAGATATAGAAAAACAAGATAAAGACACAAATACAGAAAGGGATACAAAGACACACAAAATAATTGATTTGCTTGGACTGAAATTCAAGGATGTTTATTCAAAATTATGACATTTATATTTGAAAAGTAAAGATATATTTAAAACACCAGGTTTTACTTTTCTTTCATTTTTGCAGTTAGTTTCCATTAGTTATGTTTAAGTAATATCTCTTTGAATGTTCCTATTTTATAATGTTTTACTAAAATAGTCTTGTTTTACAGATGAGCAAATAAGATAATGAAAGGTACAGTTTTCTTCCCAAAGAAAGGCTTTGCTCCAAATTGAATATATAATTCCTTTCCAATAACTAGCCACGTGTTGTGTCCTTTTATTTATTATTTTTTAACTCCTCACCTGAGGACATGTTGTTGTTTTTCTCATTGATTTTTAGAAAGAGGAAAGGAGGAGAGAACTATCTATCAGTTGCCTCACATGCATCCCTTCTTCCCCCCTTGGGGGATTGAACCCACATTCTAGTCATGTTCCCTGATCGGGAATCAAATCCCAAACTTTTTGGTGTATGGGATGATGCTCCAACCAACCAGAGTCTGTGTCCTTTTTAAAAAAAAATAGAATCAGGCATCTCAGAATAAATAACCTATACTGTGTTGTTGGTGAATTTGTGTTGGGTTATTATTGTGTGTGCGTCTTTGCCTTTTTGACCAATACATTGAGTGAGATTTCAGCTTCCTCCTTACTGAAACACCAGTAATAAACAACCTTTGCTGCCAGAAACAAAGTAGGATTGTTGGACACTCACACAGTGTGACTAACTCAAAATGCACCCATTTGTCAGCTGCCCTTGGCACTCAGGCAGGACCAGTTTCTTCCTCTAGCGCGCTCTCAGCACTCCAGTAGGTTCAGCAAGGTAGAAGGTCCGTTTCACATGAGTCCTGCCAGGAAGACTCTCTCCACAATCACAATAGGATAATAAATGCCCACAGATATTGTTAATATCTCTATTAAAATCCACACACCCTCTTTCAGTTATATAATTCCTTCATATTCAGATTAACAACACCAGAGCCGATGGGGCACATCAATGTTATTATTGGTGCTCACTAACATTTAGATTTAGTTTGCAGCTTTAAAGTTCCCATAACTTTTGGTGTTGATCAAAGTGAATGGCAGATTTTCAGATTAAAGCAACATTTTTAGTGTCTTACTGTTCTGAATCCTGTATCCCTGTGCAACTCTACCTGTTGTTCCTGAGGGAAATTTGTGCCAATCCACTAAGATTGGAGTTTAACTGAGGATCAGCAATGGTGTCCTATGATTTAGATGGAGAAAAATCCCTCTTTCTTGGCTTTTACTGCAAATAATGTGGTAGGGTTTTTGTTTTTTTCCATTTGGACTCACTGTTGTCCTTCCGTTTAAAGTACATATTTACAGTATTTTGCGTAGGCTCTCCAAGTTTTGAGAAACATTTGTTTTTTTGCAATGTTTGCCATTCATGAAATGGTAATTCCCAAGGATATCCCTAAGTGCCTGGCAAAGCATCTGAATGGATTGCATCAGCCATTGTGGAAGATTTCCCATTTTAGACCAAGAGGAATTTATGGGGTCAGATGATGAACAATGAAAGAGATTCTGCTCACTGTGAGGCCAGACGAATCCAGTGGCAGTTGAGGGTCTGAATTGCAAATCCAGCCTGTCATCTCCTTAACTGCGGAAAACCTCTACTCACTTTAGGCACTAGTAGGGTTTGTTATTAGGGTTTTGTGTTGTTTTCCAAAAATTTGAAGGGAAATTAGACTCATAAGGCATTTAAGTGAACACTGAATCTGAACTTTGGAAAAGAGAAACAAAAAATAGAAACTTTCAAATGATTGAACAGCCAGCTATAATTATGACTGTAACTAGCCAAAGTTATGGGTTCACTCCATGTTCCTCAAAGGGCACACTGTGGGGGTCACAGGCAGCTCACAAATGGCTAATAGGCTGGACTTCAGTGGTTTTGATGCTCATGGCAACATTACAGACTGAATTTATCATGAATCAACACATTTACATGTGAAATTTAATGAAAGGTAGCTTTAACTCATTGTTTTCACCAAAAGCAACTAAGCTGCTCCTCCTACCCCATTAAATCTGGGGAGGTTTTTGATCTTAAGCGGGAACAGGTGGAATGAGGCCTGCACAACCTTTTGCCTCGCTGTACTCTTGGTTCTAGGCCAAAGAAGGTTAAGAACCACTGCCATAGGGATAGAGAAAAGGCAAGCTGTTTGGGATGGTTTATTGTGATGATTCAGGATCCATTCCACGAATATTTATTGAACGACTACTGTGTCAGCTCTGTGCAGTGCAGCCTGGGCTAAGGCCATTGCCAAACACCACTTGGTTCATTAGAATATGCCAGCTAGAAAAACAACTGAATGGGAAGTGAGACGATGAAGCCCGCCTTCTGAGACCCAAATGCAGAACACGCTGGCTGAAATCACATCTGAGTGATCTGCCCCCACTTGATGGATGATAAAAGAATATCGGTAGGGCCTTAGTAGGAGTCTTTTTGAGAGAATAATTATTACAATATGTGCTAGAAAAGAGCCATAATAATAGACCATAAAAATTGCTCTTGACTGATACATCAGACCAGATCATACTAGTTGATAAAAATAATGATGCCTGCATGGTAGAATGGCACCATTTAGTAAAACTACAAACGCCCACAAAGAAAGGAATGAGCAAGGGTGTGCTGTTTGCAGAGGCTGAATGTGGGAACTGTGGAGCATCCAAATAAAGCAGTTGAAGTTCACACACGTATCTACACACCCACTCAGAGCTTATTAATCACTGAAAACTTATTTTAGCAACTTCAATTTTACCTGA
Organism: Pipistrellus hanaki; assembly: GCF_964339955.1. Classification (NCBI taxonomy): domain Eukaryota; kingdom Metazoa; phylum Chordata; class Mammalia; order Chiroptera; family Vespertilionidae; genus Pipistrellus; species Pipistrellus hanaki. The sequence goes on from NC_140512.1 coordinate 7,551,006, forward strand.
GGACTTTTATTGTAAGACTGTATTGCCAAATCATTTGGACCATGGGATCGATAGCATGTAATAAATTGATACCGATGTATTTATGTTTAACAAGTAAAATAATAAAACGACAGGTAAGCATAAAACAAGTAAAATAATAAAATGACTGAACTCTAAACTATCTGATGGCAGACTCTGTCTTTCTCTGATCGATCAGATTCCTCTAAATGTAACATCCATGCTATGAAGGTTCAGTAAGACAGAGTAAATCTAAATGGCCGATGTCAAGTGAAATAAGTCAGACAGAAAAAGTTAAGAACCATATAATTTCACTCATATATGGGATATAAAAGTGAAAGAACAAATGAACAAACAAGAAAAACAAACAACAAATCATAGACAGAGATGACAGTATGACAGTTACCAGAGGGATAGGGTACAAAGGTAATAAAGGGTAAAAGGGGATCAAATATATGGTGATGGAAGATTTGATTTGGGTGGTGGGCACACATACAGATGATGTATTATAGAATCATGCACTTGAAACCTATATAATTTTATTAACCAACTAAAGACCTGCTGCATGAAATTCATGCAAGAGTAGGCCTTCCTTCTCCGGGCTGCTGGCACTGACTTCCCTCTGCCACCTGGGACCCAGGCTTCCCTCGCAGCCCTGGCTTTGTCTGGAAGATCGTCCAGAAGGATGTCCAGTCTAATTAGCATATTAGTTTTTTATTATTATAGATGTTATCCCAATAAGTTAAATTTAAAAATCTTTATGACTGGACTTTATTCTGTCTGTAAGTACCGCATCAAAGTATAATTCAATGTTATTTGTTACAGCTCATATGCAAATTATAATTAATTAATAAAAGGTAGCTAATGTTGGCACCAAGCAGAATTGCTAAATATTCACCTTTATGGGCTGGAATTTATGGGAAAAATCATCATTTTGATGAACTAAGGTTTGAAATAGAGTTGTGATTATGGAAGGAAAGTACTTTCTTTCCATAATTATCTATGAGTCAGAGCTTAGACATCCTTTTCTTTCACTTTGGCTTGTTAATGCATCTCAAATTAAGCAATAGCACTTTCAATCTTGACCATTTCTGTTTGTTGAACATTAATCTAATTCATTATCACTAGTTACTATTTTTGGATGTAGGCTATAAATATATTCACATAGAAATCTCCCATTTTTACTATAATATAATCTTAATATTTATTAGTAATACTACTAATATTGGCATTCTTTTGTTACTTTGTCAACTAAAGCTCTATGTGGTATCCAAGAAAGACCCACCTTATAGCTAATGCTCTTTTAAAATATTAAAATGAGGTTCCAGTAAAGCTTGCCTGCAGCTGAAACCGGTTTGGCTCAGTGAATAGAGCGTCGGCCTGCGGACTGAAGGGTCCCAGGTTTGATTCCGGTTGGGAGTGTGCAGGGGGCAGCTGGTCGGTGTTTCTCTCTCATCGATATTTCTGACTCTCTATCCCTCTCCCTTCCTCTCTGTGAAAAATCAATAAATATATTAAAAAATATAAAAGCTTGCCTGCAAACCTTCTCCCACATTTAAACACACCTTTCCATGCACAGACCTTTCTGCATAATTTGCAAATGTCTTACAGGCCTCCTAACTGATCAGAATGATGCAGGAATGATGTTACTGAAGACTGATATTTATGCTCCCATTGTAAAGGAGGGAAAATTGGGGCCTGAAATAATTCAATGGCCTGACACTGCTCAGGCAGGTCATGACCTCAAAGACAAAAACGTTCCCTAAAAGCATTTCTAAAACTTTACTAGAAGAACAAGGCATGTTTAATTAATGGATAACCAGATTACTCTATTGTTTAATCTCTCTTGGTTCAAAATCATTTTTTAGCTTTAAAGTCACCTTTTATTTTGAGGCTTAGAAGTTAAGTTACCAGCATTTACAGCAGAGAGGAGGGGTGCTTCATGGAAAGTGATAACAAAATTAAATGAATAATGAGATATGAGAAGTTATTTAATTGCTCATGACTTTTCTAAAGTGCAATGAAAGCTTTTGAAGATATTTGTCATTTTTGTTGTTGTTTGTTTTCTCCTTCTAACTATAATAGGGCAAGACTTGAAACAACATGGCTGATATAGGAAAGCTGGAAAATTATGCTAAGTAAATGTGTTGACAACTGACAAATGGGAGGTATTACTAATGAAGACTGAAAAAGGCATTTCCCGGGCTAGGTAGCTCAGTTGGTTAGAGTGTCGTCCGATACACCAACATTACGGGTTCAATCCCTGGTCAGAATACATACAAGAAGCAACCAATGAATGCATAAACAAGTGGAACAACAAACCAGTGTCTCTTTCTCTCTCCCTTCTTTTTCTAAAATCAATCAGTAAATTACAAAAAAGTTGCATTGCTTGGTGAAAATTGTACAATGAGGATAAATAATGTTCTGAAGATAGTTCACATTTTTAATTTTGTTTATTTAACATCTGACTAGCAATGTTATTTTAGGCAAGTCTTTTTGCTTTGTGTTTTATAAAAGCAAAAGTATGCATTTCCCAAAGGACTTATGTGAAATATATTCATATTTGGGGGAAGGGTATAATAACAACAAAATTAGCACTGAGCTTTTTTTCCTTCAAGATAATAAAGTTTCCTTGGACAAACAATGACTATGACCTGAATCGAAGCAGAACTCCCTCTTTCAAGGGCAAAGGTGACGCGGACTCTCTGGAGTCACAAGTAGCATTTCAAAGAAGCAAATTGCTTCCCGTGCTCAGAGACGAAGCAGTGGGTTTTGGTTTCACAGGAGAACCATGTAGCTCCCATACGTTCAACTTTAAAATTGCCAGAAAGTATGATTTAGAAAATGATTTAAATTGTGTAACAAAATGTCCATAGTACTTTCCATGATTTAAAATATTTATGTTACTGTATCCAGTGGTAACCACAAAACCATGTGTACTGTATTTTTATGAGCTTTTGGGAAGATTTGCAAAGGTAATTTTGATTACACTCCATTTTTTCCTAATGAATTTACCTTAGAACCTGACCCCTACATAAATAAGAAAAGACCACTCTATAATTTAACATGTATCTGAGATCATAACACAGGGGTTTTCCCTGCAAAGCTACCTTATGCAAGACAACTTATCTAGAGCATAAAAGCAGAGCTTCAATCTAACATTAATTTCAAATTAAAAACCAAATAAAAAATATCCAAGGTGATATATTTTTGCATTTTCTGAGTTACCCCTATATAACTTGGATAATTTTTGCTAAAACATTACCAAGTGCCTGAGAAAAAGGGAATTTAAGGCCCTGGCTGGCTGCAGGACCTCTCCGCATCCCTTAGTCATACTGAGCAAAGCTTGGTGGTTGGGGTGACCATAGATGAATCATTTGACCTGTTGCTCAGGTTGGTCCTCACCCTGATTGTCCAGTTACTGCCACTTCTCTTACTGTCCTAAGTAGCCCACCCCAATGACAGGTGGGAACTTTGCTTTGGAATCCGCTTTTGCAAGTGATGTCTTACCTGGTAACGACACAGTCCAGGTAGTTTTCCATAGGCAGGATTCTTACTGCACATATCCATGCCATTTTTCTTTAAAGTACGGTAAATATGGATTCCAGAAAACAGTAAGAATGCAGACAGCAGGGAGGCTACTGTTCATGTTTTCTCTTCTAATTTGGGAATTGGCATAGAGAGGAGGGTCCACACACTGCTTTCCTTACGTTTCTCAGGTGGAAGCAGAAAATATTCATGGATTTCTGTTTTCTTTCCTCCCTCTCCCGCTGGCCCTTCAGATTTATGAGGAATCCAAGATGAATCTGGAGCAGGAGAGGCCATTCATCTGCAGTGCGCCAGGCTGCTCCCAGGTGAGTGTGGGGATCTCTGCTCTGTCTTACAGGAGTCACAGCTACCTTCCAATAGGGAAGCAACTCTCTCTTGTCAATCATGCCTGCTGTGGGCTTTCTTTCTTCACCAAGGTGCCATATCGTCAAAGACCCCTAATCATCATCACCATCATCATCATCATCAATGTGTTCATTTTTCATTTTGAATAGTTTGAACTACTTCCCTCATAGCCCCTGAAAAACATCAATTTTGGCCACTTCCTCCTGGAAGTACGCTAGTTGCATCTTGCCCACCAGATGCTCAAATTAGTTATCTCAGAAAGAGGGGAAGGAGGGTGCCTGCTGTTATAACAGCTACTTGAATATTGGCTCTTTGGATTACTGGTGAAAGCTTACAACCAGTGGTTGAATTCTGTTTTGTTTTGTTGTCGTATTTGAGTTAAATAAACCCCCTCTAACTCTTTGAGAACCTATGATTTTTCTATTTATTTAAACTTTAAGAGGAGAAGTTGGCCTACTGTGCAATATTAAGCCTTTTTTTAGCCTCCAAAGGCTCCCATCAAGTGGAATTGTGAGAATTAGATGAGATACTGCATGTAGTTTAGTATAGAGCCTGCACATAGTAAGTGCTCAATTAATATTTGCGGTTGTTACTATTCCTGCTGCTTTTATTATTACACTGGAACCTATCTCTTTGGAAAAATTTGAAATATTCATTATCTAACATCAGAGGTTTACATGTTGTCTTTGGAATTTGATGGTGACTTTTTCTATACATGACCCTTTGGGTGCCTTCACGTTTCAGTCATTGGAAAATGACCACATATGGTCACTCTCACGCCAAGATCTTTATTCTGTTGGATATAGGACAAGCTTAAAGTATAGGTTCTTTCCAACATGGGTTGCCCACTTTCCTGCTCCTCCCTATTTATGTGGTGGGGTTGGCAGTGCCGTGTGCAGTAATGTCCAGGAGTCAATGAGAGATGATGTCTATTGAGGGCCTCATCGTATCTCCCCAGAGAGTTGGGAGGGTCTGGGAGCCTTTTGGAGAGAAGATGCCATGGAGAAATGAATGCTGTTGCTGGTGCTGCCTTGTGGTGTTACCAGCCATTGTTCGAGGAACCAGAGTCCTTTGCATGTGTTCTAGCAAGTTCTCCCAGGGCTTTTTGTGTGAATATTGATTTGCAACCTATAAATAAGAAAAGCAATAGAGGAAATTATTGTGAATTTGAACTACTTTTCAGCAAACTGATTTTGGAGGTCATTTTGAAATAGTAAACACCGGGATGATCCATAACTGGGGAAAAATCTGCCATCCATTGTGAGTATAGACAGTAGCCTTACCTAAATAAGGTAATGCTGGTTCCCTTTTAGTTTCCTTAGGGAGAAGTCTCAAGGGCCAAAGGGAACCAGAGAATTTGAGCATTATGCTTTGGTTTTGCTGTGAAAATGTGACCTTAAATTTTCTTCAGTTCAAGTCACTCAGCAAATTTTGGAGTGCCTACTATGTGCATAAGACACACGTATCTCTGCCCTCACAGAGCTTCTAGTTTAGGCATCATATTTGCAACCACATAATCAATCAGTTAATTTCTGAATTATAATTTTCCATGAAGGAAGAGCACAGGCCACCTTGAAGAGTGTCAGGGAGATTTACTTTCCTTGGGAAGGATAATAAGAGCTCCTCTATGGAAGGGGCATTTAACGGAATGGGATCCTCCCAGTGAGGTTCGTAGCGAGTCAGTATTCTAGCAGGGCCCAGATTGTGACTGATAGTAGAGAAGAGCCTTTGAGGAATCTAATACTTAGACAAGTCAGAGAGAAGGGAACTGCATGTAGGTCATCAGACTGTGTGACAGTTTCCCAGGCTTGCTACTATTGCTATCTGAGGCTGATACATTCTTGGAGCAGGGACTGTGCATTACAGGATGCTTAGAAGCATCCCTGACCTCTACCTTCTAGATCCCGGTAGCACTCACTCCCTAGTTGCAAAAACAAAAAAAAAATGTCTTCAGGCATTGCTAACCATCCCAAATCGCCCAGGCTGAGAATACCCACTGGTTTGAAGTTTGGCTTTAGCCTTCTTTCTTTTTGGATCCCTTCCTTTTGGGGTAGAGGGGTTACCTACCTCTAACTGATGCTCCCCACTGGATTTTAGAGTTTGCTTTAAGTTATCTCTTCTTTTTTTTTCTTTTTTTTTTTTTTGGAATTAGGCAGTATATAAAAAGTAAATGCCACAGACATGGTGTCAGACGCTGCAAGAGCTGTGACAGTGAGAGGCCTGAGCAAAGGCTGTTGGGTTTGGCAGAGGGTGCTTGCCGGCGACCTATGAGAGAGGAGTCAGGGTGGGGGCCGGAGTGGAAGGATTAACGAGTGAGTGGGTGGCAAGGAAGTGGAGGTGGCCAGCATAGAGGACTCTTTCAAGAGCACTAGGGAGTGACGGGAAGCAGAGGGATATAATGGCAGCCTGAGGACGATGCTGCATGAGAGAGGTTCTTTTTTAAATTAAAGGCAAGCCATGGCTGGATTTACTCAAGGGCAAGGACGAGTGAGTTCATTGGCTTGAAGGACACCAACTGAAGCATCAATCCTGGGAAGATACGGGGTGTAGAGCATCCTATGGAGTAGGGGGGGTGCTTATTCCTCTGAGAGAGGATGAAATGGAAATGGAATCTGTGAAGTTACATCAAATTCTGAGGTGGAGATGGTAATAAAGGATGAAAGGGGTACCTTTCAAATGACCTTGAACTTCTCACTGAAGGAGTAGGTCATTTCCTTGAGAAGGATTAGGACTGAGGAAAAGGCCAGATGAATATGATAATTGAGGATTTGTATAGTTTCTCGGTTTTTAGTAAAACTCTAAGTCTCTCCCCTCAATGCCCTGCCAATTTTAAATGTAAAGATGCATTTAAAACTTGATGTCTCTATTTAATGTGCAAGTGCTTCTTTTCCTCAACAAACAATTATAAAACATGTGCATCTTTCAGTTGAAGAGGTATTGGAATTGAGAAAGTGTAGTAGTTGCCCAGTGATTACAAGGATCTCCTGATGGGGGGTTAGGAAATCCCCCTGGAGTCAGTTGTGATCATGGCTTTTACTTAGTGACATTCCATAGCCTGGGACCTGCACGGAGAAGAAAGGATGGCTGGGAATTGGAAAGGGGAGCGGATGTGAATTATCAGTGCTGCATTGGGGATGGTGGAAGGGTTTTCCTCCCTTTTTCAGTCATTGGAAAAACACTTGGCTCTATGAGGAATGGCCTATAGTACCTGCAAGTACTTTTTGTGTTTATAACGCCTTATATATTAGCTCTATCCCAGAAGTAAAGAAAAACAGCTTCTCTCCTCTTTCTGATCTCACAAAGTTCAATGTTAATCTCCCTGTTCCTTTGTCCTCCACATCAATCATGTTTTGGGTTCCAGTGGCCTCTCTCGGCTCTGTCTTTGTTATAGACAATCCATTTTGGTTACTTATCATTTGTTTTTAGTTTCCTACCCAATTAAAAAAGACATCACAGATGTCCTAGACTGTCTGTTTTGGAAAGTGATTTATAGTCAATAAGAGATATGATGGAAATTATTATTATTTAGTAAGTATGCTAGTTAAAATTCTATTTTAAGCTATTATCATACAGAGCCAAAAATTGGTGTACAGGTACAAAGTAAAGGATTTGCAATGTTGTTGATTGTATATATATCACAGAAAAAGTTATAAGGCTTTTGAGAGAAGGAGTAAGACATTTAAACCATGCATAGTAATGTCACATAGTTGATAGTCATTATAAGGTGTTATAGAAGACCAAAGAATAGATGAATCTGCAGCAAAAACCCATGTCATTATAAATCTTTGTATACAGAAATATCATATAATTATAATGCTTTGCAAATTCTATGCTCTCCAATTTATATGATATAAATGACATAAATGTGTGATATTTATTTGAAGAATTACTTTTAGAATATTTTGAAGGATTTAACCCAGTAAATTCCCTCAAGAACCCATCATACTGTCTTCAGAAGAGAGTTCTATCATAGTAGCAGTGGCCATTGAAATTTATAATGATCTCCAGAGGAACTGGGAAGCCCTGAAAGATGTCCTAAATTATCAAAGATTCAGAAATGTTCAGCAGTATTTGTCTTTGTTATATTTTAATTTGACTTTGATAAAGCAGATACTCTGTTAAGTCCAGTTGTTAAGAAATCCAGTCTGAGTCAGTATAGGCTAGGAACTACTATAATAACAAATTACCCCAGAGCTTCAATGACTTAAAACAACAAAGGCTGATTTCAGTTGCCCAAGCATACACTTCTATTGTAGGTTGACAGGATGTTTTTCACATTCCTTTAGTGACTAGGATTAATTGAAGGGCCACTATTTCTAATATTGTGAATCGCCATGCTACAGGGGAGAAGGAGGGGGGTCTCTAGAGGGTCTTGCATTAAGAATTAGGTGCTCACATCTGGATGACCTGTGACTTCCATTCATTACTCAATGGGCAGAACTAATCATATGGCCCCACCCAACCACAAGAGGATCAGGCAATCAATACAATCCCACCATATGACCAGAAGACAGACAGCTGAAAATATTTGGGAGCAGCATTTTGACAACCATAATAGCACTTTTTGAAAATTAAAAATAAAGTGTTGGTTTACTACACTGTACAGAGTATAAAATACCAAAAATAATTTGTCACACTAGTATAAATCATATGTATAATTATAAAAAAGTCAGATAATGATTGTCCAAGGTCTTCATAAACAGAAACATACTATACAAATGTCAGGGTGCACACTTGTAGGTTTATATGTCAAATAATTAATCAAGACCTGTAATTCTTTCCTAATTCTGACATGAATCAAAATGTTTTCCTACTTCATACATTTCTGCTAATTTCAGTTAATCTATGGATGTCTAGCATACCTATTATGCCTTAGACTTACTTTTACATCATTATGGATAACAGTAACTACTAGAGAAGAGTTCCAAATAGTTTTGCAAAACTCCAGTACTACTTAGGTCTAAATTAATTTTAAAAATTGAGCATGCTTTTCTCATATGTTTAGGTAGAAATGGAAGATTACTTTTGTCAGGTTAGTTATTTTTTGCAATCATAAATTTAAACAATCTTTTATTCTTTAAAAACACAGCATATTTCTCTTGTAGATATTATTTTAATATTTTTAATAGTATTAAGTTTCCTCTCTCTGTTTTATCTTTATCTAAATACAAATTTAAGGTCTACCCTAGATACCTCTAGTTCCTAAGGAAGCATCTAGTTTACTGATGACTCATCACAGTTGGTTGTTATATTCAAGTCTTTATTATTATGCCTAATAATAAAAGGCCTTCAAAGGAATTCCCAGGGGGAGGTATGGGAATTCATAGAATAGTGGAAGGCAAAGATCTTACGTGTTTTCTTAGTACTCAGCCAGATTTTTCTACAACATAATTAAGACCCTGGTTAGTTATAATGGAAATAAGGATGCATATATTTGGGAGTAATTCAAAGGAGCATCCCAGTATATTTGCTCCCAGAAAATAACTTATCATTTTACTTACTCATGCTTTCACACTTGGTCAGAACCGTTTTTTGTTTTGCCTGTCACATTTGCAATGCTCAATAAATCTTTTTCTCTGTAATGGCAAATGTATATTACAAAACTGAATGGCTCCTCTCCCCTCTCCTTTTTTCTCTCTATTTGTCTGACAGCGCTTCCCAACAGAGGACCATCTGATGATTCATAGGCACAAGCATGAAATGACTTTGAAGTTTCCCTCAATAAAAACAGACAATATGTTATCAGGTAAGGAGCCATCAGGCAAAGAAGCTTTGGGTAATCAGCCACCAATAGTTGTTCTACTCATGATAGGATGATTTCCACTAGAAAATTCTGTGCCATGAAAATATACATTTCTAAGGTATAAAAAAGACTTAAAATAATGGTAAGCAAAAATGTAATCAGCTAATGCAGTGTTCACTCAAATAATTGGAGAGCTGTGCCTTTTCATTTTTTGGCATGTAAATATTTATTACTCTAAAACTTGGCTCCATATATCTTTCTAAAAAGCACACACCTGTGATCACTCAGGCGGCAAATATAAATTAAGCGTGTGTAATGCACATTGCATTGTTCTGAGTGACATGCAAGGTGTAAAAATTTATATGATTTCTGTTCTCAAGGGCATCACAATTAATGTGTACCCTAACACTTAGCAAAATAGAGGACCGGGGCTGCCCACGATATCCAGATATCCAGATGGTCCATGACTCAGCAGATACTGGTAGTTTGATTTATGATGGTTCAACTTACAAATTTTTGAGTTTGTGATGATGTGAAAGAGATGCATTCAGTAGAAAAGGAACTTCAAATTTTGAATTTTGAATCATGATCTTTTCTCTCGTGGTGCTCGGCAGAGGCAGCAGAGAGCAGCAGCTCTGTCCAGACACGAGATCACGAGGTGAAATAACTGATACACTAGAGTGTCCTGTGTTGTCATGGATTTGGGATATTGTGTTTTGTGTTTTCACATCCAATCATGTCTATAACCTATGTACGGAAGTATATTGTCCTCAGTTGATTCTCCTGCTTCTGATGAGAAGAGGACAATTACTCCTGAGATAAACTTATGATAATTGACCAACTGTAGAGTAAAGTAAGTCTTCTGAGCACATTTAAGGCAGGCTAGGCTGCATCATCATATTTAGTATGTCAGGTATATTAGATGCATTTTTTTCACTTATCATATTTTCAATTTATGATGGATTTATTGGAGGTAACGCTACCACAAGTAAAGGAACACCTGATATTAAATGAGTATTGTAAGGAAAAATACTCTGCAACTACAATAGAAAGAGCTCTCTTTCTGGACTGAAGTGGTAGGTGAAGTTTTCCTTAAGAAACAATACCCTCTTCGTATGTGGGAGATTAAAAGATATACTGCATTGAAACATAGCAAGTTCTCAGCAAATGTGAGCAGAAGTAAAAAATAATAATCCATTAATTGCCATTCTTTCCCAGTTTGATAGGTGGTATGGAAGTTAGACAGAGGGCAAGGCCAGAGGTGAGGAAACTTGAACTCTGTCTAGCCTGGACTCTGACTCCACCAGCTGTCTGACCTTGAGGAAGTTAACACACCCTTCTGGGCCTCGGTTTCTTTTTTACCATAAAATGGGAATGATTTTATCTGCCAGATCTGTTCCACAGGATTATTGTGAAGATTCAATGAAAGAATGTAAATTGAAGTGTTTCATAAATCCCAGCAGGGTAATTGAAGCATTTCCCATTACCCTTCTTAGACTGGAAATACTTCCCTAGAGCCACCAGCTCCCTGGTGTTGTGAGAGAGTGAGGCATCCATGAATGCGTTAGAGTGATAGCACAAGAACAGCTGACGGCTCTGGCGATTATAATTTAACATTTCTATGGCACTTAAATCTTACAAGTATTTTATTAGCTAGGAATTCCACCAAGAGTTTGTCAGGCAAATTATTTTTACAATTCTTATTACTGATAGAGGAGGAGACACACAAGGACATGGAGCCGCTTTTCCAAGCTCACCAAACAGAGCAAAGATGAGGACCTTGATCCTGCAGTCCTAAACCATTGACTTGTACTGGCCACTGCATGGTCAGGCTTTACAAGTTTATATACATAATTAAATACCCCTGGTGTCAGAGCTGTTCACACAGCTTCATTAACCCACCAAGGACTTGATAATAGTTCAAAACATTGTGGTTTCGAAGACTCTCCAAAATCCAAGGTGTCCTCTTCCTTGTCCCTCTATCACCACCTACCACCTCTCTCTATGCCTATTCGTTTTTGCTGAACCAGCTGGCTCTTCAGAAATAGTTTGTGTGAAGTCTAGAAACAGATGCAGAAACTCAAATTCGTAAGAATTATAAAAACCTACAAGGGCTAAGAAGGACTGTCGGTTTTTTTTTATTTTTTTATTGTTTGAAGGATCACAAATAGTAGTACATGTCTTCTTTTTTCCCCCCTTGACTTTCCCCAACTTCCCCTATCCCCGCATATGCCTTCACCTTCCCTGACCCATGTCTTGTATCCATTTGTTATGTTTATATGCATGCATACAAGTCCTTTGGTTCATCTCTTACAGCACCTCCTCCCTCTTCTCCACTCCACCCCCCCCCCCGCCCCAAACTCCATTGCCTTCCCGCTATAGTTTGACAGTCTGTTCAATGGTTCTTTATCTGTATAACTATTTCCGCCCCCCCCATTTTTTTCTTTGAAAAATCTTGCAACTGCAGACTAGAAATAATAATAATATAATAACAAAAAAAGTTCTGAGACCCAGTTTCAATGTCAAATGGTTCCTTATATGTACATGCCAGCAATGATATCTGGATGATGGACAGATGGTGGCAATATAGGTCCAACCCTCTCTGGTTTGGTCCTGGGCAACCTGCAAAAACACACAGCTGCTGACTGCTAGCGTGGCCAGGTGTCATTAGTTTCTTCCATCTCTGGGCTGTTTCTCCTCTTGTCTTCGTGGTTGGAGTAGACCTGACAATTCCTCTTTGTTAAAGGAATCCCCACGGTCTTGGAGTAGTTTTCTGAAAATATACAAACATATTCTTGACCAAAAATTAATAAAGGAATCTTTTCTATAAAATTGACTTGGGATCCTTTGTATTTTTGCCCAATTTTCCTTTGGCTTGTTTTGACACCATGTGTGATTTTCATGGGTGTCTTGCTGTTAGCTTTACAAATGAAAATTAATTTTCTATAGTAAAAATTTTCTAGATATAATTTACTTACAGGATATTTTTCCTTACATATTACTCTACTATCCCTCCTTTTTTTAAATGGATGCTTTTATAAATTTTGTAATGCAGTCTTGATAACTTTATATTTTAAGTTTTTGCACAAAAATAAGACTGCTTTAGGTTCATTTCATGTTAAGCAATTTTACTGTGAGATGCACTACCAATAGAGATTTTAGTTAATACTTTAGGAACAGCTTTTTGTCCAGTACACTGAAGTTTTCTTGGATGTTCACTAGGACTGTCAGTTCTTGTGTTTTTATTACTTATTACTTTCTCTAGAGTCATTGGTGCTATAACTTCATAGTTCAACAGTGAACCTATATATGCAAGTAGTAAGCTGCAGACTTTACAATTCCAAATATTTAAATACATAAGTTCTTTCTTTATTTTTCCCAAATAAGATCTCTAAAATAGACTTCCTGGTGGTAGGGAAGTGGGAGGTAATATTAGGGGATGGTAATTATGTGGAGATATTACCAGTATAGTGGTGTCAGCATAATAGCTTATTGGCATATTGCTAGTAAGGCCTCCAAAAGTCCCATCTGAAGGTCTGAAAAAAGTAGCTAAAGATCTGTGAACATTTCTATATAATGGATATTAGCAGGGTTTTGATTAAGTTCTTGCAGCTTTTCATTTGGTCTTATCAGACCCTTGTTAAGACTGTTGCTTCCAATAACTGGCAGTGTCAGGTGGGAAAATATTGGGAGAAAAGTCACTCTAATTTTTATTATGTCAAACTTGGAGTAAGAAAATGAAGGGAGAAATAAATGGGGAAAACAGCATGAATAATATATTGCCATATTTTCTTCTGCTTTCCCATGCTTTATGTTGAAGCTGGGATGAAGTCATTTCCTATTCCCAATGAAATTAAGTGCTAAATTGTTTAACTTGTTACTCATTCTGCATGTTCATAGTCTGGTAGAATTTTCTTGCTGGGATGGAGTACAGAGATATCCAGGCCAACTTTATTACTTTGCAGTTAGAGGACTGAGGTTTACTACATGTCATAAGCCAGTGTTGTCCACGTTGAACTATAATGGGCTATCTACTGGGTATTTTTGCTTTGGTATTTGATTTTCCTAGGAAAGTCTTCAATAAGTATTTATCTCAAATCTCATTGTAGTTTTAACATATTAGAGTGTGATTGCAAATATGATTGAAGTTTTTACTTGTGTGTATCTTATTGAGATTTGAATTTATTAAAAGCTACAGAATTTACTCTTATTAAAATAGGCTCATTACATTTTTATTTCTTAATATACTTGAAGCCTATGTTGTGGCCTATCATGAAGACAAATGATCTTTTACAGTTTGAAATATATTAATAATAGAAATAGTATAAACCAATCTCAAATCAGCCAACATCGTCAGGGCAAAAGTTTTCAAGTCCCTCTCAGGCCATTTTTTTAAAAGCAATATTCAATTAAACAAAATTTTATTCCAAATGAACTAGAATTTGACATTAAGAAGATAAAGTATAGTAGTATGTATATTCATTATTAATTTCAGGATATCTTGTTAAGTTGTATTTTGGAAAATCACTTCAGTATTTATTAATTATAAATATTAAAGTTAGGGAAGTTATTAAGACACTGCAGATATACTCTTCAAAGATAAATGTCCAAAGAGTTGTAGTATCTAAAATAATTACATAGCTTTGGCACAAAGTCCATTTTATTTAGGCCAGAGTGATCTTTGACCTGCCACAAGGCAGGGTAGTCAAGGTGGTAGTCATGTGTTTGATTAAGCTACAGCTGCTCTTATGAATAGACAGTAAACATAATGACCTCCCAGGCTAAAGTGACAAGAATAGTAGGGACATGAATGGGGATGGTTTTGGATTCTGGGGGCAAAAACATATAGCCCTTTCCTCATTGATTTTCCCATTCTTATTTGATCCACATGGCCCATTTACAGAGTCCTGATATTATGATGGACACAACTCTACTCTCAGCTGTTCTTGATCTGATAGATGATAATTTCATGGTGAGGGAAGTTGTGATATCAAAGGTTTTTAGATGCCAAGTTCAAAGAGAGAATCAATTGAGGACAATATACTTCTATACACAGGTTGCAAAATTATCAGCTGTTATGTGACATAAGATCTGTTTGGCTTGAAATATGATCAAATTTCAGTATAAAAGATAAAGAGGATGATGTTTGGATCTATTTTAATGGCAATATGATTAGGCATCCAGAAATTCCTAAATTTTTCCCTCTCTGAAATCCCCACCCCCACTTATTTACAGGGTCCCCACGTTCTGTGCAGGAAAATAAAGGGCAATTGTATTTATAGCCGAACAAGGAAATAATATTCCAAATGAGAACTCTATGTGTATGTGTTTGCACACACATGTGCTGTGAGTTGGCAGAACATGGTGGAAATATTGTCTTAGATTATGGGTTTTGCTTCATGGTGAGATTACTAGGCATTTAAAGGTATGGACCCATGTGTCTCTTTCTTAGACTTCCTATCAGAGATATTGATTGGTTTCACCTTTCAGGAAAGGTGTAAGTTCAACACTCTTGAACTTCACTTATTCATTCATTCAATAAACACTTATTCAAGAAAAATAGGATTTGATAAGGTGCTAGGAATGCTGCAATGAACAAGACCTATGAGGTCCATCTTTCATGGAACTTAGTATACTGTACTGAGAGTGGGGAGGAAGAGGAATAGTACACAACCTCCTCCCCAGATAGATAAAAAAAATATTCACTAGTGATAAGTGCTGTCACTAATAAGATAAAACATGACAGTGGGACACAAGTGGTAAGCAGACTGCCTAAGGAAGGTTGGGAAAGCCCTCTCTGCATGTGTGGCATTTTAGCCAAGACCTGATGTTCAGTACTGTGGGCTCAGGTGCCCTTTATCCTTATCTTGTGAATATGGTGAGACCAGAAGTAGTAAAACCATATGTGGTGCAGCTGACTGTATCTTGAGCTGACACACAAAAGAGAGGCCAGAGAGACTAGCTTCCTCATTCCATCTTCCTTATCACCATCTGATACAGAGCATCTAACATAAATGACAATATAGTCTCTCAGAACCCATCTGTGTCCCTGGAGTAAGTATAGAATTGGGTCCTATCTTTAATAGGCTATACATTTAATTCTCTGGAGAAAGCAAGAATGTTGTTCAATGAAGTGGAACATTTGTTTCCAAAATAGTGATCCTGATCAACCACACAACTTCAGCCCAAATCCATTGCCTGTGGCTCTTTGTTACAAACTCTGCTTAATCATCCATGGGCATTTTGAGGGGGAAGCCAAGAGGGAAGGTAATATACATCACCCAAATTGTTTTTGGAATGAACTAGAATATAAAAACCCTGACTGAGTAAGCAAATAAGTCACACACACAGCCCATATTTACTTCCTCTTCCATTGAAAGTGAAAGTACATAGTGAATTCCCACTTTGTAAATTAATCCAATCTTAATGGAACAGAGGGTGATGAATATGGTTTGCACCAGAGGGCAGCATGCTAATAACAGTAGCTTCCATTCATTGCCTTGTCTTGTGCCTGCAATTGTGCCTTCTCCTTTACATGCATTGTATCATTTAATTCTAGCTATTTTTTTTTTCATATGAGGAAACAAAATCAAGAGGATGAGCAGTTTGTCTAAAGTCCCTATGTGTCTATAATTTTCTTACTTTATGCCTGGATTTGGTGAGCTATGATCATGCTTAGGTCTTACATTTGTGTTTGAATACAAATCTATGAACTGCTTTTTCTTTTATTACTGACTTATCTATTTAATAGCAATCAAATGAAGAAAAGGAAATATTTAGAAGGAGATTATACTAACACATTAGCATTTAGAGGAACAAAGATTGTGTTTTTAAGTCAGATTATCTTGTTCATTGCAACAAGTGCCTATTGGCATTTATAGGAGCTTCTCAAGCATGTTTCAAGCTGATCTAGCAAAATAGAATTTTAAATGGTTCACCTGAATACCTCGAGGCCTTGATCTGCAGCCATCTTTTATGTGTGCAAAACTGGCTCCCAGTCTATTCCATCTGGAAAACCTCCCCTTTGACAAAGAGTGTCGGAGAACTCGGGCAAATTAGTGACTAAGTGGAAATGTTAAGTTTGAGCTTTCACTGTTTGGGGCAGGTTTTGATAAGACAGTCGCCTTGGATCCCTTAGTTCACCTGGCCAGCAGAGACATGATCTCACAGTGTAAGTAAGACATGATCTTACTAACCCTTTTTACCAGCTCAGCTCTTCTAAAGCAACTTAAAGTCATGGCTTGATTGCTGTTGGCACACTTGGGGTAGGCCTTGGCTGATAGTGAGATGTAGAACATATAATTGTTTGATTTGAATCTAAATCTATGTTTCTGCAGCTATGTGTCCTAAGCAAGGCCCTTGTCAGAGCCTTTTTGACTTGTCTCATAAGCATTCTCAGGGTATCTAGTCCACCAGCTGTCCACCTTGACAAAGTACAGGTTCCAGCAGACTATTCAAGAGTATGAGATTGTCTCATCTCTCTCACTGATTTGGATCACTCTAGCCATGGTCCATTTTTTAACCATCCCACAGCTGTTGTTCTAAAACCAGAGTTGCTTTGGTTTGACTCATGGTAGCACTGCATCTTGGGATAAAGGGAAATAGAAATATTAATGTCACTGAGAGGACCCTATCATTTCTATTGTACTTTTATACTTAATAAAAGGCACATTTATTGCAAAGAAGCCTGTCTGAAATTCTGTCATTTGTTACTGATTATTGCTCTTATAAAGGATTATGTATTTTCAAATTTATTTAATGTAAACTCTTTTAATCAGGTCTTTATTAACATTCATATAGGGACTAAATAAGAATATTGTAAAGAAAGCATTGCTGAAAAGTTCATGTGATAGCTGTAAATATAAACCAAATGTAAAAAGTATCTAAGAAAATTGCCTTGTTTTAGAACCCCAACTCTTACTAAAATAGATAAGCTAATTCCAATTATTTTCTCTATTGATTTGAGTGCACTCTTGGGAATTCCATTAAGCCACATTTTGTTGGCTGAAATTAAGTCATGCAAATAATAAAAAAAATGCACTGCCTTTTAAAAAATACCATATAGTTAAAATAGTCACTAATTCAAACTGATCTTTTTTTATAACTGGTCTGAATTAGTGAGGCTTTTATAGACTTACTAGCCACCATCAATTTAATATGAAATGATGTAAAATTACTTTACATAGTCCTTTAGTAATAACCATAGTTAAGAATATCAGACCAATAGGAAAGAAAATTTTGCTTAGGGCGTTCACATTCTTCTCCTCCAGTATATGATGGGAACTCTGATTTTCTTTTCCTTTTTTCTTAATTGATGACTTGTTGCTCTGCCATTTTTTTTTTTTTTGTCATTGAGGAAAATAAAACATAGACAAATACTTAACTCAAACGCAGCTTTGAAACTGAATAAGGTAGCAACCTATAATTAAATCTGAGCAGACTCACCACTTTTTAAAAGAAGAATCAGGTTTCAGGCTTTAGCTTTGTGCTTGTATTTTGACTTTGGAATAATCATACTCACTGAGTCTGAAGCACTGATGGTAGGCAGACTATGGACTGATGGGAAAACTTAATGAGTTACTATTTTTTTTTCTAGTAGTTCTAGCCATATACTTGTTTTCCTTCCCAGATGCAATGTGATATACAGGATTTCCTATTGTATAACTGGTGGGTGAATTCTTAAATCATAATACTGTTTGTGGCACTCTACCGGGTAGATATACAAGTAATGTCTCCACACGGCCAGTGTCCTTTCCCTAGCTATCTACAGAGGCTGCAACTCTATGACAAGATGTTTCTTTTTCAAGAAATAGATTCACTAGGAAGGTAACTAGATATTGAAATATGGCAAATGTTACGAAGGATTTTTAAATCCCTCTGGTGTCAAATCTTCATTGTTCAGTCGGTAAAGAGATCCCCAAGGACGCGAGATGAGTAGAAGTGGTAAGATTTCTCATGTGCACTGGCCCCAGGTGTCTCCTAAGAACATGCATGCTCTTTGCAACCTGTGAGAAGGTAACACACAGATGCTTATGCAGTGCCAATTCAGAGTTACAAAGGCAGTAACAACAAATCACTGTCAATGCGGGTCAGGTTCCGGCTCAAAAGTTACTATTTAACTTTCAGTTTCCTTTGAGATTTGGGTTATCCCCCTCTGTCATTCAGATGGTCTTCACTGAAGTGGAAACACTGAAAGAATGGTGAGCAAAAGTCCTTAAACAATTGTCTCAGCTCTGAGTTCCCACTGGAGTTCCTGTAAGTGCCTGGAGTGTGGCCTCCTGGACACACATTAGGTATTATCCACCGAGAAAGCACTGGCCCCTATCATTCAGGATATGGAAATTGCTGCTGCTGTAACTAACCAGTGTATGCACTTAGTTTTAAATAGGGTGTGGTTTACAAGAATTTTAATTTATGGCCATGGACATTACCCACTTCAGGTCTAATTTCAGCTGGAACAGTTATTTGACAAGGCATTCATGTGGCTAAGAACCTCTGCCTCTTTTATTTAAGCTGCTGATAGATTTAGCTGTTCCCTTTTTGAAGATTTGCACATTTCCTGGCTTACTTGGAACTGGTACCATGTGGGATCAAAGACAACTGGAGACCCTGTATTAATTCTAATAAATGTTAAAACAAAAGTTAAGCTCCATTGTCTGGTTCCTGTTGTAACTGGAAAGAATGGCTCATTCACAAGAAGAAAATGAATAAAAAATTAGGAACACTGTGCCTTATCTATTCCAAATGTGGACATAGATATCTGTTTTGTTTTTCTCTCACTATATCACACCACAAAAAAAGTCCCATTTGGCAACGACTCTGGGGCCTTCATCTGGGTATTCTGCTCTTGGAGTGGGAGGAACCAACTCCATTTACAGCCCTGACGCCCCTTGTTCCCTCGCTTTTGTTTCTATTGTTGTAGAGAGGCCCATGAAGACAGAGACATTTCTGTCCATGGGCCATGCTTCTTCAGCCTCCTTTGCTGATATATGTGAGCTGGTATTTGGCAATGATTTTGCTTTAGAGGAGACATAAAACATCTGTCAACTTTGTTTTGGGATTTGCCCCCGATGCTAGCCTGAACTCAATTTCATGGGCCATCTCCTGAACCCGTCTCACTGTTCAGGACTTGGAGCCTCCAGGATGACTGTTTTCTGTCCCTGGAATCATGGTCCTCAACTTGTAAATCTACAATAAAGAATTGTAGGGAAATAAAAGGTAAGTAAAACCTGAAAAACTAAATTCCAACTGATGGCAAGTGGTCTAGTATTTCAATTTTCACATGTGATATTTTCTGTTTTTTTAGTCACCAAAAATGTTTCTGCAAGATAGTAGAGAGTCTATGGGATTGTAATACAGTTTATTGTATGAAGGATTCAGTGATTCCCAGATATTTCAAAAGAACCAAAGATTGTTAGGATTATCAATTACTGATATGATTATGGAACTCAATTTCTAAATTAGGCCTGGGGTGAGTTTCAGTGTCCTCATAAGTAAAATGGGGAAAATAATTTTTACTTAGTGTGATTGGTGTGAACATTAATGAGATGGTGCATACAAAACGCTTAGCACTATGCCTGATTTGGAATAGGCACTCAATAAATGGAAAAATATGTATACACACACACACACACACACTATTTTATTCCACTTTCAGGTCTTAACTACTTACACCTTCTATTCAGAAAGCCCCTTTATTTGTATATCTAGCCCTTATCTCTGGCCTAATATCCAGTATCTTACCAACCATATTCCTATTTTGTTGTCCTTTTATTCCACTTTCAGGTCTTAACTACTTACACTTTCTATTCAGAAAGCCCCTTTATTTGTATATCTAGCCCTTATCTCTGGCCTAATATCCAGTATCTTACCAACCATATTCCTATTTTGTTGTCTTTTAAATGGTCATATGTTTCTTTGGCCTAATGACTGTGCCATTTGAAGGGAACCCATTACGATGGTGATTTTAGAATTCACAAAATCATGTAACTTTAGAACTTGATTTAAAAGATGAGAACTGTGAGGTCTAGAGAATTGAGGTAATTTCCCCCATATCTTGCACTTTCAAATCTATTTCTGGGTTGCCAGTGTTGTCTTTTACACATATAACAGAGTTCTTTGGAGCTAGGAGAGACTGGTCAAAGCTCAGGATTCAGATTGGGAAGTAAGTCTATGGCCATACCACCCTGAACGCGCCCGATCTCGTCTGATCTCGGAAGCTAAGCAGGGTTGGGCCTGGTTAGTACTTGGATGGGAGAAGTGAGTATGTTTGTAGGTAGAAGAGGACTTCATAGTGATAAGATGGTTATAATTTGTGTGAGCTTGTTCAAGTTACTTAACTAATTCATTTCTAAAATAATATACACCCTACTTATTTCCCAGGATCTGTGAGATCTAAATTATAGAGAATGTTGTGAGAAAATAGTTTGTAAAATGGGCAAATATTAAGCTACAAATAGTGGCTTGAGATCCTCCAGTTTTCAAAGTAATAAGCTCTCTAGATCAGTAGTCGCCAACCAGTGGTCCATGAGGACCGCTGCTCTAGACAGTCCAAATATGAAATAAATTTTATTCCTTTTAAAGAATATTCTCAGAACATTATTTTACCTATAGCAAAGAAAACTAAAATTAATTATTATATTTTTAATGGGTTAGGAGTTGAATGTATTTGACTTGGAACCTTTCATCATTCTCTATGACTCTCAAAATGAGATAATTGCTAAACTTTCCTACTCTTTTATGAAAAAGGAATTCACATGTCTGTTTGATATAAAAATCTAAAGTCCTTTTTGTTTGGTATAAAAATCTACAAAGTCCCTTTTCCTCCCAGCCCCTGAAATTAGGCTTATCATGGCTCAGCAGATTTTTTGGCTGATTTTAGTTAAATATTTTTTCCAGTTAGTTTTGCAGTGAATTCCAGTGATATGGACCCAGCAAGTCAAGGGTAGGACCTCCCCAAGTTGTCTGGAGGGAGGTTTGGAAATCCCTTACCTACTGTAGCCAACTACACACCATGTTCCTTCTTTGGGACTTATGGTTTAATTTTCTTTCATATTCTCACTTTATTTAAAGGGCTGGAAGATTATAGGTGGCCAGTTAGCATCTGAATTAAGGTGAAGGGAGGAGAGTTGTGAATTGAATATAGGCTTCCTATTGGCTTTTGAGGAAAAGATCCCATGAATGATCACTCGGTCTCTGTTTTCAGATCAGACTCCGACCCCAACGAGGTTCCTGAAGAACTGCGAGGAAGTGGGACTCTTCAATGAGCTGGATTGCTCTCTAGAGCATGAGTTCAGGAAGGCTCAGGAGGAGGAGAGCAGTAAGCGGGTAGGTTTGCTGGGATGGATGCCTGAGAGGTGCTTCCTCCAGCACCTGGTGGAAACTCTTGGTGGAAATGGATGGCACTGCAAGTTGATTGGCCCTTAAACAGTATTTTATCCATTTGCAAATGTCTGTTTAATGTTTGTTTTGTTTTTTTAAAAAAAAGGATGAATCTCTGATTGTGATAGAACCTGAAGCTAGAAAAATCATGGGAAAAAACTGGTATCTGAAATACTAAATTCAAGCAACAAAACAAAACAAAAAACACAAACACACACATACACACACACACACACAAACAAAACAATACAAAACACCAAAACCTTTAAAACAACACACTACCTGATTCTAGAATCTGAGTCTGATAAACTCACAGACTTTTTCTGTTCAAAACTAGTTGTTTTCCTAAATATTTAATAGCAAGCCTTACAAGAGTCAAGAGACAACAGGTGAAAAATTATAGCAGTATTAGAGGAGGTTTGTCTAATTTTTGACCCACGTTTTAACTTTGATGTCCATAATCTGTCCAATAGATCTCTACCATGTTCACAGTTACTTCCTAGTTATATTATGAAACATCTGTTGCTATTGAGATAAATATGTTAACTGGAGGTATAGAAAGTGTAGAAAATCCACTTTATGAATCCCTCCAGAACACATTCCATTTTATTGTAATGTTGTGCTGGCATTTTCAAATCACTTTATAAGATTAAAGAAAGGAAATGAAGTCATAAGTAAGTGTGATAATGAAGCATTTTAGTATTTTTTTCCATTGTTTTTATAGAGCATTATTGAGTGCCCAAAATGTATGAAACAACAAATTAGACACATTCCATGAACAATCTTAAAATGTGAAAGTTGGTTGGCAGGAAGGACCAGCTAGGTTGTAATGGATTCTGAAGTTCCAGCTGTTCCATCCAGAGAAGAAATTTTAAAAGGCTCTGATGTTTCCCTAAGTGTTTCAAAACCTTTGAATCCTCTTCTATGTGAAATTTTAATAATCCCTCTCCACCAGGTTTTTCATGTCACGTTCTCACATCAAAATAGTCAAAGGCTTGTATTCAGCCCATACTGTTTTAGAAAAAAACAAAACAAAACAGGAGAATAGGTGAAGGTTACAGTAAGAGGGATATAAAAATCTCATTTTATTTGATTATGATTAATTTGTCATTCATACTTTATGCCCTATTCCTACCACCTCAGTGATAGGAAGGAACTTTTTTTTTTCTAAGCAAACACTTATTTAGCATTTATTTGCCAGACAATGTTCTAAGCACTTAAAAAAAATTAACACAATGAAAATAAAAGGCTCATATTCTATATTTCATTGCATTAGAAACAGGTTTCTTAAAAAAAAAATTTAAAAAGCAAGAGAGAAGAAGAGCCCCAAACCAAACACTTGAATAGATTTCCCTTGTTGAGTAGTAAGTTTAGCTCTCCTGATAGGCATGGTATATGTAAAAGACTAAGTTAATTCATTCCTCAATCTATTCAAAGTTGGAGTTTTAGATTATACTGAACTATATGAACCGTATGTACTTGATTCAAACTGTCTTCAGAGTGGCTTTAACTGAAGTGGATGCCTTAGATTTTTCCTAAAGACATTTACCAAGGACAGCTTTAGGAAGCCCATGGTAGGGCTGTGATTTTAGGTGGTCTCCATTATATAGCCCTCATGATCTCCTATATGAAGTCCCGTGGGAGGAAATTCTTGCAGATCTGAATTCCAGGAAATAGTTTGCGTCCCCTGAGGAACTGAAATATTTTTTTCTCATGAACCTGAGAATCATGTAACTGGTTCTGTTTCTCTTTTCGCTTTGACTGCTCGGTTAACATAAGCCAAACTTACTGCTTACCTTTGAGAAGTTGGTAGAACACAGTTATGAGGGCATTTTACTTCCTCCCAGACTAGACTTTCAATTCCAGTTTACATTTCCTCTGGTCCAGATTTTTAATTTAAGAAACATTTTCATGCTATACCTTATATTATGAGTTGAAAAAGAGTGTAAATAATTAAGCTTCAAAAAATAAGATAATTAGGCAAGCAAAGTTGAAAAAGAGGACTAGCATAGTTGTATTTTCTTTTTTAAATGTTGCTCTTAGCTATGTGATAATTTATTGATGGTTATCTGGTGGTGGGGATCCTACAGCCAGATTTCCCCATGGTTTGGAAGCAGACTTCTCAGCAGGTCACTATCTCATACCCACACGTCACTTGCACACCCTGGAAGGTGGAGAACATTAAAGCTGTTGAGGTATCCTCTTCCCTTTGTTCAAGCCAGATGAGCCAAATCCAGCCTTGAGTTCCCATGGCTTGTGGACTGAGGGGTCTCAGGTTCAGTTCTGGTCAGGGGCACATACCTCTTTTGCAGGCTTGACCCCCCCGCCCCAGTTAGGGTGCATGTAGGAGGCAAGCAATCATTATGTCTCTCTCACATCAATGTTTCTTTTTCTGTCTCTTCCCCTCCTTTTCACTTTCTTTAAGAAAACCAATGGAAAAAATGTCCTCAGGTGAGGATTATTTTTTTAAAAATTAAGCTTGCCTCTGGCTTAGAAATCAGGCTTAGTCCATGTCCTAAAACAGATGAGAAATTATTATTCATTATTTATTCATTCAAGAAAAATTTTCAAGTGGCCGCCACTTGGCAGGCACTGTCCAAGGCATTGGTGAATATACTACTGACTAAAGCTGGTAAGAAGAAAATAAAACAACTTTGCATTCACATAACTTACTTCTAGTGGGTAAGACAAACAAGAAGCAAGTAAGGACAATAAAATGTGTAACTAGTGCTAAGGAGAAAAATATGGCAGGGAAATGGCACAGGGTGGTCAGGGAGGGCATGGCTGGTGATTGGACATGAGGTAGAGACCTGAAGGAAGGAGGAGAAGCCCTGAACCAGGTATGTGTTGGGGAGAAGAGTGTTACAAGGGGAGATCCAATAAGTACAAAGCCCTGGGGCTAGAGGATGCTCAGTGGGTTGGAGGAGAGTGTATACTAGTAATAATGCAAAAGAGTGGCTGTGGGAGGGCAGATCCAGGAGGCCCTGGCGACTTTGGCTTTTACTCTGAGTGAGATGGAGAACCATAGAATGGTTTTGAGCGGAAGAGCGATAAGATTTGATTTATATATTAGAAACATTACCTTGGGTGCTGAGTTGAAAGTAAACTGTTGGAAGGCACCAGCAACCAGTTAGGAGAAAGCCCAGTTAGGAGTGTACTGAAAGAGTCTAGATTAAAGATGGTTAGCATACTAGTCAAGATGGAGATGGAGGGGTGGTTAGATTCCGGTTTTCCAAAGAGGGAGTCACTAGGATTGGTCGATGTGTTAGATCTGAGGAGTAGCAGAAATAATGGAATCAAGCACAAATTTGGGTTTTTAGCTGAAGCAACTAGAAGAATGGAGTTGCCTGGGAGATGAGCAGGCATGTTGGGAAGATGGAGAGGATTATTTTAGATGGAGAAGATGAATCTACAGGTGGATATATAGGTCTAATTAAGGAGGAGGCCACCTGTCTGGAGATGTAAATCTGGGAGTCATTGGCAGACTGGTGGTGTTTAAACACATGAGACTAGCTGGATCACCTGGGCCAGGAGTGAACGGAAATGAAGTAAGGAAAAGGTCGGAATATGGAACTTGGCAGAGCCCTCCAGAATCTTCCAATACAAGGCATTTAACTCTCCTCAGTGGCCAGCGATGACACAGAAGATCATGAGGCATGAAAATTCAATTCAAGTATGGGAACCCTTTCAGTAATGCTGAATGGAGACCAACAATTGGCAGTTGAAAGGCTGATTTTGTGTTCCATATTAGAGGGTATAAAAGATTATTTTAAAAAGAAAAAGAAAGAAAGAAAAGGGTGAATTAACCTTTTACATTTGATTTCTTTTTTTTTTTATTAAGATAGACTAATGCAAATCTAGAAAGCCAGAGAAAGTTTGCTATCTGATAACAGTTTTGTGAAAGTGTATTTGTGTGCGTGTGTAAGAAAGGAAAAGGGAGTTGAAAGGACTAGAAATTAACTCCTTTGTCTTCCTGAGAGAGATCTAACATCCCAGCCCAACGTGGTTAAAGACCCTGAAGATGAAAAGTGCTGGTATAAGTGCTAAGTGTTGTTATTCTCCCATAGGACCTAAATATGACTCATTATGCTGATGCAGCAATAGCAAATTAGGACATTTCCATGCGCTAGAATTCCTACCCAAATGATGAAAAGTGCAGTGTATTCCCAGAGGGTGTTGACTGTTTAACACATGGAAACAAGGGACAAGCTACAATCTTAAGATCTTGCATCCCAGCTCAACAGGAGTCACAGAACAGGGCAAGGCCAGGTCAGTCTCAGCTCAGAACAGTGGGCTGCTCAATCTGATTAAATTCTGTACCTGGAAATCATGTTACCCGACACCACCAGCTCTTGGGGGAGAGAGGATGCAGGGAGGCACTTTGCTTTGCTTTCCTACAGGGTCTTGTTCTATCAGCCACTAGCTGGCCCAGCTGCTCTCTGGGGAAGGTATAAGTGGCGCTGGATGGAAAAGAAAAGACAGAATTGAGCAGACTTGCGACAGCTGCATGTTTCCGGTTGTGTTATGTTTTCTATGATATTTGTGTAAAACTATCCCCCTTCCCCCAGAAGTCTGGAGAAAGGAATATCCTGAAACTTAAACTTGGTTTTATCTGGGTATTTAAAATGTCACCATGCTTGTTAAATTGCACTGGATGAGACTGTTTTTGATCTTTTTGGATTTTTTTGTTTTGTTTTTATCAGCATCATTGAAAAGGAAATACCTACTGGCAATATTATAAGAGACAACCTATTTTTCCCTCTCCCCAAATAACTGGAAATCCTAACCCTTATAAGGATTTTTTGCTTCCCATTTTAGTACACTACAACTTTCTCCTTATAGGTTTAAAATATGCCTTCAACTTAGGTGGGATTTGACACTGGAAAAGAGAAATTGACTTGGTCTTCATATCCCACTCCTGCAAACAACTAAATGGCAAACAGATAAACTGGAAGCTATTTCATGTGTGTTAGTTCCCTAGGATTTAGGATTAATAAGTACAGTTTTCACAGAGATTAGCAAGAGTTGGCATCTATTTCCATATATGTCAGTGACTCATGATGTCATCTGAGGTGCTGCCTCAATTTTAAAATGGAGTGGGGAATAAAATAAACTTGTAGTTTTTGTTTTATAAAACTATTTTGTTTTGTGGAGAGTCAGATTATCCTCAAAGTGGCAAAATGCATTGCTCATTACCTTGCAAAGAATGAGCAGTCTATCAAGTATGTTTGGCATGGATGAGGAGGGAAGGCCCATGGCTTACAGGAATTCTGACTGAGAGCCACTTGGGGTTTGCCCATCTCCTCCCATGGAGAATCTGTATATTTGGATAATTTGGACCTTAATTGATGAGTCCTCATGGCCTAAATTCCACACTAAAGAAAACATATCTTACCTCTTGAGGCAGAGGATCTAATTTCTAATGCTAAATCATTTGGCAGTTCATGGCTGTGTCTTATGCAGCAGTGGTGGTGGCAGTAATTGCAGATGGATGTCTCTCTGCCTGTAAGTGGCAGGTGTTATTGTTCTCTGAGTTCAGTATTAAGCAATTAAGTTTTCTTGTCATGGAATATATATATATATATATATATATATATATATATATATATATATATATATAACATTTATTCTGGCAAGGCAGGGATCTCTCTTAAAAATATTTTTATTGATTTCAGAGAGGAAGGGGGAGAGAGAGAGAGAGAGAGAGAGAGAGAGAGAGAGAGAGAGAGAGAGAGAGAAAACAACATCAATGATGAGAGAAAATCATTGATTGGCTGCCTTCTGCCCGCCCCCTACTGGGGATTGAGCCCACAACCATGTGCCTTGACAGGGAATGGAACCATGATCTCTGGATTCATAGGTATGTGCTCAACCACTGAGCCACGCCAGCTGGGCTAACTGAGGTCTTTTTAAATATGGTCACAAGGGTCTCACAGGCTCAAGTTTGAGTTAGAAAGGTTTTAGATTTACTCCTGGTTGTGATGGGTATTCTCATAGGTATTTGTTTCCACTTGCATCTATGAATTACACGGGATTGAGACTGTTTTCCCTTTTTACAATAAAACATGAAGATTGCTAGAGGAAAATGAACATTGATTGGTGGAACCTCCCTATTTGTGTTGAAGAGTTTGCAGAATAAAACCATGTTCTCTTGCACCAGTATTTCTTGTTCAGTTGTGACTGAAAATGATAGTGATCATATTCATGAGAAGCATATATGACATTTTGAACTTGTTATTCATGATCACTTGTTATTGGTCCCTTCACTAATGGAATAATTATAGGTGGTTATGCCAGTACTATCGTCCCCATTTTAAATACAGGGGAATAAACTATCAAGAAAGAGAGTTGATAGGCACTCACTAAGGGGAGCCAGGGGCAGGATGGACATGTTCTGGCTTTTTCCCCACCTCTCTATTCTGCTTCTGCTGCTTTGTCTTTTGATTGTATCTACTCACAGGTGGTTTCTGTTTACACTTTCTCTTCAGAGAATTCACACATTCTCATAGCTACTCCACTCATTCACTCATTCTCAACCAACTCC
The DNA here is from genome assembly GCF_964339955.1 of Pipistrellus hanaki. Taxonomy (NCBI): domain Eukaryota; kingdom Metazoa; phylum Chordata; class Mammalia; order Chiroptera; family Vespertilionidae; genus Pipistrellus; species Pipistrellus hanaki. The sequence continues at coordinate 7,579,565 of NC_140512.1, forward strand.
TCCCTGACAATTCTTTACGTCTACATCTAGTCCTTATGCTGGACTTCAATATTTATCTCTAACCTCCACCTGTTATTGACATTCTCATTGGAATATAACACTGCTGTTTGGAACTCAACTTACCCAGAACTGTCTTCAGAGTTTCCAGTGCAAATTCAGTGCCAAGTCTGATTCCCCTGGTTCTGACAGAGGCTAATCACTCACCCACCACAGCAATCAGCTTGCCTCCCCAACCCTCCTGTGCCCCTTCACTGCTGTCAACTTTCCTAGGAAAGAGTCCTCGTATCTTCTCTTTATTTTCCATTTCGATCACCTCAGGTCTAGACCATCATCACTTCCTACTGGGTTATTTATTGCTGCAAATTCCAAGAAAGTTTTTTGGCCTCCAGCCTAACTTTAAAGAAATGCTTCACATTAAGTATTATTATAGAATGGAATGCATCTTTAACAGAAATATTTAAGAGTTTTAAAGAATGTCTTCTTGAAGCTGCTTGCCTGTCATTTGCAGTTAAAAGTTTCTTCAAATATTGCACTGTTAAAAGTAGAAGGGTTGGTGTGGGATGTCATAGGTATGAAAGAAAGTCTATTGTTTGAATGATGTTAAACATAGCCTTGATTCTACAATATTCTATACATGGAATGCATTTTAAAGAACCAAAGCAGGGATAAAGGAGGGAGCGGAAAAATTAAAAAATTGACCAAGAAAAGAAACAAAAAATAACAAAAACATGGTGGAGCACTGAAGTTCCCCAGGGACAACAATCAACCCGGACTGGGGCTGTGAGGACCTCTTGTCTGGCCCGCCTTCCCAGCAGGCAGCCTTACTCTAGTTGACAATTGGCCCAATTGAATTATTTGGCTGGAAGAATCTTCACTAAAACAATTATGAAGCTCAGTGTTAAGGGCCCAGGAAGGGGCAGCTTTTCCCAGGAGGCAGCATGATTTTTCTGTTCCATGTTGGGTTGGGTTTCCAGCTCATTAAAATCACATCTTACCCATCTGGAGACAGGCAAGTCAGACTGGGATTTCAAGGTATTAACCCAAGTGGGATCACAACAGTGAATGGACACTGTCCTCTGAAGGCATCCATGCCCAGCTTTGAGTATTCAGGACTTCCAACATACCAGATAGGCACAGAACCAGTGTGTATCTGGGGGTAGGAGGCCCAGGATCTGCAGAGGAAACAGTACTGTCCTCTGTGAGGCCCTACATTCATAGTCCCAAGGCAAGTAGCTAAACAGATCTGTTTTCTGGGCCAGATTAAAACAAAATGACTAAAAGAGGAAGCTTTCGTTCTAGGCAGAAAACACCCACCCCCAATTTGGAAAATTGGACCAAATGTTAGACGACACAGTGAGCATCTGCTGCTAAGAATCGGGTAAGCCTGGGCCCCTCACAGAGATGGGATCAAAAACTGACATTGTAAAAAGGGAAGAGGAAAATAATATAATGGTTGCAAGAGTCCCTGCCTCCGTCATCTCATAAATCCAGGTGAACATTGAGAGCAGGTATGGGAGTGATTTGCTCTGGGAACCCTGTTTTTAGCATTTGTGTGTTGTTAAGTTATTTCCATATTGATAAGGCTGAGGCCAGGAACTGGGATTCCATGCATTCCTCCTGTCCACATTTCCAGCACGTTGGCTGTCAACTCAAACTTGTGGTGCAATTACTGATTTTTCACATCAGAACCCAAAGGAACATTTTCTATGTGCTTTACCCAACTACACCCAGAGCCCAGAGGCCTAGGAAAGTTTACAAAATGTCAGGGCTTTCCCTCTAAATTACCTGTACCACCTTCCTACACTTTTGGGAACTAACTGTGCTGATGAACCAGAGGGACTCACCAGCTAGTTGGATGAAGAAGTGGTCAGACACACACAGTGTCACTCGCTTGATCCTTACTTTTTGGCTGGGATGGTGCTCGCATCCCAGGTATGATGGGCTATTGGCTGTGGTCTTTTCCAGAACGTTGCTGGGCTTCCTTTTGTTCTTCGTTTTTTGAGATATAAATGACTATTTTTTAATACATGTTTTTATTGATTTTAGAGAGGAACGGAGGGGGAGAGATAGAAACATGAATGATGAGAGAGAATCACTGCTCCTGCATATACCCTATTGTAGATTGATCCCTCAACCTGGGCATGTGCCCTGACCCAGAATCCAAACATGACCTCCTGGTTCATGAGTTGGCACTCAACTACTGAGCCACACTTGCTAGGCTAAAAAACTCTTTTAAACCTCTTTGAACTTCTGACTTTTCTGGGGACAAGGCCAGTTCTCTCATTTGTTTTCAGAATCAAATGGAATGCCAAAAACTTTACTCTCAGGTTGCCTCTAAGCAACTACTTTCTAATTAAACTCACTCATGTTGGTTAACTTAGACCTGTGGTGGGCAAACTGCAGCTCGCGAGCCACTTACGGCTCTTTGACCCCTTGAGTGTGGCTCTTTCACAAAATACCACGGCCTGGGTGAGTCTCTTTTGAAGAAGTGTCATTAGAAGAAGTTTAAGTTTAAAAAATTGGGCTCTCAAAAGAAATTTCAATCATTGTACTCTTGATATTTGGCTCTGTTGACTAATGAGTTTGCCGACCACTGACTTAGTGTTATATATGTAGATTATTATTATTTTTAATATTTGACCTAATGGCAAATGTGAGCTGTTTTATTGGAAAATTTTTGGCCTAGGAGGCGGGCTAGTCTCACCTGCCAACTCTGCAGTCATTATCTGGCACTGTGGGGACTTCCCCAGTCTTCTCCATGAAGCCAGACGAACCCCTGCATTTTGAATGGAGTGTGGCTACAGCCACAGGCAACCCTGGGATCTGAGTTATGTGCAGAGTGCACCATCTGTTTTACGAAAACTCTGAAAGTTGATCACAGAGCTGACCAGAATGACCTCAGTTGGTGCCCGGTGTGGCTTTGTGTTTGGGTAGGGGCTTATTCAGGCTCTGCAGGCAGTCATGTCCCCAAAGAAGAAAAACAGTCATGTATGGGTGGCTGTCGGATTGATTGACTACAGATGATGCTTCGCTGGGCATTTTGAATAACAGCTGCTCTCAAAGAAGTGGCCCCCTTCCTCGCTTCTCCCGGTGTGATTTGCTATGCACACAGCTTAGGAACGTTCCCAGAGGATTTATGAACATGAGACTATTGCTGGACTTGTTGGCATGGCTGCCTAGGCATCGCCGTCCTTTCCAGGGTGAGCCTGCAATTGCAGAGCTCTAGAACCTGAACTGTGTGGGAGCCCCACCCTTCTACCCCACTTGGTTGGTGCCCAAGCAGCTGGCAGGAAACAAGGCGGTCCAGAGTCCTGGCAGTGTTTTTTGCAGCGGGATGTGCCATAGTGAAGAGATATGCACTGTGATATCTCTGTGCTGCTGGTCCCCCTGAAAATGGCCTCCAGCACTTCCGGTGTGATTGACAACAACCCAGACGTGGGCTGTGGAGAAGTAATGCATAGTATTGCCCGGATTCAGGACAAGGGCAAGAGATCAAGACGCCATTACACCAGTCTCTAAAAGCACGCATGGCTTCACTTTCTCACCGTTAGCTTATAACCTTGGAGTTATGTACATATGTGGTTCAAATTGTTGAGACCTGGAGATTAGAAAATAAAGTTAGTTCCCAGGTAGATAGTGTTATATTCACATACTATGTCACATACCTCACTTTGGACGTTTTTCTGATGTTGACTGAAAGAATCATCCAAAAAGGGGTCTTGGGAACAGAAATCCAAAGTCCACATTCACAGAGACAGAAACACAGTGGAGACCTCACTGCCAGAAACAGCGACTCCTCCCTGCACAGCAGGAGGATGGAAATAGCTCCTTTTCCAGGTCTCTGTTAGAGTTGTATTTATTTGTATCATACAGGAGCGCATGATTAGGTAAAGTGGACACTCCGGGCTATGAATATTCCTCATTACTCTGACCATCACCTTGGATCACCTACAATGTCCCTTTAACACCAGCTTTAGCAGACATCTGCTGCCCCCTGATTGTGACAGGGATACCATGGATTCGCCCATCTGCTGGGTGTGAACTTAGAGCTGACTCACCATTAGTGGTGAGAGAGGTGAAGGGACCACAATACAACTGATGGCGGGAGAGGAGCCATTTTGACTCATTAGTCTGTTCTTCTAATGGCGTGGACACTCCCAGACGACAGCTACCAGAGCACTCCTCACCGGAGCCTCTGCGCTTTTCACAGGCAAAACAATTTGTTAGCAGCTCTGATGAAATAGTCCAAGCACATTTTCTTTTATGAGATTTTACACTTTTCCCCATCCTAAAGTCTACTGCCTTTTGACAGAAATTTCACCATGCCACAGCAAACCTGCCTAAATCATGTAGCATTGCCTGTTGTTATGAAGGAGTAGCGAGATCTCATACTTGCGCTTTGGTCAAACTGATGTGGCCGTGGAGAGAAAGGCCGGAGAGGCTCGCAGAGAGCAGGGCACAGTTGTTCTGATCTCTGCCTGAGGCTGCTGTTAGAAGGAGGAGGGCGAATGGAGCTCTCTGTGTCCTAGGAATGGCTTGAAAGGAAGTTAGCCACGAAAATGCTTTGCTTAGATGCTTTGTGGGGGATTCGTTCAGCTCATCCTCCTGGACTTCCTGGCTTTTTATCAGCAGTAAATACCACTCCAACAGAGCCATGCCCCGTGAGCATGAAATGGTCAGTTTTCAAACATCCACATATGACTTACTGAGCTCACACGTTTCCCCCGACTTCCTCCACCTCCCTTGCGAAGTTGAGGCACTTCCTTCCTCATTCCCTGCTCAGGGTGTCTGTGATCTCCTTCACTTTCAACTTTGCCGCTGAGACCATTTGACATATTGGCCAGCTTCAGAATGAAGTCGCGACAAAGATGGCTCATATTTGCAGTTGTCCCTCCCTGGCATAGAAAAGAAGAAAAAGACCCAGTCTGATTTTTAGAGTGGTCCTCTTTTTCTACCCCCCGCCCTACCCCCAGCCCCTGGCAGAGGTAACCTGTTCCTCCTGCCAAATGCCTTTCCCAACAGCTGTTTGGTGATTCTGTGTCGCTGGGCTCATTGTAAAATCAAGCATATCCTTTTAATTACCTGTTCATATTTCAGCGATGCCGAGCTCCGTGGCACAGAGAGAGGGGATAAACCTTCATTATAATGGATTTTTAGTAAGACTATCTCTGAGATAAGAGTCCTAAATCTTGGCAGCCTCTGTAGAGCACACACTTTGTGCTGCACACAAATTCCTGGCTCCCCAGAGCCGTGTTATAAATGGAGTGCATGGTCCAGGGCTGGGTAATAAGATACTGCAGATACATTTGAGAGCAAGGTGCACTTTTGCTTTATTTATGAAGATAGACATGCTGGTTGAGGGCTTAATCACAGCTGATAAATCATTTTAAGAAAGCCTATTAGAACCATATGCTGATTTTTTGCATTAATGTAGTGTGTCTGTTTCCAGTCTAATAAGACAGGGTTTTCTCTCATGCTCTCCGTGTCTCTCCAGCGTGCACTATTTATCTGTTTAAGTGGTATCACTTGTGTGGGGGCATTTATCTCTTTAAGAGGTACCATTAATAAAAGGACGTGAAAGGAAAGAGGCAAGGAAAGATGAGGGAAGGCGCCCATTGCACAGTGCCTGTGTGTATGTGCATGTGCATGTGTGCGTGTTTATGGTCTGACAAAGGAAAGAGTCAGAAAGCTGAGAAACGGAAACATCTCAATTAGAGTTTCGGAAGACCATGGACTGGTCTTCCCTGGGCATAAGGTAGTCATTTCAGCCCAGGTGGTTATAATACGCAAGTAAAAGATTATCTGAATAGAGGGGTGCGTGCGTGCGTGTGTGTGTGTGTGTGTGTGTGTGTGTGTGTGTACGCGCACTGACATTTTGGTTACCTCACTTCTCCCCAAGCTAGAGGTCTGCCCAGGAACAGGTCCCAGAGCTCTCTAATGAGAGCCATATTGGGAGTCCAGATCGGAGCCAAGTTCTGTTTATCACTAATTGCAGGGGTGCCTTGCAGATCTTTTCTATTATTTCCTGATTATACCCCTGCTCTTTTTATGATCTTGCCAAAATTCAAACAGTAATAATTGCATGATTTATTGTTTATTTATAACCCCCTCTACTGCGTCCATCGCTGTATTGAATAGATTTTAAAATAGCAATGGCCTCTCCTAAATGACTGGGTTTCTTTTACCTTCCACTGAGAAGTCATGTGTTTCTGAATCTCATTTATCCCTTTAAGACTTACTGGCTTTTTATCAAACAGCAAATACCCCATCCAACAGAGCCATGCCCTGTGCATATGAATGGCTGACTCGGTGCAGCTTTCAAATGTCTGTCTTCTTCAAAGTGCTTCCATGGCCCTCCTTCCCAGAGTGCTGGGCTTATGGCCATACAAGGAGGGGTTGGAGGGGGAGGGCCAGGGAGGTTGCTGCACAGAGAGAGCTTGTGTGCCAGGAAGATGTTTCGGGAGAGGATATAATTTATCCTTTATGATTGTATCCAGGTTGGATTATATGACTGCTAAATTTCTTTCCAACTCACAGTTGCCATGATTCTCTGAAAACAATGTGTTTAGAGAGACGAGTTAAAAGCCTATTTAATATAAATGTGGACATAGCGGGAAAATATGCCACCAAATTATTAGAAATGAGTTTATAAGTGAGTAATAATAAAATCACCATCGTTTATTGAGTTTCTACTATTTGTCAGACATGGTGCTATAAGTTTTGTTTATTTTATTACCTGATCATCACAACAATTCTATCAGATAGATATTTTACCCTCATTTTACATAGTAAGGAGTTAAGGCTGAAGAGATTGAGTAATTTTCTGAAAGCCACAAAGCTACAGGGAGTGACAGGTTTAGTATTTGTACACAGGACTGTCTGCTGGAGAGTTCATGTGCTTCTCACTACTTCAGATGGCCTGTTCCTATCTTTATTTCTTAATGGCACATGCATGTTTAATACATGCTAATTTATATTTTTAAATGTTCAGTGGATGCTTTACAAAACATCAAGCTGAGTTTGACCTGCACAAATAAGAAAAATAAAAAAACTACCTTGGCTGCACCCACTCTATCCTAGTCTTTTAAATCCTCCTCTGGGCTCAGTAGGTTTCCAATATCAATTCCTCCATGTTCCGTGGCTGTGGCTGCAGACAGCATGGCTGACCCTGAAACCTCAGAAAAAAAGGCAGCTTGCTCATTATGATGCCTTTCTCAATATCTCCAAAGGTATGCAGTTCACCATGACTGATCTATTCACCAAAAGGTATAATTTCAGTTCCAACCCAGGCATGGGACAGTCTTTCCAAACTGGTCCTAGTGATCACTGCTTTCCTAAAATGAAATGAACATTGGTTGAGTGGAGCTTGTTTGGAGCCTACATTAGATTCGAATAGAGTGCTATTCGCTGAATGACTGCCTCAGGAGAGCACACTGGGGAGAACATTGCTCTGATCTGTTAGGGCATTGCCGTGGGTTTCAGAGGGTTGCTATGCCACTCTCATTGGGTGTCATAGGATTTTGGGCATTAACATCAAGAGTAATTGCTGGCATATAGGCTGTGCTCATGCAGGATCTAAAATGATTAAAGATGAAAAATACCTAATAATGAAGTTATGAGTTAATAGCTATATTGTGTAGAATATCTTCATCTAAAAAGTATTAAAAAACACAAAACTTTGAATTAGAAATTCATCTATGCATTCAACAAAGTTTTATATATGTCAATCGCTGGAATATCATAGGGTCAGTCAATAGGATATCACTCAAAATGCCAACACTTGAAATAAAGTGAGACAAATGTTTTGCATCCTACAGTATAATAGGACTAAACTAAGGATTCCCTAATCCCCTAATTCAGTAGTGTGTGTGTGTGTGTGTGTGTGTGTGTGTGTGTGTGTGTGTGTTGGGGAGAGTGGCAGGTATCAGTAGTGGTCTTGGTTAAGTAACCTAATATTATGAGCTTTGTGCTTCTCATCTGTACAATGGTGATAATAATTACTCATCTCATAGGGTGGTATTGATGCTAAATGAAACCTATGTAAAGCACAGTAATGTGTATGCAGTGGAGCTCAATCATTCTTGTTCTCTTCTTCACTATACACACACCTGAGGATGAGACTTTTGTATCAAATCTGGGATAGGAAATTAAGAAATATTCTATGCCCATAATTTCCCCAAAATTTTATATGGTATTTGGGATTCAGAAGTCCCTTTAATCACGGCGATGGGCCTTCCAAAGGTTTTAGTCTCTTGGCCTAAACTGGAGCGGGTTTAGTAGTTTGACCTATACCCAGCAGGAGATAGTCTTTCTGTTGTTACAGGTGATTCTCATATAAGTCAAAAGTCAGGGCTTCCCCAGCGTTTCCTTTCCCAGCCAGGTAATGCAGTGTACTCACTGTTTCCTTTTAAGAAGGTTTGACAGATGTTGGCTAAGCTGACTTCCAGGTCAAAAAAATGTTTAAGGATGATTTCTTCAGAGCAATAGAATAGACATTCCCATGAGACAGATCAAAATTAAATCTTAAAATTTTTAGAACAGGCTCACCTATTCCTTAGTTACTTACCCACAAAACTGTCTATGCCACCAGTATATCTCACTGGTCTTCATTGGCATTTGAGTAACTTCCTGGAAAGATGTGCTGCTCTCAGCATCTGGGTGTTCAGGACTACTAGAGTTTTAGGTATTTCAGAATATTATTGGGAAAGAAAAATAAACTTTCTCTTTGGTCAGATCCACCATCAAGGCTGAATTCATGGCTTGGTCAAGCTTGGCCTGATTGGAGAAAACAGTCTGTGCAGCCACCTGAGCTGGCCATGCTGAAAATTTCAAGGCCAGTTATGCCCAAAAGAGGTGCTGCCTGCCTTCCAGTTCTGATCCACCTGGGGTAGGGGTCCAGGAGAGAATATTGCTTCATGCACAGATCCACACAAACTTGGACCAGGGCTCCATAACCATACATTCATTCTTGTTTTTGTTTTTTTTGTTGTTGTTGTTGTTTTTTTGCAAATGTTACATGCTCAGTAATACTCTCCATTCTGTAATTGTATATAAACTAGAGGCCTGGTGCACAAACTTGTGCACATGGCGGGATCTGGCTGGCCCTCCCCAATGGGGACCCACCAGGACCCGGCCAGTGTGGGGAGACAGGGGACATGGGATATTGGCCCGTCCTGCTCCCAATCGAGATAGAGGGCCGATCAGGGGCTGTTTATGGCCTAACAAAAAAAATGGGAATATTGTGAAATACTAAATTAGTGATGGTGGCACCATCTTGAGTTTCCCACCTTGTATCAGAGGAGAGAGCAACTTGTTAGGGAATTAAAGCTGAGATGGGACATACATCCTGACCCTTTTGTGCCAACCTGGTTAGTTTCAGTGGAGCAGGCATGAATGGGCTTTTCCATTTTCCAAGCACAAGTTTGAGATTATTGCAGCCACAGTTACTATTATTCCTTCCTAAGTAGGAGCTGAAAGACCAACTTTCTGCCCCAGTAAGCATCTGTCCTCTTGTCAGATATCTAAAGATAGTGTCACACAAATAATTCTATTTCAATGTTTACCAAAATGCCTTCCTTGAAAAACTCTTGCATCAGAATCACCAGCATAACCAATATCACTCATTAACTACCCAAAAATACAAATTATGGGGCCCAACCTAGACAACTTCAGGAAGTTAGAGTGTGGCAGGTTTTAAAGTGAGGCTGATGTTGCTGGCCTGGAGATCACACTTTGAAAACCACTGTTATAAGAAAACCATTGCTCTAGGAATTCCTTTGTCAAATATGTTCACTATTAGTTTAATCTTACCCTTCACTTGGGTTTATAATGGACATTGGCAGTTTAGAAGCTTGAAGAAGTCTGTTATCCATCCACCATTTTAACCAAGTCACTTAACTTCTCTGAGCTTCCATGTCTCTCTACCTTGCAAAATGATGTAGGGTTTAGACAAAATTACACGTGAAGTTTCCAGCACATTGCCTTACACATAGAACATACTTAATAAATGAAAAATATGTTTTGTTTAGTTCAAGTGAGAGCTATGTTGACACTTGTCCCATCCATTCTCTCTTTGAATGTACTGACACTTCAGGATATTTCCAGTATGTCCAAAGATTTCTTGAAACCTTGGAGTCCCTAGTTTCTGTCTGTATTCAAGTAAGCAGATTTTCCCAATATGAGTTATAATTGAGTCTACACTAATTGATTAGAAATTTTCAAGGGGAATATTTTTATGGTGACAAAAAACAACCTACAGATAGTTGTTGAGGATGCAGTGACATCAAGGAGGCTTAGTGTTTCAATTCTAAATTATGTGAAAGTAGTTTATAAGCTTCAATGTGTTATAAAAGTGAGCGGTTGTGATTATAATTACTATTATCTTGGCAAATGCTTTAGGTTAAAAAAAAAAAGGCTTGCCACAACAGAATAGGCATGTTTCTCATTTTTCAAGGAAGATTATGATATTTATTTCCCTCCTTTGGCCATCCTCTGACCATTATCTATCTCAGAATATCTTTGGGGTGGGACCTCCATAATTTTCAGGGCCTATTCTGGGTCTGTTGCTTCAAGGCTGGACCCCCAGAGAGGCAATGAGAGGGCAGAGCATCAAATGACTTTGCAGTAAGTCACCATAACCAAGGAAACAGCCCAGTTTTTCTGAGGCAACAAACTTAGAGGTGGGGGAATGTGATTTATGAGGAAAGGCAACAGATTCCCAGTTCTTCTATGTGAGCAACACTAAAGCCATGGTCTGGCACACACAACTGGTTTCCATAACATTACTGTGTGACTTGATGGTTATGTCCCCAGACCAGCTGGCCTTCTGGAAGGAGCTGGATGCAGAAACCCCACCCTAGAGTGCAGGCAAGGGGTCGATTGACTGGGAAGCTCAACTCTGGCAAAGCCTCAGGAGTAGATGCTGAGGCAGGAAAATGAGCATTCTCAGCATGGCTCCCTGCAGGGAGCCCTGTTGGCAGGCAGAAAAGGGTGGATCAAGAAAGTAGGAAAGGAGTGAGGCAAGAGGAAAAAAAAATTACAGATGTCCCAAGTTTCCACAATTTTATCAAAATATTTTCCATGACTCATCTTGTGACTTTTCCCAAAAATTTAATATGATAAAACCACTGCCCTCAGTATAATTAAACTGCAATTACCCAATAGTACAAGGGTGGTGCATTTTAATCAACCTCGTCATTCTCTGAACCACCCAATCCAAGGTGGGGAAATTAAAGAATGAATTTGTCACTCTTGCTTCTTCCATCCTGTCTCTCCTAGCCCCGTGGTCCTCTACAGGGGAGAGCAAAACAGAAGGCATTCCAGAATAATTTCCTCCCACTCTAAAGTAGTGACATAAAAAAGTTGAGTAGAGGGAGCTGGAGGATTATGGTTTTTTGCTTGCTTGTTAATTCAACCCAACTGCTAGATTAGTTTGGCTCCAAAACACTTTGCATTACCTTTCCATATGCTAACCTGTAGGAAAGTTTCCTTGATGGTGGAGGTATTTGGGAAACTTGATAATGACGCTAGGGACTGCTAACTGACACCTACTATCTGCCAGCTATTTTACAAACATTATCTCTTATCCCCATAAGAGTTCTTTGAGGCAGATTTTAACACAATATTACTGATAAGAAATGAATCTCAGCCCTGACAGGTGTAGTTCTGTTGGTTGAGTGTTGTCCCATGGATGGAGAGGTCGCCAATTGAATTCCCAGTCAGGGCACATGCCAGAGTGATGGACTTGATCCCCAGTATGGGGCGTGCAGGAGGCAGCCCATTGATGCTTCTCTCATCGATGTTTTTTCCTCCCTCTCCCTTCCTCTTTCTAAAATCAATAAAAACATATTTTAAAAAAAGCTCAGAAACTCAATGACTTGTTCTTAGTCCCAGTGACAAAGTAGGGATTTAAACTCAAGACTAACCAATTCCCAAAGTCCCCCTTGATACTGAAAGGGGGTGGTGGTGGGATGCAGCAGGAACAAAAGCAGTTCAGGGTTGCTGTTACTGCTTTTAAATGCCTGCAGACTGTTTGTCACAGGCTCCCAATCCACTCGACCCTTGTTTCCCTCACTCTGCCGGATGAGAAGGGTCCTGCCTGGCCAGGAAGGTGTTGAAAGGCCTGCCGCTGCGTGTAGCTCATCTCAGGAGACAAGGTTCGCCATTGCTGTGACCTGGGAAGGTGCTGTGGTCCAGCTGGACCCTCTGCCTTCACTCAGAGGTGGCTCAGGCAGCTGTCCAGACTGCACGAAGCCATAGCCACTCCTAACGTCCAAGCAGGAAACTGTGACTGAAAAGCTGAAAAAACATATGATCCCATAAAAAGTGTCCTCTGGGGAAACAAGTCATTAGTCAGCCTTATTTATTTATTTTTCCTTCTTGCCGCAGAGTTCAATACATCCAAAGGAGCTGTGATTATCATATAAAAGGCTATGCAAAGTCGCCCTCCCTGTATGATGCTGAAGAAAACTTTATCCTGGCCTTTTGCCACAGTGAGCTTTGTTTGTGTTCTTCAGATTCAGAATGCTCTGACCACAGTTGTGATGGCCCAGTCAGAGTGCAAGTGTGTCTCAAAATCAACAAGCAGAGTTGGACCTCTCCAGCGTCCCCTCTCATCTCCACCCTCGCGCCTGCCTTTTATCCTGTCTGATGACGGAGGCTGGAGGAGCGGGTGGCCTGTCTGATGACGGAGGCTGGAGGAGCTGGGGGCAGTAGCCTTAAGACAAGATTTTCTGCAGGAAAAATGTGCTTAACGAGCTTAGGAAATACCTCGTGGTCATGAAAAGAGTAATAAAATTTCTGCTTTCTTGGGCGAGATCAGGAAACCCTGACTGTCCACTCTTCATTTTCGCCAGTTTTACTTGGAAATGTGCTTTTGGAAGGTCAGTTTTTTAATGGGTAGCAGGAAAGAGTCTCCATGTAATCTTTTGAGGAAAACTCCCAAAATCCATGGATTCAATAGAACCACTCCCCCTTGTCCTTTAGAGATCTCTTGGTACTAGACATGTCTAGTTATTCTTCCTACCATCTGTATTAGATTCCTAGACTTACGTAATAAAGTACCACAGACTGGATGGCTTAAGCAACAAAAGTTTATTGTCGTGTAGTTCTGGAGGCTTGATGTCCAAGACCAATGTGTGGGCAGGGTTAATTCCTTATGAGAGCTGTGAGAGAGGATATGTTCCAGGCCTTTCTCCTAGCTTCTGGTGGTTTGTTGGCGGTCTTGGGGTATTCCTTGGCTTGTAGATACATCACCAGAATCTCTGCCTTCATATTCATATGGTGTTCTCCTTTTGGATGTCTCTGTTCAAATTTCCCCTTTTTATAAGGATACTTAGAATATTGGATTAGAGGCCCAACTTAACTCTATCTCAACTCATTATATCTGCAACAACTCTATTTCCAAATAAGTTGACAAACTGAAATACTGAAGGTTAGGTCTTCAACATATGAATTTGTGGAGAGACACAGTTCAACCAATAATACCATCTGACAGACTTATTCATATTCTCTTTACATTGCAATTCTGAAAATAGACCAATAGTGAGGAGTGTTGAGACCTAACTAAAAACTGAGGCTAAAACTTTTTCAGTGGAAAACTACTGATTCAATTTGAGACTACAGTATTTGCTTGTGAAACAGGTTTTGTAGGGTTTGGAGGAAGTTACTGTCATGAAGTGAGGACACCCAAATGGTGCTGTGGAGAAGTCATATGGCCGCCTGTCCCAACAGATGTATGAATGACCCATCTTGGAACAGATCTTCCAGCCCCAGTCAAACCTTCAAATGAGTGCAGCCTCAGCAACATCCTGAGTTAGAAGCACTCTGTTAAACCATTTGAATTCCTCACCTAGAGAGACTCTGAGCTTACAAGTGCTGCTTATTGTTTTTTCACTACTAAGTTTTTGGGTGGTTTGTTATGCAATAGTAGAGATCTAATACAGACCCCAACCATGGGAAAGTCCCTCTGTCCCTATGTTGTGAACAGTAACATCCTGACAATATCAAGTGGAAAAGGGTCTCAGATCAGCAGTGCCTCAGGCCTTTAAGTAAGAAGGTTTCCTGTTTGCTTATTTTTGTTTTTTTAAAGACATTTAGGAAAATGTACTGTCAAAGTTGTTGAAAACAGATTTATTTATTAACCATGAGTCTAATGTGACCATGTAAGCAGCTGGAAGAGCACAGAGTTCTGAACCAAATTAACTGTTTTCCCAACTATGCAATCTTGGGGAAGTTAATATACTTTTCAGCCTTAGTTTTATCATCTGTAACATAGGATAATAAAACAATAGTATCTAGGTTATAGAAAAGAAAGAATATAGGCAATAGCTTAGAACTGTGTTTGTCACATAGTAAAAATTCTCCATTTTGGAGAAAACAGGGATGGGATGATAATTCTTAGGACATACAATGGGACAGCTAAATTAGGTGGGATACATGCTACAGAGGCAGCCTTTCAGGAAATGGAATTTAAGTGATGAAGGTAAAACCATGCTTTTATAACCTACCTTATTCAACCTTTATAAATACATAAACACAATTTTAGGAGGACAGGTAACTGTCCCTGGTTATAGAAAGGTTACTGAGGCCAGATAACTTGCTCAGGGCCGTAGACACATGGAATCTATGATTGCCTGCCTTGCCAGTTCCATCAGAATTATTGTCCTTTTCTTTTGTCTACACCTGCACTTTACATGGAGATGGTGATGTAATTCATGCAGAAAGTCCCATCACACATATCACATAAGAAAGTCATGTGACAAATAACTCATTTCGGAAAGTGTATTTCCTAAAAGTGTTTTATTTCTACTTGATGACAAGTTTCCCACTCATAATTTCTAGAAGCTTTAAGGGAAATTTTTATAGGATTTTGAGCTCTGTGTCATATATAACATTATTCTTTATAAGAAGCCTTCAATGGCTTAGCCCAGAATTGGGCAAAGATGGCCTCCTCTTTGTTCCAAAGGAGCTTAAAATTCCACTGCCAGCTTTTTACTTTTTGGTACAATAACCAAACATGAGTATATTGTGGGGTGCCCATCCTGAGCCAAGTCCCTCAGAGGTAAGTCCTGGTCCAGTCTTCTCCTCACTTCTCCCCTTCCCTTTCCCCCCCTCCTTCTACTCCTTTTCCCTCCTCCCCCTGTCCTTCTCCTCTCATTCCTCCTCCTTCTCCTCCTCCTCCTCTTCTTTCTCCTCCTCCCCCTCATTCTACTCCTCTTTCCTCTCCCCTTTTCTCCTTATAAATGGTGCTTCACGGGATGGGTCAACATCTTTTAAAATAAAAAACAAGTGAAAACATTTATGAGTCACAATAGCAGGTCACACTTGGACTCCAGCATTTGCTTTGGAAACAGGGTTTTTCAGCTATGTTCTGGGGACCCAGATCCTGTCACTCAGCCCTGGAAAAGCAAATCTGTATCTGCTTTGTGAAGAGTATTAGCCAGGCAACTCTTGATGAAAAGAATCCCAGACCAACAGTGCCTCAGGCCTCAGGGATAGGAATTTCCAGAAAGGAAAAAACGAGGTGTTTTGATCCAGTTACCCTTCATATTGTTGTCTCCTTGTCCAATTTGCTAGAGAATTTCCCACTGGCTCTTGGCTCATTCTCAAACTGTAGTCTTTCAGAGATTACTCTGTATGGCGAAAGACAAGGGACTCTTTATTAAGCAGAATGGGGAGGCCTTGGCTTATAGGAAGGGCGGATGGATGCTTTGGCCTCCTGTCTTAGCCCCACCCTGCACCTCCCTCCAGAGCCCTCTCTGGGCTCTTCCAACTCCCAGCGGCAGGAGGACTACTTGGACCCCTTTACTTGGGTTGGAGGTAGAACACTATTGTAAGCTAAGTCGTCCTTAAGGCAATCCCTCCACTGATTGGGGGGCCTCTTGCAGAACTATTACAACAGCAAAATGACATTTCCAGCAGGCATTCCAGTGCGAGGGGGTGGGGGGTACTCCTTCTTTACTCACTTTCCTCCAAATATAAGAATTTTCAAATAAGAGAATATTTTCTTCTCTTCTTTTTTACTGCCTCTTTCTATTCATCTTGCTTTCATTCACTTACACTTGTTTTAAAGGCTTGAGTATTCACATACTGTCTTCATCTCATTATGACAAACACTTATGTAAAGCTTCATATTAATTGATTTAGTCCTCACAACAATCCTTTGAGGCAGGTGTCTCTGGTTTTGCCTTTTGGAGATTGGGGAAAAGATACAGAAAGATGAAGTGATTTTCCCAGGGTCAAATAGCTACCAAATGACAAACCCAGATTTGAACCCAACTCTCTGACCCATGAGTCTGAGTTCTCAAACTGCTGCTGTCTCGCATCACTTCCCTCTTGTTGTGTACTTATTTTTAGGAATTCATTCTTCCCTAACAATTTGTTTCTTATTGGAAGGCTATGTGCTGCTGCTCCCATTTGGGGTTCCTCCCAGTCCTGGGTGATTATGCAGTGAGATAAGGGGAACCCTTTGCCAATAGCACGATCCCCTATTTATAGCCCCTCCTGAAATAAGGCCCAGGACAGTCATGCAAGGGCAGCCTTGCTAGGAATGCTGGGTCAGGCCTGATTTGATAAAAAATTCACATCTTTCTGCAGAAAGACTCATACTTGTGGGCTGAACAGTGGAGGCTTTGTCCTCTGCTGGCTGCAAATATCCAAGTCTTCCATGGTTAAGCTATTTTCTTTAGGAAGAGTGCAAGGAGGATGGAAGGAAAGAAAGAAGAAAGGGGGAGGGGCAGAAGGAAGGGAAGAAGGATGTAAGGAAGGAAGAGTAAAAGAATGGGAAAAAAAGGAGGAAGAGAGAGGAAGAAACAAAAGATGAAAGGAGGGGAGGGAGGGAGAAGAAAAGGAGAAAAGAAGAGGAAGGAAAACTAAGAATAAAGGAAAGAGAAGAAAAGGAGGAAGGAAGGAAAGGACAGGAACTAATGGAAAGGAGAAAAGAAGGAAGAAAAGAAGAAATGGATATTTATTTTCTTGGTGACCATGAGTTTTTAGGAAAGATATTCTGCCCTCCTAGGCCCGACAATTTCTGTGATACATTTCTTTTTCTCATCGGTTGGGTCTCACTATTGTTCTGCCAAGATTTTACATTTTATTTTATTTTATTTTTTTTAATAATGCTTTATTTTTTTATTTTTTTTATTAAATTATTATCTGTGTACATATTTTAACATTGCCCCCCCCCCATACATACCCTCCCTCCCCAGAGTTTTGTGTCCATTGGTTGTACTTATATGCATGTATACAAGTCCTTCGGTTTATCTCTTATCTCCCCCAGATCTCCCTACCCTCCCCGCTGTAATTTTACAGACTGCTTGTTGCTTTACTGTCTTTATATCTGACTTTTGGTTTGTCAGTTTTTACATTTTAAAGCTTCTTAACTATTGACAAAGCATGAGAAAAAAGAGGTTGCAACACAATTGACACACTTCAGATCAAATCAAGATTCTGAGCCCAGAGCTGTAACTGGGTCCCTCTGAGAGAGACCCTGTCTTTGTTGCAGCTGCTGCCCAAGTGTTTATTGTTGCAAGTCTCTCCTCATAGCAGGTCTTTTTCCCCATCTGGGAAACAGGCAGAGGCCTGGGAGACCAGTAGGCCAGTGTGAAAGCACCTGGAGTCTATCGGACACACTGCTTTCTATTAAGCAGTTTGGGGTACAGTTTGGGTTTCTCTCTAGCTTCCTCTTTCTGTTTCAAAGACAGAAGTCTCGAGAGAACAGTGGGATATGCTTGCCTTTAGACTTCACAGAGCTGACACGACACAGCGTCGGGACATCCCCATCCCTTTCTGGTCTGATTCACTTCCCTTTGCCACTTCTCTCTGCCACTCCATCCGAGATGCATCTCCCTGTAAGGTGTGCCACCAACCCACTGCCCACTTGGTGGGAGCTCTGTTCCCGCCCAGATCTCAGGTCCCTGGCCACAGGATCTGACAGCTTTACTAGGCAGCAGTTTTGGTCTGACCAGCCTGAAGGTTCTGGAATCACTTAATGAGTAAGATTCACTTCCAGCATCCAGTCCAGCACCAGTCATCAGTCTTAAAGTATTAGCATCCTTAATAGTCTTAGCACCTTTAGAAATAATATCTGCCTCTGGTCACTGAACATTCACCAGGTGCTGAGCCACATACCGATAGCTTTTGAGTGTTATGTGTTTCCGGTCAATACAGTAATATTTACACACACACTCTTATTTAGTTTTCACCTAATCCTTACACAATCCTAAAGTGCAGCTATTTTATTCCCACTTTTCAGATGGGAGCCTGAAGTCTAGAGCAGTGAAGTAACTTGCTTAAGGTCATTTTATCAGTAAGTAGAGAAACCTGGAGTCTAACTAACCCTGGATTGTTTTTCTCCAATGCCAGTGCCGCTCACCATGCTTAACATGCCATCATACCTCCCATGATACCAGCTAGCAAGCATTAAGCCCTACCATGTACCATAACTGCTGGGAGCTTGACGTGTATGGTTTAACTTAATCCCCATAACCATCTTGCAAGATCAGAGGATTGGCTCCATTTTCCAGGGAAGGAAACTGAGGTTTAGAGAGGTTTTGAGAAGCCAAGTTGAATACACTCTGATGTATTCGCTGAAACCCAATAAATGTTTAGAACAGCCCCGAACTTCACCACCAAAACACGAAAGAAGTTTCTATAACATGCATTTAAAGACTTGTGGTTTCTCAGCATAGCCAAGTGTCTGCATTTATTTTGAGCACATGGTCATTTAAAATTACACCCTGAGACAGCTCACCTGGTGTGGACGCCGTAGTGCGGACGTGGAGATGGTGCAGACTGCAGAGCTGCTGGGGAAAGTGGGAACAGTGCGTTCAGACGTGGACGGGGGAGCTGACCCGAGGAGCAGGACAGGGGAGCTGCTGGGTGCTTCTGCCAGGGGCGACACAGGAAAGGGCCCACAAGAGAAGCACGAACCCACCATAGAAGGGGTATGTTTGCAAATCGTGAAAATTCATAACTGATTTTCTGGAGACCAAAAGTAAGAACGGGAGTCTGCCGGGAGAAAGGAGAACTCCACCTTAATTTCAGGCCCTCTGCGTCATACTCAGTACATGCACAGCCCACTTTTCCTTGCTCCATCTTTGTTCTGTGTTAAGCAGTTTGGAGTAGAGCTGGGTTCCTAACCAGACACCATCCATTTCTCACGGCCTACCTAGATGCACAGGAGAGTCTAGACCTCTCACTAAGAAGTCTCTGTGAATGAGTGTGATGAAGTTCAAGTGAGATGCTTTAAAATGTCATTTACAGACATACTGAGGGTAAATCTACATGTTGCCTCCACAGTTCCTTAGGTCATTCTAACTAGGCCGGTAGCCCTGTCCTGTGCTACATCGCCATTTCCTGCGGGGGTTTGTAGTGGCGCTAACATCATTTGCTCAGCTATAAATCCTCTATTCTGGGCACTATGTAAGTATTTCAGGGGAATGTTTTGGTTCACATACCAACATTTAGCTTTAAAGAAGAGTGAGCAAAAAATAGACTTTGGTTTTTAAAATTTGAATCCAAGGTAAAGTTAGAGGTGGTGATGGATGGGAGAGTGATACCTGACAGTTATATCTTGTTTTTATCGAGAGCTTAACTATATGCCAGTTAAATGCTTTTGTGTTTCTTCTCATAAAAATAACAAAAAACAACAACAACAACAACAAAACCACACAGAGAACACGTATAAGGCAGATGCTACTATCATTCCCATTTTACAGATAAGGAAACTGAGAAAGAAAAAGATTAAGCAGCATGTTCAGTGTCTCATAAGCTGGTCAGTGGTAGAGTTGGGATTTGAAGCCAGGTGAGTCTAACACCAGACTAGGCACTGTCTTTAGATTATCATTCTAGGGAACCTCACACTGAAGGAGATTTTATTTTGCAAGAAACCCATAGGAAGAAAACAACCTGAGCATCCATTTCTCACGGTCTCAGCTGGCCAGGGGCTGTGCTTGCACTGATTCTCCAAGAGACTGTGCTGAGTATGACTGGGTTTAAAATTCCTAGGATGCTCCGGTTGTGTTTTGGCCCCTCCAGTAATGTGTCCGAGAATTAGAAAGAGCACTGGATCTGGAGTCTGAAGGCTTGTGTTCAAGTTCTATCTTCACCCATCACTAGCCACTGGAACCTTGGACGAATCACTTAAGTTGTTAAGTACGGACAAAATTGACAACAGTAATACTTCGGTCCACTTCACAGGGTTGTCATGTGATAATATGAGAATTCTTCTATATGAATAAACTCTAAATATCCTTCTACAATCAACAGAGATTGAGAAAAAAGAGTGAAACCAAAGATCATGATAATTTTGAGACCTTCTGAGCTTTAGGTTAAAGGAGTTAGAGGCCATGTCCTTCCTGGACATCTCTGAGTGAACTTAAAACTATTTCAGGCTCAGTCAGCATGGCTCAGTAGTTAAGCAGCAACCTATGAACTAAGAGGTCACGGTTTGATTCTGGGTCAGGACATATGCCTGGATTGCGGGCTCCATCCCCACAGGGAGGAGTATAGGAGACTGATGATCACTGATTCTCATAGATGTTTCTATCTCTCTCCCTCTACATTCCTCTCTGAAATCAATAAAAATATATTGGGGGAAAAAAAAACTATTTCAGACTCATTGGAACTGAGGAAATTTGGCTTTGGATTTTAATTTTCTTTTTTATAAAATTCTAGCTTTGAAATATAGGAGATTTTGACCCAGACAGTAACACTGAATGTGTTCTGCCTGCCTGCAAATGCATGCAGCTACTTGAAATAATGGTTCTATAATCATACTTTAGCAGTGGTCAAGATGTACTTACACCCCTCCTTTGCAAAACTGCCTCTCAAAACATGTCCTTCTAAGCACAGCTTTCACATATCCCACAAGTTTTGATGTATTATATTTTTATTATTCAATTAACATGGGTTCTAATTTTCACTTTGATTGCATGTTTAACCCACCATTTATTTATAAATATAGTATTTCAATGTATAACATTTGAACATTTTCTAGTCATCTTTTTGTTATTGATTCTGGCTTATTTTCACTGTGATCAGAGAACATATGTTCACTGTGATTTTAATTCTGTGGAATTTGCTGAGACACTCTTTATGGCTTGGAATGAATAACCCGCCATTGCATTTTACTTTACAGTTATAGTAACCCTACTGGAAGTTAGCAAACACATCACTGGCAAGTTGCTTAGCCTCTCTGTGCCTCAATTTCCTTGTCTATAAAATGGAGATAATAATAGTGCTTCCTCAGAGAGATCTTGTGAGCATGACATTTGCTAATGTATTTAAAAGTTTCTTGAACAGTACCTGGCACATAGTAAGTACTTAGTAAATGTTAGCTATTATTAATTAATTAATATGATTACTCATGATTTTGGAGGTAATATTCATCCAGTGCCTATCATTACCCCACCTTGCCTGTCTTTTCTTATTTGCTGCTAAACTGTGAGGCATGGCTCTTAAATATCATTTTATTAACTCTCACAGCATTCCTGAGAGGTAGGTAGTATTATTATTTATGTTTTGCAAATAAGGGGATGAAGGCACAATCGAGGTAAGAAACTTGGAGACTCCCTTTCTAAAGATAGTAGCAATAGCCTGTCCTCTATTTCCTTTCTGTATTCCTAGCTCATATTTTATTCCATTCAAATAAAACAAGTGACACTTTTGCAATCACATGTATTTGTGGTTGACATTATCAGGTGTTCCCTGCAGATAACTACCTCCTCCAGGCCAGGCGAAGGTCTGCCCCCTAATCTGTAGGTTAGCCTGGCCCCAGCCACTCAGTTTCAATCTCAGAAAAGACAGAGTCCCCAAGAGCTGAGCATTTGTCCAGCTTCCCAGCCCCTGACATCCTCCAAAGACAAAATCCACCGTCGTCACCTTGTGGGAACTCAGCAAATGGTGGTTGATGGTCTGTCATGGTATCAGTTCTGAAAATAAGCACAGACATTTTTGGTCACCAGTCCCCCATCACCCAGGTCGTAAAGCAAGTGAAATCAACATTCTTTCCCATTCATTGGGCATAAATTGTTATGGCTGTTTCCAAGGATGCATGGTACACATGTAATGGGGGGTCTTTCAGGGAAATTTGACATCAAGCTTAGTCTTGAGAGACCAGTTTGTATTTTTAAGAAACATTGAAGACTTTAATGTTTTACAAAAAGCAATTACAAAACCATATTGGTGCCAGTTTTTCAAAGTATATTTATAATATAGAGCACCTGGTCCCTGTTTAGTGTGTTTGCAAAGGGGCTGGTGTAATTTTTCTGAATATCCTTAATTTTCATGGATGCTCTGTAATTGCACAATTTTACTTCTTTAATATTTTGATATGTAATGTCACTTTGATACTTTGTTTATTGGTTCTAATATACAACCCTTTGGGAAAGATAACATTAAGTTTCATTAATTGCTCATACTGTGGGTGAATGAATTTATTAGATTGGCTCCTAAGAGCATGTTTTGATTTTGGTTGAGGAGGGACAGAGAGAGGGGGAGAAGGTAGGACCAATGGGCATTGGGGTGTGGAAGCGATAGGTGAAGTAGCCCTGGAGTCTGAGCTGGGCATGTGATAGCACAGGAGACTTTCTGTTTTGCCTGGGGCTTCACTACCCACATCCTCTAACCACACATCCAAATGCCATTTAATTAGATAATTGTTGTAAGCCTTTAGCAGTAACACCAGTACTGTCATGTAACAGAATTCTGTTTATTAAAAATTGTGTGGTTTTCCCCCCCTGGTTTTTGATTGGTTGCACATTTGTATTCCTTCCTGGACTCAGGCAGTTCTTAGGATTGTATTTGGTGTTGATAGCAAAGAAGAGTTGAGAACAGGAAAGTAAGGTGCTATTTTCAGAGTGTCAGTAAGAACTATTACAGTGGAAGATACTTGGTCTCGTCAGCCCAGATGTGGCTCTCTCTTTCTCTGCCATGGGTACTCCTGAGCACATGGCAGACCATCTCTTCATGGACTCCCTTCCCTCACCGATCCCACCTGGCACATTAACTGATGCTGTTCATCCTCCCCTTAAAACAGACCTGCTGCTGCTCAGGAGGCTGCGAATGCTCACAGCTCTCATTTTAGTGCATCTGCCATTCAGCAATTGTATTTATTTCCAACTCTCAATGCTAGTTGTACCTATTCTTATAACTCCATAACTTAATTAAATAATGTACACATGAATAAAATATGAGCATGAAAGGGAAGATCTAATTTGAATGTTTGCTAAGACTGAACTTAGGAGAATGTCTTAGAAATGCTATCAAATTAAATAGGGGTAAGAACTGCAAGAGGTTGTGAATATATTTGTGGAAATACAGTCAGGTCCTGTACTCAGATTGCTTCTCAGCAGTCTTTAAGTTTTTGTTCTATGTTCAAAATCTAATACTATAAATTGTTGACTATACATCCAAGATATGGTATTTGCAAGAAAAAACACACAGAACTCAGTCCACAGACCCAAACCCAGAATAGGCACTGGTCTCCCACCGAAGATCCGCAGTGCATGTGTGTTCATACAGTTTAAGTTAACAAGATGCTTCAAATATACACCTATTATTTTAATGGTTCTTCCCCCTGTATGCAACTTTTTAATAAATCAACTAATTACTTCCTTCCATGGTTTCTACTATAAAAATATCCTGGTTGTTCTTCCTTGTGTTGAACTGAAAGGTTAGTGTTATCTTGACTCTTCTTTCTAGTTTCTCCTGAGAGTCCTACTATACTTCCATGATTCTTAAATTCAATAGTTTCTTTCTTAAGGCTGTGTATAGGTTTAGCCTATATTATCAAATATGCTTATTTGCTGCTAAATGAAGATAATAATGCTGCCAACACTATAATAGCAGTAATGTTTGACCAGGGCTTATTTTGTATCTAGATACTTCAGTGAATCAACATTATCAACATTATCTCACTTAATCCTCCCAACAACCAAAAGAGTAGGCTCCATTACTATCTCCATTTTATGCATGACTGGAGCACAGAAAGGGAAAGTAGATTGCCCAAAGTAGCACAGTTAGTACATAGGAGAGCCAGATTCTACCCCAAACTGAACCCAGACCTTGTGCTCATTAACCTTCATGGCATTTATTTTTAAATATCTTAAGTAGTTTTGACTGCTTATTATGTTTATGGCTACTTTTGGGAGGTGGGTTCTGGGGAGCAAACTTGACTACCTGCCAATGTTCCTTTATGTCCAGAAGGTGAAAAAACACTGGTTGTTTCAAACAGTGTGATCTGTGAACAGTTCTGGTAAATCCTGTGAACTAGGCAGTGTGGAATATGCAGCACTCTGCATCTCTGACCAATAATCATTAATGCAGATGGACATGGCATGTGTGTGCATGTGCGCATGCGTGCGTATGTGTATATGTGTCCCCTCTCCCGGCTGCTCACTAATGAGGACCTGGTATTTTAGTGCCCTTTTGTGCCACTGTGCTTTTAACTGCTGTTAAGATAAGGAGTAATGTCCTTCCAGCTGTACAGAAGAGTGTTGTAATTCCATCAAGGGCCTTTGATAACTTCATAAACCCTGACGGAAAAGCTTGAGTGGATTTTCATGTCACCATGACACCCAGATGGAATTACAGCCTTAATTTACTGGGTGTACATTTTGGGGGGTACATTACTTAATGTTAAATCCTGTTAAAAACAAATCAGCTGATGCCATCTGGCTATTTTCATTTCACAGGGTATCCCCAACTCCCCCCCCCCCAAAAAAAAAAACCACCCAATTTAGAATCTTTGTTTTCCTGTTTCTTCTGATTATTATTTTCTTCATCATCATAGTTATCCAGATCAGCATCAGGATGAAGGGTTTGTATTCAGATAACTTTCTTTTTAGTTTACAGAGTGTTTCCTCATACATGATCCTGTTAGCATCATAGGAACCTTGATACTTGCTTTTTTCTCTCCTCTAGAACATCTGAAATTTAGTTATTCATGTTATATGGAACAAATGTCTGTTGGCTCTTTTGTGAGGATAGAAGCAATGTGTGCTCATAGAAAAATTTTAGGCAATGCAAGGAGGCATAAAATGAAAAAGAAGTTTTCTTTCCTTCTCTCTTCCCATAGTACCCCTTTCTATAGGTGATCCTGTTAATAGTTTCTTTCATATCACTCCAAAAGTTTTTACTCATGTCAGAATTGATAGCATCCCAGAATGACTTGTTATGCACTTGTTTATCCATCTATCCTTTGTTATTTATCCAAATAAAACTATCTGCCCTATATTACTTTAAAACGGTTATTATACATCCTTAGTATATATCTTTCTACATTGTAAATAGCATTCTCTCATTCTTTATAACCACCACATAAAAATATCACTCATTTAAAAGTCTTTTTCCAAATATTATTTTGGGTCACAAAATCTGAGTAAAGGATTCCTCAGGTTGAAGACAGGGGTTGTCATTAGCCTGATCTTGTCAGGACAGATCTCAATCCATTGCGGGGGGGGAAAGGAATTGATTTTTTGTTCTGTTTTGTTTTGAAAATGATTTTCTGTATTCTGTGTATAAAAGTGGAGTATTCTGAAAATATCCTTCCAAGCCACATTTCTTTTTTTTTTCTATATATTTTATTGATTTTTTTTTACAGAGAGGAGGAGAGAAGGATAGAGAGCTAGAAACATTGATGAGAGAGAAACATGGACCAGCTGCCTCTTGCACACCCCCCAACGGGGATGTGCCCGCAACTAATGTATATACCCTGACCGTAATCGAACCTGGGACCTTCCAGTCTGCAGACCGACGCTCTACCACTGAGCCAAACCGGTTTCGGCCCAAGCCACATTTCTGTGTGGCTGGTAGAAGTTGAGACAGGGTGGACATGGTCTTCAGCAAGGTGCTCTGAACCAGGTTCCTGGAGATCAGTCATACCGCATTGACCCTTTCCAAGTCTCCAGTTTGTTTTTTTTTTTGGGTGTGGGAGGATTCATTGATCTAGACCCACTTTCTCCATCTTCAACATAGGACAGTTTGGTAGGGCTGAATGGAAGTTAGGAGAGTAGGCTCATTTTGAATTCTGATTCCATGATTCACCACCTTGGGCCAGTTACTTAACCCATTGGAGCTCAGTTTTCTCACCTGTAAAATGGGATTAATCATCTCTACTTCATAGGACTGTGTGGTCATTACAGGAGATGATTATTTTCGCCTTGATAAATGGTGAGTTTTATAAGTATTCTAAGGCTGCTTCATAGTCTATAGCTGATGAAGTAACTTCCCACAGAGGGGGCAGGGTTTTTAATGAGTATTGTCCTTTCAGAACTTAACATTTATTATTGTTCCATAGATTGCAAACTTCTAATGAAATGAAGTTGACTTTTAAGTGTGACTTATAGGAGCTGGTCTCATGGCTTTATAGTTGCGCAGGATTTGTTTTTTCTCTTACACAGCCTGGCGCATGGTGGGTGTTTGCAATCCTGGTTGATCTGTAGCTCTGTGCCCTTTGGATGCTGTGTTGGGATGCTTTCTATAGGAGACTTCCAATGAATTTCTGACTTTGGGAGAAAAGTCTACAATTCAGATGTGTGTTCCAACCCACTTTCCAAAGCTCCAGCCCCCTCCCTTTTAAGTAGAATAACAATCTAGATTTCTTAGTATGTATGACTTTTTTAAATTTAACTCTTACTGTAATAGACTTCCTGTGAGGTGACTGTACATCGTAAAACACAGACACTTCAACAGGCTGACACACTTGCCCAGTGCTTTGCACTATATAAAAACAAAAAAGGCAGCAATATATTTTCTTAGGAAAACAAGTCTCTCTGGAGGACAGGTCTCCTAAGATAAACAGTGCATTCTGGGAGACATACCGGACAATGCCCAGGCTCGCCTCTGCACAGCCCGGAGCCTGCAGAGCTGTCATTTGGAAAGTTCACTGTTGTCTGGGGAAGAGACTGCCCTGCATCCCTGGCTGGAGGCAGAGAAGAGAGTGTGGGGGTGGGGCAGAAAGATCCATTAACCCAGTTGGTGCTCAGAGGCAGCCAGAGACAATATAAATCTGGGAGCTGCTCTGTGTGGTGAGGCCCCAGCAGGAGTTAGAGTAACAGACAAATTAGCATAATGTAATTGGTTGGCAGGGTCAGCCCCTCTCTGTGAGCATTATCCCCAGGATGGGAGGAGAGGCAGATAGGGGGCCGGGGGGGCAGTATTTTGTCTGTCACTGTGAAGGGGGAGTTTTCATTTCAGCACTGTGTCCATCAATATTACAGTTCCATGACAGCCCTCTTCAAGTTCTTAAAGTTTCCAGTTTTGAAAAATTTCTTCCTTCAAGCAAATTCTGAAAGGTCCACTTCCCTCCCCCTGCCGCTACCAAAGTAAAAAGAATAAAAGAAGGTTGGTTTTTTTTGTTTTTTCTCTACTCCACCTACTGTCTCCAGTGACTTTGGGAACTCTTTCCGGGGTCTGATGACTACATTATCTTTTGACTAGTGTATCGCTGGGTGATTAATTTGCACAGACTGCTTCACCACTGCCTACCTGTTGTGCAAGCTCTGCCTCATCCCTCCAAGCAAAGCTAAGGTATATTTCTCTTCTTCTGACCCGAGCATTGCACCAGCCTCTGCAGAAAGGGATGCAGAAGCACTTTCTTGCTCCTACAGCAGGGTTGTGCCCCTGCCATTTTGTTATTCATGTTATTTCCAGAAACTTAGAAGGCATCCACGGCTGTGCTATCTGCTTTTTAAAACGTATGCTTTCTTTATCCCAACTTCAGGTGCTGAGTTGAGTAAATTAACATTATTAACTAACTTTTCAGGCCAGGGTACATTGTCATCACTAGCCTGGGAAAGTTCCCACTCTTGCTGCACCTCAGGTCTTCCCTCTTCAGTTTCCACCCCTACTCTTCCCTCCTGCCATCACCCACTCCAATACACTCATTATATGTTCTTAAATCTGCCTATGTCCTTGCAAAAATATGGTCCTGTGTGGGTGAAGATCTATTCCTGTTGCACTTTTTCATTGAATCTAACTGCTAGATAGTATTTCACAGAATTAACCCACCCATTTTATTTATCCATTATCACAATCAATTTTAGAACAGTTTCATCACCTCTGAAAGAAACCTCATTCCCATTAGCCATCACTCACTACCCTCTATTTCTGCCCCCACCCACCCCTCACCCCCCCAGTCCTGGGTAACCATAATCTACTTTCTGTCTCCATGGATTTGTCTATTCTGGACATTTCATATCAATGGAATCATATAATCTATGATCTTTTGTGACTGACTTCTTTCATTTAGTGTAGTGTTTTCAAGGCTTATCCATTTTTGTAGCGTGTATTAGTACTTTCTATGGCCAAGCAATATTTCATGGTATGGGTAGATTACATTTTGTTTGTTCATTCATCATTTGGGTTCCATTTCTCAGCTATGATAAATAGTGCTGGTATGAACATTTGGGTACACATTTTAAATTGGATACATGTTTTTCATATATGAATATATCTGTAGGAATGAAATTGCTGGGTCCTATGATATTCTACATTTAATCTTTTGAGGAACTACCATACTGTCTTCCAAAGTGGCTATGCAATTTTACAGTTCTAACAGTTTGGGGGTTCTAATTCAGGTCTATTCTTGCAAGAATCGATGCCCTGGACTGAGGGGTGACTAAGACCTGGTTATTTAGAGGATGGGGGAGGAGGAGATAGCCTCAAGTGTATGTATGTGGGCTGCAATCTCTTTATGGCAATGATCCTCATCTAGGGTCACTCCACCTTAATAAGCTTAATTTTAGGGTTATTTTTCAAGCAATTCTCTGATCAACTTTCTTCACTGAAATTAACTGAACTATGCAGATTGGGAATCAGGAAACATGAATTTAAGCCCTGATTCTGCCTTTTGACCTGTGATCTTGAATAAATTGTCTCAGTTATGGCTTCCTCACTTATAAATTGCATGCATGCATATAGGGCCATTCTTGGTGTGGCTAGAGCTGCGGGTGGAAAGAAAACAGGGACAGTTATGAACTGAACTTTGGTATTTCCTGTCGTGTTCTTTTTACTCCCCAGTTACAAATCAAAAGACTTCAACAAATTATCCAGGCAATTTTTATCGGAATCTTAATATGATTAATTCTTTGCCATCAAGCATTTCAATTCCTTTTTCTGGTATCAACTCAAGTTTAAACTCTAAAACTTGATGCTGTTCTCTTGGTCTGTTTCACACCTAAAAGACCTGACTATTGCTCAGACATTCTGTGTCTTGAAGGTCCCTTTTGATTCATACAGCTTTATCTTTTCTAGCTTCCTATTCCATACCCTTAAAATTAAATGCATAACGCTCCAGTATACTTGGGGTGGGTGGGCGGGGGGTTGGCTCCCAAGTTCAGCAAACTGCAAGGGGCCCAAATTCTGTGGTTTTCTTAGCCATTGGTGAAACATCTCCTAAGATGTGCTAAACTGTCTCAGGTTTACATAATAGGACTTTTGTCAGTCTCAGATGACATTCCTACCACTACCTTAAAAGCAAAGAATAATTATAGTAAGATAATTGAGTGCCCGGACATTGGCCACTTGGATTTAGTTAAATGTATAGAAATTTTTTGTATTGGGAACTTTTCAAAATTCAGAGCATAGAAATTCCCATGATTTGAGCTAACTCAGTGTATAGTTTCCAGAACATCTAAATCCCTACCACATTTTGGAAAATATAGTAGATTCTTTTTTTTTTTTTTTTTTTTTTTTTACCCACATGGCCTACTGAGGACTAAGTAACCCAAATTTCATTTTTTCTAATTATTTACTTATTTAATATCCTGACACACTATGCTCTCTCTCTGTTTTCCCTAGGCCAGAGGCTCCCAAACTTCCTCAGGCCCAAGCACTCGGTGTTTCAGCCATGTTTTCATGGCATGACTCTGCCAAAAGAATAGCACATCATCTGCTTATGAAGTACTTAAGCCAAAGCAACTTAATCAGTAAACAAGCATCTCAGTAGCTATTTGAAATAAACAACACACGAATATTGAAAGTTTTTCATTCTAGGAAACCAAATTATTTACTAATGAAGAAGGTGCCTGTTGTGCCCTCTACAGCTCCTTAAACTCTAGAGTCAGATTGGATACCCCACCCTTGTTTACTCTTCCACATTGATTTTTGCATAATATTTACTTTTCATCACAGCAACCACCAAAAATCCAGCTTTGTTTAGTGTGTGTAATCTAAAGGAATGCAGGTGATCTAATTTTGAAACTGATGACCTCGAGTTTGTGCAGTG
This sequence comes from Pipistrellus hanaki, assembly GCF_964339955.1. NCBI lineage: Eukaryota > Metazoa > Chordata > Mammalia > Chiroptera > Vespertilionidae > Pipistrellus > Pipistrellus hanaki. The sequence goes on from NC_140512.1 coordinate 7,609,794, forward strand.
TCCAACAGAGGTCAAGCATTGCTGTGCTTTCCCCAAACTTTGAAAGATCTGAGGCAACCCTGGGAGTTCACTGTAGCACTCTGGGGCACCTCAGCACACAGTTTGGGAACTACAACCCAAGACATTAAATATGAATGATGAGGTCAAACGTGAAAATCTGTTAATCCAGGATACGTGAGAATTTCTGGTGTGTATTTAAGACTGAAATTTCTCTTGAGGGGATCACATTGTGAGATTTAGCACCTATATATGTAACTATTCTTCACATCCAGGGGAAACTGTACATAGAGGAGAGCATTGCCTCCCCTCCCTTTTTATCCTCTGCTTTCTGAAATACACACAGTCTACTCTTTAGCTCCCTAATTCCTCGTCAACAATCAGATCAGCCAAAAAGCCAGTGTTTATTTCATTGGATGCCTGCTGTTTTTGCATGCTCAGCTTCCCATATTATTTTAGTTATGAATTATTATCATGGATCCTGAGCATGAGAAACCTAGTGCAGAACCTACCTGTTGGGGAAGAGAACATGCTGTTTTCTCATGGAGGCTCCACACTACAACACCTGTCATTTCTGAGGATTGGCTTCAGACCCCTAGCCTTTATTGAGCCAGCGATGTCACGTGCACTAAAACCCAGAGCACGTCAGCCACTGGGTGGGTTTCACGTGCCTGTCCTCCAGCCTTCCCAGTGGATTGTCATGCCTTGGCCTTACAAGGTGTGTCATTTTCAGGCTGCTTTTCTGAAGAAGTCTCATGACATCACTAAGCTTCAAGCTCAATGATTTTTAGCCTAATTTGATGTCTCTCTCTCATTACTTTAATAAACAGTTTGCTCTTGCTGCTTCCTGCTGTTGCTGCTATTAGTATTGTTTCTCCCCTCCTCTTTCTCCTCTCCAGGTTCATCCTCACTTTCCTCCTCCGCCTTCTTTTCTATCACCTCTCCTTGTTCCTTCCTTTTCTTGAAACATGTTCACTATTTCTCTTGCCTTGGAGAGCTAAACACAGAGCCCAGTGGAGGAGTGGCCACAGCAGCTGGAGGTCAATGTGTCTTTCAGGTTCCTAGATCCAGAGAACTCTTCTCCAAAGGGCAAGGAGCTTAGGAATGGGACCCCTGCCCAGTTGTGGAGGTGGCTTAAATCAAAGTTGGAATCAGAATGGCCATTTGTGGCAATTTGTTTGCTTTATAACGTAACAAATGGCTTCATCAGATGCTGGCCCTGCTCACCTCACTCCCTTCTGCCTCTGCCTCCTTTCTCCCAGCACCCTCCCCCTTCCATCTCTCTCATCCGTCCTTTGCTGCCTCAACTGCTGCACTCGAATTTAGTGCTCCACCTCTGGACTCTAGCCTGTGAAATGTCCTTGTCACTGCCCCAGTCAGGTGGATGCTACTGCCATAACTCCTGTGTGATATCAATAACCCATGCTAGTGAAGCAATGAGGTAATTTTCCCTGAAGCTCTAAATATAATTTAACAAGTTAAACACTGTAACATTGTGGTGAATGCACTATTAAGGGGCTGTAAATTGCTTACATAGCATCAATAAACACAGTGCCCTAAAGCGAGGGGCTGTTAAGACTTTATAATCTAAAGCAGCATTTGGAGTATCACCCCCTCGGCGTTAGCTTCCCGTCAGATAAAAACAAAGCGGCTGAGGGCTCTCCTTGATGCCAAGTGTACATAGGAACACAACAAGCTTTAGGGGTAATTACTTTTTGAGTGCTTGATGTGGACTTGCCGAGAAGCACATCTGTTACCAAATTTGCCCATGATTAATTTGGCCCTTCCATTGCCACAGAAATGGGAGAAGTTGGTTGTAAGTGCCAAGACAATTGGTATATGGCCCCCACAGTGTCATGGTGTGTCCTTTTCTTTGGATGAGAATAAAATTTTCAGTATAATCTGCTCTCATGTGTGAGATTATATCCTGTAGGATTATGTGTATAGAAAAAGATTTTGTGTAATTAAGTTATTTTGGGTGTCCTTGAAAGTGTGCAGAGTTAGAAAGGTTAATGGCATCTTTTGGAAGTACAATAATTTATGTTTCAGATTTTGCAAGCCCTAAAGCTTCTCCCCTCCCTTCCCTTTTTTTTTCTCTTCCCCTGATGTCCACCCAACCCTGGTCAAACCCTTTTACAAAACACACTTCTTCTGCAGTCCCTTCCAGGTTCATATTCTCAGCCAACTGGTGACTAACCCTTTTTGTGTTTTAACTATTATCCAGAGTATTTGGTCTACAGTATTTGCATTTTAGTTCTGGAAAGCTCTTAGCATTTTACAAATGTTACCTCATTAATCACCACGACCATCAGACTGACAGTGTTTGCCTTATATTAAAAGTGGTGGAAAAAGAAAGCTCCATGTGGCACGGAGACCTGACCAAGGTTACTTGGTGAGTGGGGGGCGGGAGCAAAACTTGCCATCTCAGGCACCACTCATCCCCCAGACCTCACACCCTGTCACCACGAACACACGCAAACCTTCTGGGCAGGATCTTAGGGTCACCTGGAGATTTTTGAGCACTGTGTTCCCTATGTCTGAGTAGCTAGCTGACTTACATTTTCAGCCTGAACAAAAGCTCCTGAGTAGGATGAAGGGGCTCCTTTTCTTTAGTTATAATCAGGGCCATCCCAAGATTATGGGGACTTTCTACCTTGTGCCTCTGAGCTCTAGTACAAGATACCAATCCCTTGATGACAGACAGGTACTGTGAAAGAAGGATGCCTCGCTAGGGTCCGAGACACAGGCAGAGGCCCTCTGTTCTTGTGCTGCAATCATAGGCTGCAGCTCTGCTCTCAGCCCCATCCCTGGGGCTGCATGTAACATCATCTTGGGATTTTGCTCATCGGGGAGTATCAGGTTCCTACTGCCTGGGTTCATCAGCAGAAAGATATTAGGAACACGGTTGAAGGCAGGAGATGATATAGGATTCTTTGATCTGCGCCTCACAGCCCACTGGGGGTGGCTTAGGTTCAGGGCCTGGGTTGCAATTCATGCTCTGTGGTTAAGTAGGATATAGACAAGAGCTAGGAGATGCTTTTTACAATGGATCGCTGCAACTGCTTCCAACTGGTCCAGGAATCTGCTGGGAAACAAGCTCCCCTCCAGGGGCTGTCACCCATGGTGCCATTCTGCTAAGCTCGCTCTGAGACGGATATGTCTAAGCATGGCAGGCACAGTTCCGTTCTCTCCAGCTTTTTTCATGCCAATAGGAGACACTCAAAGGGGGCTGCTTATGTCGTGGTTACAAATGCTAAAATCGCCGAAACCAAAAAAGTTTCCAAACAAGAACAACGCCATCTTACTTGTGAGTGGCTTTAATTTCCACATTCTCCAACATGGCAGGCCTTGCCCATTCCTAACTCCTTTCTTAAAACGCAGTCCGAATATATCATGGGAGATACACCACAACTTTCTTTTCTTTCAAGTAATGCATTTTTGTGTAAACATATTGTTTATGAAAGAACCTTTTACAGATGCTTTGTGTTGCCTTTGCTCAAGAAAATGCATTTTAAAAGAATTCTCCCCAGCCTGGCATGTAATGTTTCATTAGCCAACATAACCTTGTTTATTTGCTTTTTAAAATTTTATTTGGGAAAGGAAATCAATTTGCACCCCTGACATGCTGCCAGGTTCCTGTTTATAAGCACACAATAGGCAGCTTGGAGGGGCGAAATCCATAGTTTATGATTCCAGCATTAAGTATGACACAATCTGTATATGAAACCATAGAGGCAGTGCTGCTTTCCTGTCCCCGCAGCCACACGCTGCAGTGGGAGCTTTCTCTTAGAGCATTATTCAAGTGTGCACAGAGTAAATGGCCCTAATTGTGCCGGGCACTTAACGTGTGAGGAAGGATTGTCAGAACAAAAGGAGCTCTTTGCTGGGTTTTGTGTGTGTGTGTGTGTGTGTGTGTGTGTGTGTGTGTTTTAAATACCTTAAGCAACTGACTGGGACCCAGCCTGATGACTGTGCTGTGCTTTGTGGAGACTTGAAGTGTCCCTAAAACGTAATTAAGAGTGTCCTCAGGTCTTCTGCTGTCAGAGATTCTGATCGACTGGTGGGAGATGGCAGGACCTGATGGTCAGTGTGTCCAACGTCAAAGAGAATCCTTCACTTTAGACCCCCAGTGGGGATGCTGAGGTGATTGTACTCTTTTGGCCTTGACCCTAACTCATGCCTGATTTTTTTAAATTGTTATTGATTACTCTTTTTAGAGAGATAGAGGGAGGGAGGGAGGCAAGCAGGGAGGGAGAGATTTGTTATTCCACTTATTTATGCATTCATTGGTTGAGTCTTATATATACTTTGACCTGGGATTGAACCTACAACCTTGGCATATCTGGATGATGCTCTAACCAACTGAGGTGCCAGCCATAGTCACTTTGCCTATTTTGAGTGTCTGAGTGTCTTTCTTGTCCTAGCTTTTCTCATCTCCAGGAAGACATGATTACTTTATTGGACCAACATATTCAGGTCCAAATGTAAATAGGAAATAAAGTCACTCTTACAACATAATAGAAATAAAATTCTCTATAAAATCTATCATGGCAGAAAGAGCACTGAATTGGGAGTCAGAGATCTAGATTCCAGTCCTGTGTCTGCCTCCACTTAGATGTGGCCTCTGGTCTGATCACATCCCCTCCCCTGGCCGCCTTTTTCTTCTCTGTAAAGTCAGGGAGTTGGGTTCAAGGTTCTCTATGGTATCTTTGAAATCTAAAGTTCTGTGAGCAGGTACTTCTCAGTTTTATAATAATATTTTGCTTGAACTTGGCATTCCTTGCTTCCTATCTTTCCAGCCTGCCTCTAAGCTGGATCTCCCATGTTGGCTTTTTCTGAAGTTCTTTCTCTATTCCTGATGTGGTAGAGCTAACTTAATTTCTCATTTTCACTGTCCCAGTTTCCCTTTTCACTTCCTAGTTTCTGCTTTTCCTTTGTTCATTTTCATGTCCCTAAGTTACCACCAGAACCTAAGAATCAAACCCTGCATGGCAAAGGCATTGTCACTCTGTTGGCTAATATCTGGTTACAGACACTATGCCTGGAGGTGGGTTAGAGTCCCTTTCCTCCCTGCCACTGTGCCATTTACCTGCCCAGCCTCCTGTAGAAGTCCCAAGGCCTTTTCCAGTTGTAAGCGCCTATTTGGCAGCACAGCTCCAGGTATGCTGAATAGGTGAGTCTATAGTGTTCACATGAATGAACTCAGGAGGAAAGCTAACTTTGGGGGAAAACTAGAATACAGGGGAATCTTTCATTATTCATCTCTACTTGTAATTAGAGGCCATTATTGAGTAGATATAACTGGATCATGTCACAGAAATTAAGATGAAAGGCCATAAGCTCTTTACCTTCTTCCTTCCACTACTGACCAAGCTTTACCACCTCCCCACCCCATCTTCCCCCTCAGCCGCCACTTGAATTTCATTCAGCCAGCTAGCACTCAATGTACTCAAACTGTCTCAGAATAGGCAGCATCATGTGTATGTGAGTATGTGTGTGTAGGGTGTGCGTGCATGCATGTGTGTGCGTGCATGTGCATGCATGTGTGGTGTGTGTATGTGTGTGGAAATCTTCCCCAGATGTGCTTGAAGGATAGATTTCTGGATTCCCTCTACCCAAAGATAAAACTAGGTCTCCAATAGGCCTTTCCCTCTGCTGCCCCTGCAGCAGCACCCACAGGCCTTTAAGAAGAGCTCCTGATGGTTTCAGTCCCAGTAAATGAAGGGGAAGAGGAAAGAGAAAAGAGATGCATTTTAACCTTGTCAGCACTTCTTCAGACATCGGAGCACAACCTCAATCAATGTGGAGACATGAAAGGATGTTTGAATAAATGGGACAACATACAAGACAAGGCATTCATGAGGGCTCTGAAGCCTTGGGGGCTGGTCTCTTCTGATGCCAGCAGGTGAGATATTAGGTTTGATGCCTCAACATTGTCTTTGTTCCATTAAAAAGGGGAATGGAGGGTTAGCTACCCAGAGAAATCAGTGTTATATATAATATCAATGCAAAACTAACTCATAGGCAAAAATGCTAGCAGGGTGAAGATGATACAAGAGATCCAAATACTGTATTTCATTGTTTGCCTGAACATTCCTTTATACCAATGGTTCTAAACCTTTAAATGACTTTTCACACTGAGATTCTATTTGACTTTCAAGAGATTTAAATTTCTAAATGTATCTATATAGGTTTGAAAACTATTCATGAAGTGACTGGTAAACTAATAGATATAAAAATATATTTTGTTATACATAGGCCAATAATTGGGTTTCTTTAAAAGTAATTAAATAGCATTAAGATATTAAAGAAACACATCTATAGAGAAAAAAGTCAACATACACACATAGAAAGACATTAGCATTTACTCAAAGGAAAGATTCAGGCCTTTGTCCAAGGACTCATTTATTAAAAGCTCTGGCAATATGGGTGTGGTTCTTATGTGAGTCCCTGACATCTATTTTTTAGTTTTACAAATATTATTTCTTAACCTAACAAATAACCAGCAAATTTGATCCACCTTAAAGTTGTCAGTTAGAGGTGTTGAACCATAGGATTGAAATGGACTCAAGATAGAAAATTATAGAATGTTCAAGTTGCTGGGGAGCCTATAGATTTGGTCCTAACACAGGAGTTGAGATGAGAAGAGCATCTAAATAAAAATATTTCATTGGCCTTAGTGCTTCTACTTAGCAAGCCAACCCATAAATCCTGACTGTCAAGGTAGAAAAATGCAGCCTCTAAATGTACTTACTCTCCTCCCATCCAATAACTCTGGCAGAAGGGAGAATGTTGCTCAGCCCTATAATGGCTTTATGGCCCATCCACACCAGTAGCTAAATTCTTCTTTCCGTGACTTCCCATCTAAAGCCCTTCTTATTCCAAGCCCGATTGTTTCATGGGAAGGAATGTAGACAAATCAGAAGCCGCAGCCTAAAATTGAGACCTTGTTTTCAGGGTGTGTATCTAGGTTCAGAGGAGCCGTGCTTGCCCGGGCTCATCTTTTGGGTGGAGCTGGGTTTCTTGGGCACACGGTGGGACAGGAAGGTGTTAGCTCTACCTTCTATTGTTTTTATCAGTCCTATTATATTTTACTAAACACAAAGGTTAATGCAGAGCAGGCTCAGTTGGTGACAGGCCTGCCTTTTGATGGTATAAACGAGACAAAAATAAATACAGATACAGATAATATTTTTGAAATCATAGTAGGTGGTTTTGTATAAAAATGTGTAAATGGCCGAGACCGGTTTGGCTCAGTGGATAGAGCATTGGCCTGCAGACTGAAAGGTCCCGGGTTCGATTCCGGTCAAGGGCATGTACCTTGGTTGCGGGCACATCCCCAATAGGGGGTGTACAAGAGGCAGCTGATCAATGTCTTTCGCTCATTGATGTTTCCAGCTCTCTGTCTCTCTCTCTTCCTCTTTGTAAAAAAAAAACAATAAAATATATTTTTAAAAAATAAAACTAAAAAAATAAATAAAAATGTGTAAATGGCCCATCTAGTGTAGCTCAGTGGTTGAGTGTCGACCCATGAACCAGGAGGTCTTGGTTTGATTCCCAGTCAAGGCAAATGTCCGGGTTTGTGGGGTTGATCCCCAGTATGACTTGTAGGAGGCAGACACTCAATGATTCTCTCTCATCATTGATATTTCTATCTCTCCCTTCCTTTTGGAAATAAATAAAAAAAAATATATTTTTTTAATGTGTCCCTATGTCCCAAACTGGGGTTTCAGATCTTTTGAGTCCCTTGAATATATTTATCTACCTATCTATATACACACATATACTGCATGCTTATATTATGTACTATTCCATGGTGTGTGTGCGCGTGTAGAGAAAATATCTGGGGAGATAAAGTAAAATATTAGCTTTTTCTGCTTGTAAGAATGATAGTAGATTTGTTTCTTCCCACCTACTTTTTTTTTCCTCAAATAAGTTTACCCTAATGAGCAATTACATTACAAATATATTGCTTGTAATCAAAATGTAGTTGTACTGCATTTTTTTTTTCTGATTGTCCATCCAGGCCCATTCTCCCCGTTCCCAGACTGTTCTCTACCCTACAAGGCTGAACTACATTTACTGCATGAATGATCACCTTGAACTGTGTTTTCCCATTGGATTTAGGCCACTGGTCACATGGGCACCCAGCAGGCTCCAGGGAGAGAAGAAAGGGAGCCTGAGTGGCTGTTGCCCCAGCTCCATCCATTAGTTGCCTCTTTTAACCAAGGGTCACAGCCCCTGCCAGGTACCGTCTCCACAGGCCCTCTCTTTTCCCCTGGTTCTGCTACCCACTCTGTCCCCCGAACCTCCTTTTCTCTCACTCCTTTAAGCTAGGAATGCTAACAGGTCCCAACTGAAACTGGTCCAGGGTACTTACTGCACTATGGCTATAGCTTCCTTGCACTCTGCCTATACCTTTGCAAATAGTTCCTTTATTAATCACTGCTCAAATTACCCATTTTGAGCATGCCATCTGTTTCCTACTGGGACCCAAATGATGCAGTAGTCCAACTCTCTAATTGAAGCTGAATGTTTATATGCAGGAAGTCTGCTCAGGTGAGCAAAGGCTCGATTTCTGTTTGACCAGAGCACTGTGAAACACTGATGTCTGATAGAACAATGGAGTGAAGTGAGATTTTAGAAATTCAGGAATATGAAACCTTCAAAAGACAGGTGATTGTATAGGAAAATGCATAATTTTTAAGAAGTATTTTAAAAACATGACATTTAAGGAAAAAATCATAAAAGAGATCCTTGATATAAAAACAAACAAACAACCAACAAAGAAACCACAGAACCATTCAACTTTTTTGTATATTTCTCTTTTCTCAAGTTCTTACTTTAGGTATAGGGATTTTAAAAAAATGTGTTTTAGGATTGGGACATGTACTATGAATGGGAAGGATGGCTTCAGAAAGGGAAATGTGGGGTCACAGAGGCAGGGCTGGAATTTCAGACAGAGTGACAAGGCCTCAGACATGGGCCTCATTGGAAAGTAACATTGGAGCAAACATTTGGAAGAGGTGAAGGAGGATAATGGGAAAAAGCCTGTGGGGGCAGCGGGTGCCGAGGTTCCCATGTATGAACCGAATGGCCAAGAGTTTCAGCATGAGTCTCGAGAAGAGTGAATAAGGTAGGAGTGGTAGGAAATGAGATCACAGTAGTATAGATGAGATTGTGTAGGTTGGGGGAGGTACCAGGTAGGCACTTACCCCCACTGCACTTTTTTGGACCCTTAAGGATCCAGAAAACCCATTGCTCCTGGGGGGGGGGGGGTGGTGGAAATGTGCTCTTAATATTCAGACAGGATTTCTAGAAGCTTCTTTGGAAATTGTCCTGTCCATTTTCTGGCAGCTGTCCCTTGTTCTATATGACAAATGCTGTTTGGTTTGTTATGGTCAAGTGAAAATGGTATCTCTTTTTACTAAGATTTCATCACATAAGACAGACAAGCTCTCTCATCGATTTGCTCTGTTACATGATGTAATTTGGTTTTTGCTCTCAGACTGAACAAACACTGGGAGCGATGATTCGGTTTGCTTGGAAGCACTGGCCATTCAAAGGTCCTTGTCCTCCAGTAAAGCAGCCACTTCCCAGGATAGAAATATGCTGCTTAATTCATATCGATTGCTAGAACAGCAGAGCAGTAACTTATGTCTGTGAAGTGCTAAACAATCTACAAAGCAAGGCCATTCATGGTGAGCCACCTGACGGGTTCTGCCAGAAGTGCAATGACAGGCACGCACACTCATTCTCTCTTGTTCCAGCGAAGGAAGCCCATCTTGTAGCACACTTTCCTTCTCCCTGAAAAGTCCTATTTTTATGCTAAGAGGATGATGTTGCCTAACCAACACTCCATGCAGGGAAGTTTGCAAGCAAATTCATCTTTGTGGCCAGCCCTACCTTCCAGTTCTTTTGGCCAGGAGAGAAGAGCTGAGGAAGGGGAAGCTTGGGAGAGAGAAAGGCACAGGAAAATCTCTTCTCAGATCTGTAGTATATCATTAGCAGCTTTTAAGAGAGTGCCCAGTTTATATTTCTGGCCATTAAGTAAGTATTTGAAATGCTGGGGGGAAAAATAGGCCCTCAGCATCCCTGGGGTAGTTTTCTATGCACTCTTATTTTAAGTAACTTTACCTTTTCTGGTTAGGACAGGAGAGAAATTTGTTTAGTAATTCTAGAATGGGCCATTTGCCTCCTGCATTACTATACCAGGTTCTCAGTGTGACTTCTCAGCATTTCATTGTGTGCTTAGCACCCCTTTCCTGATATTAAAGGCCCTTTTCTTCCCCAAGCAACACAGAGGTGTGATTGTGCTAATGTCATTGGCTATCAACTTCCCTCCCACACTGGCCTCAGGACCCCAGTTCCTTGCTTGTTTTTAATCATTTTGCTTTAGCTTTCCTGTCTCCCTTTCTAGTTATTTAGGAACTTCCAGCTTGCTGCACTTCAACCAGTGCCTCTGGCTTGAGCTGACCAGACGTATAACTATTTGAGGAGACTATTGAGCTGTGTTCTGGCCTCTTTGTGTTGATATGACTTATGTGGACTCAAATCAGAAAATGGCATCCCTTTGTATTTCAGGCTTAACATGTCCATGTGCCCAACTTAGACTAGAGGAAATTATAAATTGACTATTCTTTATTTCCATATCAATACCTCTTAAATCATAATTTCTTTATCCATCCCATCAACGATAATTCAGTTCTGTGTCAGGCACTGAACTAGGCAATAGTGATAGAAAATAAAACACACACTGAGCCTTTCTTCCTGGAATTTATAATATGATGTACTGGAAGTAATAATGATAACAATTACCCCATGTTACACATAATATAAAGGAAAGGATTGGGGTGCTGAGGTAGAAAATAGTAGGGGGTGATATTCAGAAGATGAACCTGAAATGAAGAGGGGAAGTCTTTCTAAGAGTGAGGAGATGATCTAGGGAAAGACAGCATGCTTATAGGATAATGTTACGTTACTGAAGTTTCTTTCCAAGATCAAAGGAAGCAAGGACATACTATCCTTATTTTGTGTTTGAATAAACACCATCAATAAACAAATTTATTGCCTAGAGGATAAGCAGTGACTAAGAGAAGAAATTCCAGGAATGTACCTGTAAAGGGGTGAAGGTGAGAATTTGAACTCATGAGTTGTGTAGTGAGTAGAGAAGGGTGACTGGAGTGGAGGGTTTGGGCAAAGGACTAGGGTAAGAGATAGGGCTGAATACACAGACTTGAGGCGAGGCTGAGAGAGGGCTTTAGTAAGTAAAGGGGAACCTAGGGGTGGGGTTAGAATTGAGTGACTTAGGAAAGGGCTGATTTATACCATTTAATTGGTCTGGAGTGATCTGGGAGGGACCAGAAGCAGTGGAAGCCTGGAGAGCAGTAGAAAGCTATTGTATGATCAGGAAAGGAGATGATAACTCTCTGGAGCTTGTGGGACAGCAAAGAAAAGACAGATATGGAAATCATGAGACAAAATCAACAGACTAAGGACATTAAACAGATAATTTGCTTCATGGTGGAGCTTGGATAGAAACACAGAGCTATTGACTAGTAGTACTTTGCCCTTCAGACCATGGTCTAATCAGCTCTAGATGCTATGTCTTATCCTGTTTCTAATCTCTGTGTATGTGAAGGTATTTTTCAGATTTTTTTTTTCATTTCCATCTTCCTTAAATTTTCATATTCCCTCTAAACTATAGGCTTTATAGGGGAGCACTTCTTTTTGTTTTCTCTTTCCACAGCACTAGTTACACTTACTGTATATTTCCTCAGCAAACATCTATGTGACAGGCATTGTATTAGTCCTTAGGACAATGATATGAAGTCAGACCCTGCTCCTGTAGTCAGAGTATTCACAGTTAGAAAGAGAAGATTGATCTTAAAGATAAGTAAATGCACCAATGTATTACAGGAGTTGTGAGAAAAGTATGTATGAGATAAGATGTAGGACAAAGGAGTGGTTAATTAGTTCTATCAGTTGAGAGGTGGTGTTAGTCTTGGCAGTAATCATAATAATAGCAATGATAATTATAATAATGACTATTACCATTTATTGGGCATTTAATATGTTCAACATGGCACTAAACTCCGTATTTATATTACTTAACATAATAATTATAAAAATCTTACATAGTAGGGTTGTTCCTGTTTTAAAAATAAGAAAATTGAAGCACAGAGAACCTATAAAATTTGATCAAGATCACACGTTATTTATTTATTCACTGACTAGTTGAATGTATTGCATATCTGCGAAGTACCCATCATGAGAGGACACTGGCTGTTCTCCAATGAACATGGCATATTCCCTGCTCCAAATTTACTGGAGGAATCACTCCTGGAAACAAGTGATGCTCTCTAATGAGGAGTGGACAAGGCCCTGTGGGATCTCAGAACAGGAAATAACTATGGGGACCAGAAAGAGTGGGGGAAAGCTCTACAGAGGAGGGGACATCAGAGCTGGATCTTGATGAATGGATTGACTGCATAAAAGAAATATTATTTGCAAGGGTGAAAAAAGACATGAAATGGTGTGGAATAGTCAACAAGCATTGAGGTCTGTGGGTGTGCCCAATAAGGGGTGGAGGTGATAGTGAGGATGAGCTGCCCCGAGGTGATTTGGGAAAGATTGGGACCAGATTGTGAAAGACCGAAGTCAATGGGATGGCATATATAGAAGAGGTAAGGGATGGCCAGCAGAAGTCTTTTAAGTAGACTGGTAGCATGATGGAATGTACATCTTGTTGGAAAAAGTAATTTTCCCTCATTTATTTATTTTATTTTTATTAAATTTATTAGGGTGACTTCAGCTACTAAAATTATATAGGTTTCTTCAAGTGCACAATTCCATAATACATCATCTGTATATTGTATTGTGTGTTTACCACCAAAAGTCAAATATTTTTCTGTCACCTTATATTTAACCTCCTTTATCCTCTACTTCCTCCCCCTCATCCCTCTTTCCCTCTGGTAACACCATAGTATTGTCTGTGTCTATGAGTTTTGCTTGTTTATTTGTATTGTTTGTTCATTTGTTGCTTTCAATTTTATATCCCACATGTAAGTGAAATCACATGGTTCTTGATTCTTAAGAAATGAGGGACCGTACCAGTGACTGAGTAGAATATCACTTTCAGTGGTGTTAGACTAGTTTCTAACTCCCAGGATATCTGTAGAAACAAAAACCACAGAAGTTTGCCCAACTGTAATTTTAGTAACCTGAATGAAGCAGCACCATTACCTTCCTTTTAATTAATATGATTATATTTAGCAGAGCAACCAAGACAATAAAGTGATAGGTGTGAGGAGAAACATGGACAGTCCAAGGCACTGAGAATCCGAAAGTGAAGGAACAGGATCTTTGAGAGACACCTGGAAATTGTTTCTCACAGTCAAGGGTGGCACCTGAGAAGACATTTATTATTTTGAGCATTTTATTACAGTATTAAATGAATAGCTATAAAACGCTCACAGAGATGGTTCTGGGGCTCTGCCTTCAAACCCAGTATTAGAAAAGATGACAGAGGTCTGGGATTGGAGGAGAGTGTAGCTGCTCTGTATTCTGCAGACTCCTGTTGAAGGTTGAGATGGGAAGGGTGCCTCCTCTTCCTCCTCCATAGATGAGCAGGCTAAGGCCACTGAGAATCATATCAGTGTGCCAACTGCCTTTCTACCCATTGCTAGGGAATTTGTCTTGGAAATTAAACTTGATCCAAACATCAGAGAAATTATCTCTTTCTCAGGCTTTCCCTGAGCTCTTGGAACTCCTGAAGTAGCATCAGTGAGTAAGGAAGAGAGGATATCTGGTTTCTTTTAGCAGTTTGATAGAAGTACAACACTCTTTAGCGGTTTAATAGAAGTTCAACATTTTTTGAACTACAGCTTTCCCTCCCTAATCTTAATCTGCCCTGTTTATTGTAAACCAATCTAGAAAAGCCTGTGTAGTAGGCAACATGATATATATTTTTTAATCCTCACTTGAGGATATTTTTATTGATTTGAGAGAGTGAGACAGACTGAGAGAGAGAGGGAGAAAGAGAGAGAGAGGAGGGGGTTAGAGAGAAACATCAGTGGAAGAGAGAAACATCCGATTGGTTGCTTTCTACATGCATCTGACTGGGAATCCAACCCAAAACTTAGATATGTGCTCTGATGGTGAATTAAACTTGAAAACCTTTTGGTGTATGGGACAACACTCCAACCAATTTAGTCATCTAGCCAGAATGGCAGCATGATATTAAGACAAGAGTCCTTAATCAATCACTTTGAAATGAATTCATAGTGTATTCCCAGGTTTTTCTAGGTGTGAAAGTGGTGGTGATAATATTGATCTAAATTTGTGATATAACAATATATTGTAGATCTTGGGCTCATATGCAGAATCAATTAATAACTTATTTTAATGTTCATAGAAAGGATATCAAGTACAAATATTATTTTACCAGGTAGGCTCTGAGCTCCTCCACTTATTTGACTATGTGACTTTGAACAAGTCACTTAACCTGTCTGTTCCTCAGTTTCCACATCTGTGTAATGGGGATAATTAATATACCTACCTCCTAGACTGATTATAAATATTAAATTTTCTGACATATTATAATAATGTTTAAGTGTTAACTATTATTAATAATATTTCTATTAATATCAGTCATGGGGAGTAGCCACCCAGAATGAACTATTACTTTCTGAGCTTCACATTATGAACTTTACTAAAAAGAAAAGTATACATTTGCTGTCAGGCATTATACATGCTGGAATATCTGTTATCTCATGTGATGTTCACTGCAACCCTGACCACTTCAATGATAAGAAAGGTATGGCTTAGAGAACCTGAATAACATCCCTCAGATGATATGGAGCTTATGTGAACTTGATCCTGATTTCAGAGCTCATGTTTTGTTTCTGTACCTTGGGCCCTCTTAGAATTTTCCTGAAATAAATAGCAAACTCTATAAGAGCAGAATTTAAATGTTCATGTCAAAGCTGGATTTTCAATAATGCCCTGGGCTCTACTCTCCATTTCCTACTTCAGAGGTTGCCTGAGATGGTTTCTTACCTATTTTATCCATCTATTTTTTTATTGTCAAAAGTTTTACATATGCCTCCTTTTACCTGAATTGACTCCCTCCCCCCACCCTTGTAGCCATTCCCATTCCAGGCAAGCCCCCACAGCCCCAGGGTCTGTGTCCATTGGTTATGCTAACATACATGCATACAAATCCTTTGATTGCTCTCTAACTTTCCCACCTCTCTTGCCATTTGTCTCTGGATTTATTTTTGTTCATCAAATTATGTTGATCATTATATCCCACATATGAGTGAGATCATGTGGTATTTTTTCCATCTTGCACTGTGTGACTACACTAAGGAGAATTCTCTGGGGAGAGAGGCAGCCTGGATGGCCCCTGATCTCCCCACCCTACCAGCTGTGTCTCCTTAGTACCTCACTGTCCCCTTTGTTATGGATCAGACCACCCTCAGTAGGATTCAAAATACTCATACTAGTATTTCACTTCCTGAGACACCATGAAAGAGTCAAGACCCTCTAGAATAGCTTCTATACCTCCAAAGAGCATAGTTGCTCCCAGAAGGTTAGAGCTTTTGTTATTCTGTGAATGTCTCAGATATCTTTTGGATGCAGTTCATGGATGTTTACATCTGAGAAGTTCTGAATGTCTTCATAACTGCCCAGGCATCATTAAGATGCAGACAATTTCAAGATTGCACAACTCAACTTGTAAACACGTGTCAGGATGAACCTGGCTCTTTATAGAGAAACCCATAAAGTCTCCACACCTTGGCAGTTGGACAGGCTATAGATTTGAAGATAACATTTTGGGACCTTATGGGAATCAACATAATTTTGCCTGTATGCTCCAACCTTCACTTTCATTTGTGGGCCACTTCCCTTCATCCTTCATTACCACACCCTGAAATTATAGTTATTTGTAAGAACATGGATATATATACCTATGCATCAGGTTGTTTTTTTGCATATTGTATTCCAAGTCCATGCATGCAGAAAGACAATTACCACTCTACCTCAAGCTCACTGAGTATGCAATCAAGACTCATTATTTTCCTGATTCTCATCTCATTCACACCCTGTACGTCTCAGAACAACAGTGAATGGAGAGCAAGGGACATGAAGGGAAGAAAAATTCCAAGGACATGTGAAGAAATTTGAACCAAATAGGGAAAAATTTGGTGAAGACAGTTTGTATGTTGAGCTTTCATCTTTGATGCTTGAGAAATTTTACCTTTTGTTAGATGCATTTCTTGAATCCTGATCCCTTGGGTCTGGCAGAAAGCTATAATTTTCAGAAGGCTAATTTTTGCAAAAGCTTATAGTTATGGAGGAAAAAAATCAGTGCTTCCAGGCTCATGAATCAGAGTCTAAAAAGTCTGTTTGGATATTTAGTGTCTCATAAAATGTAACATAGAGAGACTTATGGAGTGTCAGAGCTAGAAAAGATCAGGGAGAACATGTGGTCCAACCCCCTGCTTTTATCAGTAAGGCTATGGAAGCCAGGGAAGTTGAATGATTTGCCCAGGTTATATGGCTACAAGGAGGGGTAGAGAAACTGGACTAGAAGAGACCTCCTAATACCTAAGCCAGTATATTTTCAATATTACCACATATTACTAATCATTTGAGCAAAAATGTGAACCATGTATCATTAATGAGAGAATCTTAACAATGAAAGAGACCTTGAAGGTCATCTAGTACCATCTACCACCTGGTACAAGAATCATCTTGGTGACATCCTTGACAGATGACCACTGGTCGCTACTGACTTAACTTTGATGCCAGAAGCTCAGTACTTTACAAGGTAGCTTGTTTAGTTTTTTGATATCTCTACTTATGGTAAATGTATCCCAACAAAAGGTCAAATTCAGATTCTTAAATTATTAATCCAGAAGAAGTGGGGGCGGCCAGAGGTGGTGAATGGCATGGCCGTAGTCATGGTGCAGAGTTCACTATCTTAAAATGAGAAGAATAGTGCCTATTTTATAGGGTCATTGTGAGGATTAGAGTGCAGTTTATAAAGCATCTCCTATAGTGGCTGCCTCAAACTAGGTACTCACATTGTAGTTATTATTGGCTTTTATCATCATTTTTTGAAATCATGGCTGCAGGAGCAACAGATACTATATCTAATCCCACAAATATTTGAAGACAGTTATCATGACCCTCTAAGTCTTCTCTTCTCCAGACTAAATATTCCCTGATTCTTCTACTGTTCTTCCTGTGATGCATTTCGGATGTTGTCGTGGCTTTCATTCCATCCTATTTGTCAAATCCCCCCTTAAAATGTGGTCGCCAAATGTGGTCAGTTCAATGTGCTCTGCAGGGGAATAATTATTTCCCTTGATCTGGACTTTGCACTTCTCTTACAACAACCTAGATTTATGTTAGCATTTTTTGGAGGCCAGATCACACAGTTGGCTCAGTAAAACCTGAATCTACTATGCAGAACATAGCTATGCCTCCCTACACGTGTCAACTGCAGAGTTGACAAGCACAATTTTTACATCTTCATCCAAGCTGTTAATAAATATGTTAAACAAGAAAAGACCAAAGGTTGAACTTCAAGGAACACCACCCCCCAATCCTTCCGAGCATATTGACATATGTCCACTGCTTTTGTGACACCTTTTCACCAGCTCCAAATCTATGCACTCTACCAGAGAAGTAGCTCAGCAAGATAGAGTTAATCTTTGTATTTTGGAAATTGGATGTTTAATTTATCTGGAGGTTAAAATGCCGTTCTTTTATCAATGAAGACAGGTTTTAAACCAATAATTGGGAAAATGTGAACTCAGAAAGTAATTTCATGTTTGAGTTACTATATAATGCTTAAAGAAAAAAGACTATCTCCTCCTAATATGAAATAATAATGCTTGTCTAATTGTTTCATTTTCCACTATGTTTTGAAATTACCCTCTGTATTTGGAGAAGGAGGCTGGAGAATGTGCTGATTTTATGTGTGGGAAAGCATATTATTGAAGAATTAGAATATAACTTTCAGATGCCTTTTCTATGTCTGGTGGAGATTACAGAGACAAAGAGATGATTTTGGTGGGAAAGGGGGAATTTATTTTCCTATATAGTCCTTTGTATTTCTTAAAAAATGATTTTCAGAGAAGATTCTTAAACTGGTTTTGGCATGGGTTAGAGGATCTTACTTATTTTTCTCATTTAACATGCTTTACTCTGAAGATATGAAACCCATGTTTTTAGGCTGTAGCACAATTCAGTTTTTCTTAGTTTTCATGGTAGGAAAAAAAAAAGAATGGTTGTTGCCATCATTTGAGCCAAAGTTCTCAGATTTGAAGCTCACTACTTTGTATTTTCCTCCAAAGGTTCATTTAATACTTTACCAAAGGCTTTACTTTCCAATCTACATGCCATGCTTATGGCTTTTTTCTTAATCCTGATCCTCTCTATTTCTTTGGCCCAAGTATAAGTACCTTAGCATCTAAAACTGTATTATTGTGAGTATACTTAGAGATTTTGAGGTAAATAGATAAGAAGTTAGCACTCTGAAAAATTGCATAGGGAACAAAAGATAAGATTTTATCATACTGAATGTTTTAGGAATGATACTTTTATATTTTTCTTATTCACTAAACATTCATTGAGCACCTACTATATGCCACTGACTTATACAATAGAAACACAATGGGAATAGAATCATACTTAGTCCCTTCTGTCAGTGTGCTTATATTCTAGAGCAGGGGTGGGAAACATCCGGCCCACAGATGTGTAAGTCCCACCAAATCATTTGGTCTTGCCTTGCCAAGCCATTAGGGATGAGCTCATTAAATGTTTGACTAAATATAGCAGGCTAATATTTAGGTTGATAATTTTGTATGGCATGAAAATGATGTTATAAATACCCAAATGGTCCTTGGCAGAATAAAGGTTCCCCACCCATCTTCTAGAACAGTGGTTCTCAACCTTTCTAATGCCACAACCCTTTAATACAGTTCCTCATGTTGTGGTGACCCCCAACCATAAAATTATTTTCGTTGCTACTTCATAACTGTAGTTTTGCTACTGTTATGAATCATGATGTAAATATCTGTGTTTTCCGATGGTCTTAGGCTCTATAGCAGGGTCGCCTAAGACCATCGAAAACACAGATATTTACATTATGATTCATAACAGTAGCAAAATTACAATTATGAAGTAGCAACGGAAATAATTTTATGGTTGGGGGTCAGTACAATCTGAGGAACTGTATTAAAGGGTTGCGGCATTAGAAAGGTTGAGAACCACTGTTCTAGAGGAAGAAACATGTTAATCAAATAATAAAAAATAATTGTAATATTGTGAAAAATACTACAAAAAAAGGAGATGATGCCCATCATGGGAGAGGTCAGCTTCCTCATGAGTTGCTTGATCTAGCTTTTGAAGGTGTGGTCAAGGTTGAAGAGCAGAGGCAACAGAAAAGAGCTGATTGCAAGGCCCTGTGCTGAGATGGAGCATTGTCAGTTTAAAGGCAGGAATATTTCAGCACAGTGGAATAAATCACAGGGGCAATAGTGACTGTCGTATAAGGCAGGCTGTGGAGGTAGAAGGATCCCATACAAACCTTGAAGGTCATCCAGAGAATGCTGCCAGTGTTTTCTAAGCCATAGGAAGCCAACCATTCAAGAAGCTAGGGTTAGAGGTTGTAGGGGAATTGTAGAGATATGATCAGTTTTACCTTTTGAGAAGATCCTTATGGTTATAATATGGGAAAGAGGAGGAAGGGAAGCTAAAGTGAGTGACAGGAGACAAACTAGGAGACCACTGTCTAGTCCAGGAAAGGATGTGGTGCTGGTTAGGTGTAAGCTTGTAGAAGGATAGATGGAAAGATAGAAAGAGATATAGGATGCTTAAGTTGAATTTATAATATTTGGGGACTGACTGTGGGGGCAATAGAAAAGATATGTCAAATGTAACTAAAAAAGAGGTCATAGATTTTATATTCTTGTTTGTGAGTTTTAATATTATTATTTTAAAAATTTAATCATGCTGCTTCTAAAAAACAGAGTCAGGGATTATATTATTGACAAAGTAGGTGATAGCAGGCAAGATGAAAACTCTTTAGTATCTTTAAGGATCCAAACAATGGAAAAAATAATACTTGTAATTGTTTACTTTGTCAAGATCTCATTAAGACTCAGGAAAGTAAGTTTGTTAAGACTCGATTTCAAAGGAAATAACACAATTATTTTTATTTTCATTATTTTAAGTTTAATCCTCTATGTCTCTAGATCCTATAAAAAGAACTGAGCATGTCCCTGCAGTGTCACCCAAATAGAAATCACCACTTCCTTTCATGTTACTTTACCCAACCACAATATTTCCCCACATCAGAAAAGCTTCCCAGTATATAAGAGGAGCATTGGACTGTGTGTGTATGTATAAGCCTGTTCATGCCTTTGGGAACCCACGACAAAACAGTCGCTCACAGTCTATGCCAGGTGCCCAGTTTCCATCTGGACTCCTAACAAACTGTGTGGTCAGGAGTTAAAAATCAGAAACATGGGAAAGGTGCAATGTGATGGACACAGCCACCCCAAGTACCATATATGTTATCACCATCATTTAACACGTAGTGCAGGAAATCCTGTTCTTTGCAAAAGAACTTCAAAGAACCACTTCTAGTTCTCTTGGGTAACATTTACTTTTTTCTTTGCTAACCCCAAAGCGCAGACAGATATATATATATTTTTTCCTCCAGTAAATTGCTAGTGACACTTCATTTCTTTCCTGCCATCCTCAACCCATTGTCCAAATGACCTCTCGAATTTCCCTCCTCTCCTAGGCTGAAGTTCTGTACATGATGGTTACAGAGGCCAGAACTTAATTTGCTTTGCCCCGTGCTTACTCTTTCTTTTATAGGTTCTGAATGTTTCATATTTTAGCCCCAACATGTTGCTCAGTCTTCCCTAGCTTCAATATGTATCCTCTCTTGTCCCAGTGACCTTCTTTTCTGGAAGAGCTATCTTTTAAGCTAATTTTTTACCTTATTTTAGAATTTTAAATGAAACCTTTATCTAAGTCATCAGAAAGAAATATTAGAACCCTTAAGTGACTTAGTCTCATTTTTTCTTTCACTAGTTTGTTCATGCAATATGTTACTTTCTGAATGCCTACTATGTTCCAAACATAGGTATAGCATTTTTGACACAAGCATTCTACATTCTAGAGGGAAAGATAATGAATAAGCAAACAGTCACTCATTCTGTATTCTGTGATTCCATAACATCGTTATGAATTGATTTTATGGAAATACAGCAGACGTTGCAACTTTTGCTCTTGTTTTATTAGATCCCAGACACCTAGTGTCTGTTCCAATCATCCATCCATCCCAATTCTGAGGCTTGGGTAATGGGTACCCAGATTACAATCTGGAAAAGTAGCATTTTTTTTTAGGGGGGGGGGGGCGGGATATAGTGGTTGACTGAAAAAGAAGCGGGGGAAAAAAGTAACCTACTGTGCTTGTCATTCAAAGCAGAATGCCAAAAGGCTCTTCACTAAATCACAGGGTTAAGCACATACCACGGAAATCATTTTCAAATGCAGTATATATCACACCGAGTCACTAAACGTCCCTGATGTAAACCTCACATCAGGATGGAGGCAATGTGATTAGTGAACTTCAAGGTATTTTCTTACGTGCTTTACTCTTAGGGCAAATAGTTATTTTTCATCTATTCATAGTTGTAAGTTATAAACAAGATGAATGGACCTATGGCTTGCCAGAGCCATAACTCTCTATTTAGTTGACATAACCAGATTCCCAATTTTGGTCTTCGAGAGCTTGAAAGTAGGATAAAACATTGGCTTCCTCTGACCTTTCCCCTCTGTCTTCTCTGGGCAGAATATCTCGATGCATAATACAGTTGGTGGGGCCATGGCGGGGCCTGGAGCTCACCAGCTTGGCAGCACACGGATGCCCAACCATGACACCAGTGTTGTGATTCAGCAAGCCATGCCGTCACCCCAGTCCAGCTCTGTCATCACACAAGCACCTTCCACCAACCGCCAGATCGGGTAAGGAGACCTCCTTGTTGTCTCTGGGGCCTGGCTGGAGCTCAGGGAAGGTTCTAGATTTTCTTCTTGTTTCTAGTGCCCGGGTTGGATGAGACAGAAGTTGGTTTTCCTGGCTGATGTGATATTGCCTAGAGCTCACAGTGTTGTTTTTTATAGAAGGGAGATGAGGGTCTCTGTTTGGTGGATGCTTTTTGACCCTGACTTTGGGTTAGGGGTCAGGGAGCAACTCATTCTGTATCATTGTTTCTTCAAACAAGATTTAGGAATTGTAAGATGACTACAGGAAACTCTTTGGGTGTTTTGGAGTCCACAGCATAGTTCTCAAGACAAATACTTGAGGATAGTAGAAAGAAGTTTCTCCCTTCTCTGTATTGGTCCATAGTCATTTCTGGAGTAGACAGAACAAATAAAGCAGGCTCTCTCCCTCTAATTTACATAAAAAAGATAATTCCAAGGCCTTGGTAAGATGGTCCTGGGCACTTTGTATTATGGGATGGAAAGAGCTCTCACTTCTGAGTATCATGTGAGAGCTCTAGTCCCTTGCTACTCAGAGTGGGGTCTGAGGACCAGCAGCCTGTGCATTAGCCAGGGGCTTCTTAGAAATGCAAAATCTCAGCTTCCTTATCTCCAGAATGAGGATGGTGTCTCTTTTTTCTACCCTCGCAAGAGTAAAGAGGAAATAAAATATTTAAGAGCATTCAAGTTCTTAGGAAGAGAAGATAATAACTAAAGCCAAAGAGCTGTGATAAATTTATATTGTTGGATGCTGAAAACTGGTTGCTCTATGTTTCCAGAGTTTAAAACAGCAAAGGGAGCCTTTTAGGATATACATCAGAGTGAAGTTTGAACATCCAGTTGAATATTGGATATGGTAATGTAAAAAAATTAGAAGTTGTCCCACAATTTGTCAGTGTGTCTTTGCCCCCTTGTTTCCAATGCTTGTAAGAATTAGCAGACCGAAGCAAGTACCAGGGACATCACTGGCTTATTTCTCCTTCAAATGCTCTAGAAGGTATACCCTGCCTCACATTTCTCATCTTACCTGGATGGGTTGTGATATGTGGAGACCTACCTTAACAAATGACAGTTGTGGGCAATGACAATTTTGTGAGTTTGCTGTGAGTCCATTTGGTTTCTCATTCAAAAAATAGAAAATGAATCCAGCCATTTGAATGCTTGCTCTGTTTGAAGAAGCCAGCACTCAATTAGCAACTGTCTCTGTTAAAGACTTCTTTTCTTCTCAGATGACTATGCAAGCAAATGCTGCCACTATCTAAAGCAAGAACCTATAATGTACTAAGAGGGCGGGGTGGGTTGTCAAGGACAGTGTCAAAACCTCAAGGGACTCCTTCACTCTAGTGGCTTGGCTTTGGGCAGACAATTCACAGTTAGGCCAGCTAATTATAATTATTTTATTTTTCTTTCAAAGGGAAAAAACATAAAATGTGCTAGAGTTTATTAGCAGTTTTACAGCATTCCTTCTCCCCTGGAGTTCTGCCTCTCCCTGCAGCACCAGTCCCCAGCTACCCTCTTGGAGGCCCTAAGTATTCAGCCATTGTTAGAACAATGCCGGTTTTTGTGAAACAGCCTTTTAAGGGTTAGCCCTAAATTCTGGGATGGGTGTTGACTGTCAATAATTTACCTAGTTTGCCCAAGGCTGTACAGTTGGGTGACATTTCTAGGCCATGTCACTATGCTTGGATAGGTGGGGGTGTTTCTCTGATACTTGTGACCTCCTGACCCACTCGGTTTCCCATTTATTCCCAGTCCTGGGGTGTTGTATATCTGGTGTGTTCCAGGAGATAATTGTCACTTTTAGGACTCTGTCTCATTGCCAGACTTGAGGGAGGTTGTTTCTTTTCTTCGGATCCTTCCCTGTTGTGCTTACCATGTTGATTTCAACCCACACATCCTGTCATTTCCATTTTCTCCATGTGACCCATCCAAAACATTGCCCAGATGATCATAGGGGCTCAGCAAGGAACAAGCCAACCCATCTCACAGTGGATTCAGAATGAAACTCTAGGTGGTAACATTTGGGGATGGTTGACTCTTTTATTTCTCTCAGCAAAGAGGAAATGAGTACTTATTTTAAAACATGAGTTCCCTCTGGAGACTGTGTCTTTAAATGAGCATTTGAAATTGCAGATAGTTTTTTGTGTTTTTTTTGAGGCTGCACAGAACCATATTGTAGTAATATTCTGATTTTTATCACAACCTCAAATATTTAAGTGTCAAAATCTGGCCAAGCCACCTGCAAATGTTTGCCATGGCAACTGGCCAACAAAAACAGCAAACAGCAATGAAAGTCTTCATTCAGGCTGTGCGCTTAAGCTGCATCCAGCCAGAGGGGCTGGGACCCACCTGTGCCCATGCACAGTGCCCTTTTGCTGTGGCCAGTGGGTGTGTTCACGACTGGGACTCTGTGCAGAGGAAGGGGGCTGCCTGTCTCCCACTCTGCCTCTTTCCTCCTCTCCTACCAGTGCTCAGCTTTTGCTGCTAACCCCACTTTTACCCTCCTTTCTGCCCCCTCCTTTCAGGCTGTGTTTAAGCTTAGAGGCTTGGATGTATTGACAGTGTAACTGACATGAAGAACTGGGAAATGGGAGCAGTGTTAGTTCTCATGGACTCAGGAGATAAAGTATGCATCCTAGTAAGCATTTGATTTTCGTACTTTCTAAGTACCTGTAGGCACCGGGCTACATTGTTCCAAAATGGGTGGAAACGCAAAAATCTGAAGAAATAAGGTTAACAGTAGATAGACAAGTAACATGGAAACTTTCATTCCATCCCCTTCCACGCTCTGCCGTGCCCTTTTCCCAGTTCTGTCGAAGTAGTGCTGTTATCCCAATAGAAACTGGAGGTAAGTATAAATATCCCAAATTGCACTTGTGTGGTTAGGCCGGCTAGAAAAACACACAGCACTAGAGAGTGTGGGAGGTATCCCCAAACTAGTGACTACTTGTGCGTTGTCAAACTGGCAGACACACTGTCGGGATGAGTGTCTTTAGCTGATTGATGGCAGCATTTTAGGAGATAAGTTTTCCAGATGGGAAAAAAGAGTGAGGCATGGGCTGTGGGGGAGACAAGTGAGACAGAAAACAAGCATGTGTTAAAATATAGATGAAATTGATTCATCCTTGGACCAAGTATGTGGCAGATTCCAAGATCTCTGCTCTAGTCATTTTTATTAGATATCATGTAACAGGCTCATTAATTCAGGATCAAGCCAGCAAAGCCTGGGGAAAATGGTAGATGAGCAGGTAGTGGTAGTGCAAATACTTTCTTTCTCTGTCTCTCTGTTTGCCTCTGTCTGTCTCTCTGTCTCTCTCACATGAGACATTTCTGTAGGAACCAATACTCTGTTGAATAGGTGGCTATGATCTTGATATATCCCAGCTTCCCTAAAGAAGTCTATTTCTCTTTTGGAGTAAATGATAGTAATTCATGATCAGTCATTCTTCAGGAGAGCAATGGAGATAATATGGAGTGTGGAATTCTGCAAGAACGGGTATAAGTGCCGAGTTCTGACAGGTTATGGGAGCCACTGCCAAAACATTCCATCAATTTTCTTCCTGTATTTAAAATGTTCTAAAATGTTAATTCTCTGTACAGATTGAAAAAATAGATAAGCTGGTTAGATTATTGGTGAATGTTATTTGACAGTAATTGTTACATTGGAAGTGTAATACATCTAACATCAGAATATACAAATGTTCCTACCAATATTGATATTTGGAAAGAAGATATCTGGTCCGTTGTGAAATATTCTATTAATATACTAGAAAACTCAAAATATATTCAACAGTGAACATATGTGACCTCTCCCTGATTTTATACCAATTAGTCTTGAAATAAACATGTCCATGTGATATGTGGGCATATTGGCTACTTGGCCTTAAACTCTATTTGCATGGTGCTGTAGGTAGGCACTTTAGATCGAACACTTAGCCAGAAATGTATATAAATATTGTAGAATATTTATATAAAATATTTTTATGAAAACAATAAAAAGGAGTCAACACTCATCATAAATTGTACCTTCTCTCACCCTTTCTGTGCTTCTTTCTCTCTTTTCTCTTTGCAATCCCTGACACTATGTGCCATACAAAGTAGTTCAATGGACATGACTGAGGAAAATAATGATGATGATAATAATGAAAATCGTATTGCATCTTAGAACATGTTGGTGTTAAAAGCAAGGGAACCTCTCCTATCAGAGGAGTCATGTGGCTTTGTTGTATGAATTGGTGTTGTGCTTGAGCTGTCCATCGAGATGAGGATGTAAATTGACTCAAGGGTTTCTTTTTCATTGTTGCTCTGAAAAAGGAAACCCAAAAGCATGGAGAGAGATCAGTAAGTAATGCCATCACAGAAAGGCCTGGCTTAAAGAAGGTTTAAATAATAAGCAGTTTAGTGTTTAAGAGTGTACTTGCTCTATAAATGCATAGGTATACAAATCCATTATTGAAAGCTTTCTTAAACTCCACAAATCAACAGAGCATAATGAAGACTATCCACCACAAGACAGCTTGTGGTCACTGTGTATCACAAGCTAAGGCAAGTGACATTCAGGAAAGCCTTCTTCCTGTGGAGGCAACAGGCCAGCAGGTCCCAGGTCATCACTGGCCTATGGCCCTTCCCCAGGGCAGCTTGAAGCCCTCTTTGAGTAATTCAGACCAGAAGTCATTACTTCCTGCTTTATGTTTTGTGGAATATCATGACTATGAGCATTGCTTTATTGTTAGAAAGTTGCTGGATCTTTCACAGCACAGAGAACATTTATGAGGGCCCTTCAGGGGGATGCTTTCTGGGAGGGTTGATGGACTTAACCATATGGCTCCCGTTAAATCCCATGCAGAGCCTTGAGAAATTGCCTCTGACAAGGGGGCCAGCAGCCTTCCATTCACTGAGTTTTATTTGTGGAACAAAACATTAAATACTGATACTTGAGGAAATATAAGGTTTCTTAACATTCAAAAGTTGTAATACCACATGGTATTGTGGCCACATGAAGAGGACAGCGCCAGAACAGCAGAGCACATGGACATGTATTCCAAGAAGCAGAAAAACACCTCTACTCTCCTCTCTGAATATGGCTTTGCCTCTGATTCCTCAGATAAGGCTGGTGTCTTCATGTCTCAGCTCCTCACCTGGAGCACAGCAAGGCTGGCATCTTAGTCAGCTCAGACTTAGCAAAATACCATAGACCCAGTGGCTTTAACAACAGACAGTTTTGAGTCCAATGTCAAGGTACCAGAAGATTCAATGCTTGGTGAGGGCCCTCTTTTTCCCTTGTAGAGAGCTGCCATCTTCTTGTGTATTCACCTGGTGTGTGTGTGTGTGTGTGTGTGTGTGTGTGTGTGTGTGTGTAGGAGAAAGGGAAGGAGAATATGTGAGCTTTGGTGTCTCTTTTTGTTCTTATAAGGACACTAATCCCATTATAGGGGCTTCACTCTCATGACCTCATCTAAACCTAATTACCTCCCAAAGGCTCCCACCTCCAAACATTTAGTCCATAACAGCTAGTCTCTTTGGGAGAGAGAATTGGAGGTCACTCCTCAATGGCTCAAGCTTTTTATTAGAAAAACCCTTTGATTAGCAAGCTGATACTGAAGGGAAGGAAGGAAACGAACCTTTATCCAACATCTACTTGTGTCAGGCACTCATCTAGCTTTGCATGTTGTTTCCTATTATTCTCCCAAGAGCTCAGAGAGGTAGCCATTATGTATTCCAGTTTTATTGCCCAAAGAAGAGAAGTAACTTGTCCACAGTCATTCAGCCAGGGAGATGAGCAGAGTTTTGAAAGTAGGTCTGTTGGACTCCAAAGCAGATGTTTTCCCTGTGCCCCTGCCCATAGAAACCCCAGTGCCATGGAAGGTACATCAGCATGTCTGACCATTTGGGAGAATCATCTACGCACATGAGTTCGCTAATGCTCAGTGTGTCCGGTTACAGTTTGAAGTGTGCCTGTGCTTTCACACACCTGCAGGGCGGTCAAGGGCAGAGGTGGACACTCAGAGTTGCCAGCAGATACTTCAGTCCTTTAGGAGAAATATATGGTAGTTTCTTAGCCCTCAAGGAAGGGAGATTGGGGATTGCCATGAGCACTTGAATACAGAGATTGGGTCTGTACCTGGGCGATCTTCTGGCCAAATTCTTTCATTTTTAAGAAAACCAGTCACCTCAGAGAGTGACTGCCCTTTCTGCCCCACATTTCGCTTTTTGGTTATTGGGAAGACCCCGTGCCTTATCTGAATGAAATATGACTTCCAGGCTTATTCTGTGGATATGTGATTTTGCCTCTGACCTCCTCTTGGAGGAGGAAGATTTTATCTTATGAACACACAAATTTCCAGAATATTCCATACAAGTGTTTCTGTGCATACCTCCCCCCCATTTTTAGAACAGATAAGCACAGAAGATGGGAAGAGGATATGCTTATAAAAGACCATGATTATTTAGTTTATATCTTTCATAATTCTAGATACTTATTCTTTTGTGCAGCATATTGAAAAAATAAACCTGGAAAACAACAGCTTGCTCAGAGCCAAACCATTGACAGGGCAGAGGAGAAACCTAGAAAAATATAAGTCAAGGGTTCAGATGCCATGGGTTTAGGATAGTCTGGGCTCTGCCCTTTAAAAAGGTTTACAACCTTGGCCAAGTACTCAACTTCTCTGAGCCCCAGTTCCTTTACCTATATAGGAGAGGGTTAGCCAGCTGATCACAAGTCAGTCCCAGCAACAGTACTTCATTCCGTGCTTCTTTTCTGTCTCACATTTATTTTTTTCTTTTGGTTTGTTTTAGTCTAAGAGCTGAGTTTAGTAGGAGTTCTAGATTATCTGAGCTCCAGGGTGTGTTTGCCTACCCAGTAGGCAACGAACAGTGTAAGACTTGGGAATGCTTGGGAAGTAGAAGCCAGTCAAAGAGAGGGTCCCCACAGAAGAAGCCAGAGAGACCTGACTTCCAAGCTCAACTCCGATGTGAATAACAACAATGTTATAATTCTGTTGACCATGACCATTTTACAGTTGAGAAAAGTGAGGGTCAGAGAGGAAGTAACTTGCCCTGGGTCATAATGATAATGACAAGAGCCAGAACTAGAAGCCAGGCCACCCACACCTTGGGAGCTACTTTGGGAGCTTAGCTCCACCTGTGCACTAAACTTATCAAGAAATTGTTCTTTTATGCACACTTTGCTAAAAGTGGCTTTTGTTGGAGATATAACTACAAAAAACAATAGCACAATAGTAAAAGATGTAAAATAAGTCCAGTGCAAAAAACACAATGATCTTGCCAGACAAAAGTCTATGGGAAAACGCAGTCTACTGTCTTCTGTGCTGGCATTATTATTATTTGGGGGGGGGGGGGACGGTTATTTTGTGAAAGTCCTGAAACACATGGCTTTAGCTTACATCAATATTTAGCATCTTCCTAGGGATAAGCCTTGGATAAGGTGACATATAACTAAATATTGAGGGTTGAGGGCATATACTAGTATTTCCCATAATAAAAAATGTAATAATTAACTATACCTTTCTGTACTTGTCATAGTTCCTCTATGGGGTTTGGCTGGGTAACTTCTGTTTTCAGGGACAGAAGCATGAATGCCCAGGTGGCTTACCACAATAGGTTTACATGGCTCATACTGTGGTGCTTAGAGAGAGTCCCAGGACTAAGTGTAGACATTCCTTGAAGAATTCCAAAAGGGATATTAACATGGAAAATGATTCCTGTGTACAGTGCTCTGCAAGGTGAGCATGTCCAGAGAAATGAACTTGATAAAATAGAACTGGCCTTTGGAAGCAGGAGTACATTTTGCTCTTTGGAAGACTGAGCATGTCCAAATAATCTGGCATTGTCCCAGCAGGCATTTCTGATTATGTGTAGTTTCATATTCTTAAGAATTATATTTCTCACGAAGTGTAAATAACTCTCTATGAACTGATTGACAAGTAAGTTCTGAATTCAGAGAGGACTGTTTTAGGATTTGCAGATGGGCCATGGCACCCATTGCATATACCATGTATTCATATAAGTAGACATTTGGGGAGTCAAAATGAGACCAAATGGATTTTCTGTACTACAATTTTTTATATTCTTTCTTACAAGGATTTAATTAACGTTTATGCAAGCTCTATGGATGTTTTACCTTTGGTGGGATGAGAATATCATATAAACAGCAAATTTCATCTTGGATTTTGGATGTAAAGGCAATCCTTGACCAGGGAATCCTATTTCAATGAGACAGTACAAAGCCACTGATTAAAAGATGGGGAGTTGAGACTGGCGGTTCTGCCTGTACTGCTCAGAAACTCTGGGACTTTAAATAGGCCTCTTGACCTAACTGGGCCCACTTTCCCATCTTATAAAAGAAAGAATGAAACTAGATTGTCTAATAAGTGCCCTCTTCTAGCTTTGGGACCAACTTTGTTTCCTTATCATGACTAACACTCCACCACACACTGCTTAGCTCATATAAATTATAAAAGAATAAATTCCATAAAACAGATATATTCACATTTAGCAGGAAATCTAGTAATCTAGTTGCCAAGTATGTTGTGCTTTTGGTAAAGATCAACATAAAATTCTTGTAGAGTAATAAACATTCTTAATGGCACCAGACACATTTAAAAGAATTTGGAGTTTTATAGTTTTTCCCCCTTTGGCAAAGTGTATTTTGGCTGGTGAATAGGCCGGTAAAGTCTGTAAAATGATAGGACCCTTGTGAGCATGGAGTAGAGACATGCCGGAATGTGCTAGGGTTGCTTTTGCTGGGGTGCAGAACTTTGTAGAGAACAGATGGCCCCAAACATCTTTGAAATGCCAGAAATGAACCAGATATTGGTTCAGATATGGTAATTCACAAGCCAAGTGCATAGCATTCCACAGCTGACCTTCAATCTGTTATTTTCAGTCCATAGAACCCATAAACATTTTCTACACAAATAATCATAATGATACTACAACAACAACACCCATCCCCAAGTCAGCAGGCCACTGAACACTTGTCAAACATAAAATGTCATTCTCAGAACCTGGAGGGGCCCCAAGGCCAAGTATTTGCAGACTCTCAGGATCACTGGATAGCGTGACATTTCCTCTCACCTTTCCCAATGTCTTGCTCAAATTGAATACTTGAAGAGAGAAGCAGTAGAGCGCTTAATTGGAGAAGAGCAGGCTGCTTCCACTTCAGTACTGTTTGGCTAGTATGAGGGGAGCCATTTTGATGAACCTGCAAACTCATGAAACCAAAGTCTACCTCTAAAGCCTTTTTATAGCCCAGTGTTACATCAGGCCATATTGTTAATGACAAAAATGCAACAAAAATGCAGTTTTATAAATGCACATTCCAAAGTATAGCCTCTATAAAACATTGAAAGAATGAATTTTTAAAATGATGCAAAATAAACTGTGTACTGTTTAAGAACACTGGAAAATTTTAGCATCAGTATCCAAATGAAAATTGTCTTTGTGTGTGTTTGTATGTGTGTGTGTACACATTTCATAATATTTTGCTTTACTAAAACATGGCTTAGGCCATTTGACAATGTATATAACCTTATTCAAAACCCTCTAAGAATTTTGCCAGATGTATTCTGTGTATTCCACATAACATAGTTTTCATAATGCCCCTTATAACCGGCCTCTTACATGACATTAATCTGTACCAGCACCTGGAAACCACATTGAAAGAATAGTCATAGTGACCATATCCTTGGGTGATGATTAAAAATAAAGAAAAAAACAACTCATGTAGATTCAGATTAGCCCCTTTACCTAATTTTCATAAAGTTTGGACAGTTCTTCATTATCTAGAAAATGAGCATTCAGTTGATGGATTATGTTTTCAGGAGGAGCTACTTTTTATTTCTCTGACACCTTGGCATCTGGTATGTGAGGGGAGATACTGAAGTGTTAATGCTGATGTCCCAGGAGGGTGGAGACAGCCAAATCCTGGCGTGGGGGAGGGGCATAGCTCAGGTGGAGGAGGGAGACTATTTCATGGTAAACAGGCTGTTGTATGGCACTGACCATGGGCTTGGGGTTTCACCAAGGGAGGCTTCCATCTCCTAGGAGATTCTGACTTATAGTTGCAGGGAATGGGGGTGGCAGGGCACTGATCTGAAGTTCCTTCCTTCTTTTGTCCCTCCTTCCCTCTCTCTTTCCTTTCATCTCTCCTAGAAGGAAAGGAAGAATGTATCAAATTATTCATGTCTGTCATTTCGCCATAGCTCTGGCTAAAAGTCTGGAATTGGAGAAAGTTTCAAATGTTTAGCAAAAAGGGAAATGAGGAGTGTGTGTGTGTGTGTGTGTGTGTGTGTGTGTGTGGTGTCAACAACTAGACATGTCCCAATTCCTGCTCACTGTGTGGATAGTTGCTATTTATTTAATTTAGCTCTGTAGTCAAGCTCTTTGCAGGGAACCAGAGGAGTGAGTTTGTCCAGATCTCTTTTGGCAAATGTGCACGTGTGTTTGTATGAGTGAGAGAGAAAAAGAGGGAGAGGCAGAGAGGGGGAGGAAGAGAGAGAGAGTTTTCTAAAACAATGTGTGTGAAACTTTGGCTGTCCCACTGAAGCCACAGGCAGCCAACCTCATATTGGGTCCACCGCATTCCATAATTATTATTGCCATTAGGAATAATTATTATTTGCCTCATTGAGTTGGCAGTTTGGAGCTTGCCTGAGACAGAGGCTTCTCACAGGAGCCTAGGAGCATAAAGGACGGAGCACTCACCCACAAGTGCTTCAACGTGTTTGGACGACATCCTGCGCTTGGTTCACTTCATTGGGTTTCCTATACATTGAGCTACACACTGAATGAAGAGTTCATCAAATACAGAACCGGCATGAATGAGCACTGGCATGAAAGCTTTTTGACTGGATGCCGGGATTCTTGGCTTTTCTCAAGTCTGGAGACAAGAGTTGTTTTTTTGTTTTGTTTTGTTTTGTTTTGTTTTGTTTTGTTTTTGCTCAACTCTGAGATGAGATTTCTCTCTTGCTACTGCATTTCTTTAATTAAAAAAATAATGAGATGGAACTTCATTGAGAGGCTGGGCTTGAAAAGGCATGAGATGGAAATGAAGATGAACAGGAGGAACAACCAATGGAAAAGCAGCAGGACTATTCAGGAGGCAGAATAGTCACAACCCTAACTTCATGTTTTCCTGATTTGTTTGCCTCTGTGCACAAACTCTCCAGGTTCCAGATTCTGTGCTGTTTCCTCTCCCTTTGACTTATCATTTTGAAATAACTGCCACAGGCCTCGCCCACACCCTCCTCAGGGATCTCAGGTAGACTGCGGCCAGGTGTTTTGAACCAGCAGAGAGCCCATGGTGAAATGGCCCACCAAGTCATCACAGAGAAGAGAGCATGGCACGGTATTCTTCTAGACATTTCTTTTCCCACAAGACTTTGTTGGTGCCTTGCCAAGGTCTGTGCCAGTCACAGGCCTGTGGGTGCTTAAAGAGAACAGCACACACCCTTAACTGTGGGTGTCTGTCCTCTCCCTTTAACCTCTTCCTCCCAGGTTGGGTGTCTGTAACAAAAGCTGCAGAATCAAAAGAAGGAAAAACAAAACAAAACCCCAACGTTCCAAAGTAGATGCGTCAGACCCAACACAGTGAAGATCAGTTTTGTCTCCACAGACACCCAGTCTGTCCTCCATCCCAAAGCCAATGGGATGCCTAGACAGGGTCAGGGGGAACCAGTGAAACTTGCTGGGCATGAAGGGAGACACCGTGTGTGTAACAATATCCCTCTGTTGATCAGGAAAGGAGGCAACTGGGTACCCACTTTCTCCCAGATGTGGTGGTGTCCAGATGGGGTGCCCAAATGGGGTGAGTGCCAAGAATCCCTAAAAAGAGACTTCTTCTGTTATTACACTTGCATTAAATGGGTTCCTTGGGTGCAGGCGCCTGTATACCTAAGACACAAGTGAAAGTTTCCCTGGAGTGGTTTCCAGGCGTTTTGTCCTGGATTTATTCCTAGGAACACTGTTTAGAGGGAGAATGCAACAAAGCTGCCTGCCTGGTGCGTTATCATAAAAGATGGCAACGCAGCCTGTAAAGGAAAAGAACCTTGCACTTCATCAGGAGGAGAAAAGGCTGTCTTCAGGTCACATTTTCTGCAAGCGTGGAATTGCTGCTTTTTCAATTTTCACTCCTTCTAGGAATTTGGGGTAGAGATAGGCCAGGAAAGTGGCCTTCCTCGGCATGGAGTTTCATAAAGATGGAACTTTAATTTGTTCATTTTCAGTGGTGACCTTCGCAGAGAACCACGTTTTCATCGAGACCCTGTGGAGTGGGTTGTTGATATCAGTCCTTAGTTTCTTTGTTACCTTTTTATTCAGAAAGCCTGCTGTACTGAGTCTTTTTTAGTCTTACGAAGGGAAGTGCTTATTTTAATGGTATTTCTATAGAAAGCATTCGATCCGTCATATTTCCATAATGGATTTCTCTGGAAAGCTGGGGCGTTTCCAGAGTCTAATTGTTACATCAGTTTTTATAGTGATGGGCCTGATGTTTCTTCTATTAAAAGCTGTCTCCCCATTAATTGACTTAATTTTAGGCCCCTTTCTATAGCCAAGCAATGAAAAGAGCTTGCAAATTCCATTACTTGTTCCAGAATGAGGTGTGTGGTGGTTCCAGGCTCGGGGGAGCTTCCAAAGGGAACAGGGTGCTATCAGAGCCTGGAGTCACATTAGATGGCAGAGCCTGAGGGAGAGGTGCTGACGTCACAGTCTGACGTATGACAACACTCGGGAAACAGTGTTCTCGGCTGCACAGAGATTTTTTTCTTTTAAGAAGTGAGTGACTGCCTGGTATAAGAGATGAGCAGGGTGCCCCAGCACGTTACAATGTGATGTGCATGTGCCATATTATAAAGATGAATTATTAGAATAAGGGCAACTAGAATCTATTAAATTGGTCTCTACCGAGCCAGCGTGGGAGCTGTCAAAAATGAGGGGATGTGCCAAGCCAGTGTCGTTCAGTGGCTTAGCATTGACTTATGAACCAAGACATCACTGGTTTGATTCCTGTTTAGGGCACATCCCCAGGAAGGGTGTACAGGAGGCAACCAGTTGATGTTTCTCTCTCATATATATTCCTGTCTGTCCCTCTTCCTTCCTCTCTCTCTAAAAATCAATAAAAAACATATATATATATATATATATATATATATATATATATATATATATATATATATATTTTTTTTTTTTTTTTTTTTTTTTTTTTTTTTTAATGAAGGAACATGGAGATCAGCCAGCAGGGCACCCCATCTCCCCAAATGCCTCACCCAGAGCAACTCTACACAGTTTATTTCATTGAGTTTCTGCATAACAATTGTTTGAATAAAGTTTTCTAGGAAGGAAAAAGTTTGAAAACTCCAGAATTGGTAGAGTCCTCCACATACTGTCTTAGAAGTGAATTCCTGGGCAGGCATATCTAGTACCATCTTGAAGACCAGTTTCTTGTTGAACTAGCGCCACCATCACCATTGTGGCAAGTACTGGTAAAGGAGATTGTAGAAACGAGCTATGGTTTCTGAAGTGATGGGGGTTTCTGGGGACTAAAACATGAAAGAATTTTTAGTAGTTGGACGGGAGGGAAGAAAATTGTCAAAAGAAAAACACTAAGACTTCATGGGAATTTGTGCATTTTAATCTCTCAGGAAAAGGAAGAGCAACAAACAACAAAAGATAGTGTGTTGTTTTCGTTCGTTTTTCTAGGCAGGGTACTCTAACACTGATCGCCAGCCTGAGGCCCTGAGACACAGGCGGGCCACAGAGACAGCGGGCACAGACCCAGAGCCCCAGACACCTTTGCCTTGGCCCCTCCACCTTTAATCTACAGACCCGCCCTCTTTCTCAGTGTAAGTTCAGCTATCCAGATTTCACTGTTATTTCTCTCTCCGCCATTTCACCTTTCCCACAGTCTAACCTCTCTGCACTACACCCAGAGGAATATGGTGGCTGCCTCCTTGGAAGCCTCCTCTGCGCTCAGCCCCCTGGGACAGCCCCTTACTTCGAGCTCAGCTTGTCCTGTCTATGGGCAATGCCCAGTTATGCCCATCTGTAAGTACTGTGTATATGTTGTTCTGAATCAAATCACACTTCTCTCTCAAAAGATATGTTGATGTCCTAACCCCTGTGTCTCTGAAGGTGACCTTATTGGGAAATTGGATCTTTGCAGATGTAATTAAGTTATGATGAGATCATACGGATTAGGACAGGCATAGACCAAGTGTGTGTCTTCACAAGAGGCCGTGTGATGGCAGAGGCAGGGGTTGGAGTGATGCCTCTTAAGACCAAGGAAAGACAAGGTTCTCTGGCAACTGCATGAAGCTGAGAGAGAAGCATGGGGCACAGAGCCACGGGTAAACCAACCCTGCACACCTGATTTCAGCCTTCTGACCTCCAGAATGTTGAGAGAATGCTTTTCTGTTGATTTTCAACCACGCTGTTCACAGCAAGGAGTTCCGACAGCCCTAAGAACCTAATACACGTGTCTACATATCACAGGGACTTATTAACGTTGCCAAAAGAATTGTGATATTTTTTGAAATCTATCACTCCGTTATTCATCTGGAACAAAGAGGCAGACAAAAGCATGGCGAACAAAGCTAACTAAGAATAAAAGTAAAATTACTCTGTGATGAACTGGGGTCTTGTTGGAGTTGGGAACTGTTTGGTGGGTTGGTCCTCATTCCCCATTTGTACAAAGAGGAAGCCAAGAGGCCTGCTCTGGATCAACAGGCCCGCCATCAGGACCTTCCATGGAAGATATGGTGAGAGATGCCGTTTACCTGGCCTGCAAGCCTGCCGTGCCTGGAAACTCACTTCGAGGTGAGCAGAGGCGAGCGTGGCTTTTCCTCCGCCCTGTGCACTCTGCTTAGTATCTGCTGGATTCTAGAGGATGCGGGCGTTGTTGACTAAGCTGTGTAACCTATAATTTACAAGGAAAGCAGGCTCAGCACTGCATGCAGATAGGAGGGCTTTTAATCTCGGCCTTCCAGAAGTTTTTAGCAGCTAAGGACAGTTCCTAAACATTGAAGGCCAGGCACCAGTGACTCATCTAAGGAAGGACAGCCCAGGGTGATGGGTTTTGTGTTTTCCCATGTGTATGTGTGCCTCTGTGTGCCTGTGTGGTGTGTGTGTGTGTGTGTGTGTGTTTCTTCAGACACTGAGCCTAATCACCAAGAGCTTTCTTTTGGGTGGTGCCTAATTCCTTTCAGCCCCTCAGCCTGCGGGCTGGTGCTCATTCTCATGAGTGATCAGGGTTTTTGCTGCTGTTCTCCTAATACATGGTTTTGAAAAGAGAAGTAGCTTACTTATGTGGCAGCACTGTTCTTTTGATCTGTTAACTTTTCTTAATTCTTTTTGAAGCATCCTTCTGCCTCCTTTTCTGGCTCTGAGTGATTTAAGGGAAAAATCCTGGAGTTTATATGCTCTGAGAAACCTAATGCCCCGAGAAATCCAGTAAAGCCTACCGCCAGAACTGTGTTGGGGGGCGAGGGCTATGGGGATGACCACCCAGAGCGAGAGCCGCTCAGATGACAAAAGCAAGCCGACGTATACCTGTGTGAGGCCACCACTGAGTAGCGGGTTGTAGGCTGCACATACCTGTGGAGGTGGGACTACCCTAACATGTATTCAAACATCCGAAAATTTCCTGTTTTCCCTCAGGGAAGTGTGTTCCCCCCTCAGTATAGAATAGATGCAAAGAGTTTTTATTGTCTCCTCTCCCTTAGTTTGAATAATCACATCTTAGGAATTTGGTATTTTTTTGGATCCAGAGTAATCCACCTGGGTTTTCTTTTACTTAATGGGCTCTTTAAATCACTATATCACCTTGATTCCCTTAATATTTTAAATCAACCAGATCATGGAAGCAGTTCCCTTGGCCACACCCCTATTGATGTGAAGTGACGCCTCACATGGCTCCTGCTGGTGGTGGTGTCAGCCTTGTTGGTCAGAACTTGATTGTGTGTCTTCGAATTTCAGGTGTTTCTCTGGTGAAAGCCGCACAGGTAATCACAGGAGCTGCTACAGCCGGTGGGGAGGGGAGGAAGCCGAGAGTTTCCCCGAACAGTTCAGATCTCTGGGAGCGAGCAGGATGTTCTCAAATCTTTGTAAAACAATAAAAACTGTAAAACATTTCCCTGCGGCTGTCCCCAAGTAAAAGCAAGAAGGCGAATGTCCTTGCACCCCTTGACAACAATTGCACACCCAGCTGCTATGGAACATTCAGCTCTTCCCATGGCTTATTCAGCTCTTTCATCACTTTAGGACTTCCATCATAAGGAGAGAATGATAAGGAAGAAGCAAAGGGAGCAGATAATGTAGTCACACTCACCAGCAAGCATTTTCCTTTAGCGAGATAAGATAAATCATGCGTCTCAGACTTGAAAATGATTAAAAAGTTCCAATCAAAATACAAACCAAGCTTTAATTTAATAAGCCTTCGAAAAAGTGGCTTGTAAGCAAGCTTCATTAATAATCACATTCTGGCTGGTAGCCAGTGGGAAAGAATGGCATGTCCCAGCGTGGCATTTGGGCATGTTTGTCCATCCCACAAAACGACCTTCTAGTTTGAGATCAGTTTTCCCACCTGGCAACAGCCTGGCATGAAAGGGGTGCAGGCTGGAGCCAGGGCATTCCTGGTAGCAAAAACCAGACTGAAGTGGAGAAAATGGTCCAGCCATTGCTTCTGGCAGTCGTCTTCATGCTCTGTGACCACATAATGATAATGTAAGATCAACTCCAATGTTATTGTAAAAGGTGGATCATTAAATCTATAGGATTTTAAATAGTTCAGTTGTTTGTCTATGCTTGGCTTTAATCCAAAAAAAGGGGGTGGGGGATTTGCGGAGCCGTACAGAAAGTACATACAACAACATGAAAAAGAAAACTATGCAAGGAAGGACAGCAGTGTGAGAGAGAGCCTTCTAAATGAGACTGCAAGACGCTGAGATGCTGCTGGGAAAGATGTTAGGCCCGATTGTTGTCATCTTTTCAGTAAAACCCGAGACTGAGTCTGCTGGCACAGGGCACTTTCTGCAGAAGTCACAGAGTTTTAGGGAGAAACAAAGCTTGTCCTTGGTCCCGCAGTGAGTTTTTAGGTATATGTTCAGCCTCACCTACCCATGGATGCTGTGCGTCACCAGCGCACTGTTTGGAACATGTGTTAATGAGCGCTGAAGGGGCAGGCCAAAGGTAGCAGGATTCTTGGGGAGTAAAAAAAAAAAAAGTTTTGTAAAACTAAGCAGGCCATTGTGGATGTGGACCAGGGCAGGGGTTGGGGGGAGAAGGGCAGACTCATATTAAAATCCTGATATAAAGTTCTAAGCGACGAGTAAGAGGCTTAAATACATAAAGAGCGAGGCTAAATTTGGACCAATTTCCTGTGAAATCTCTTGTGTAATATTTTCAATTTGTGCTTGTTTAATGTGGTTTATTTTCCTAAGGTTCACAGTATAGGTTTTAAATTCAGCCTTGACTACACACATGTGTCGAGAGGTTATGAAATGAGAGCCAACCCAGACCAGTCTCCAACTGGGTGCCCTTGGGTGGAAAACATTACCTCCTTTTCAATGCCTACGATTTCTTTGTGGGCACTGATTCTGTTTCTTCCCCAAAAAAACAGCTCCCCGACTACTTTTTCATCACCTGGTTTCGACAGCACAAGTCCAGTTACATGTCAGTACACTTAAAGCTGCTCCAAGGCCTGTTCACTCCAGATCAGAATTCCAGAGTCCTTTCGGGCAGGCCTCCAACACCTCCGTGAAATCTCAAGTTCTGGACACAGGGGGATAATTCCTCCCTTCTGGTTAAAGTAGGAAAACCACCACAGGCCCTCCAGAGGGCTCAGAAGTGCTGTACAGAGTTTTAATTTTGGCCTCCGAGGTCTTGGATCCCACCTTCTCTAGGATGTGACCATTTCCTGCATGTAGCAGGAATGGTTCTGGTGACTTGAATCCAGTCAGTAAAACCTATAGTGTCAAGTCAGACATTAAAACAAGATGGAATCTCTGTTGTTCATGGCATTTACTCTATCAGACCTTATATGATAGTTATCCGGTGTTTGTCTCTCCTTCTGGGGCTTTAAATCCTTAAAGCAAAGATTGTGGTGTATTTGTTTCTGTGTATACTGCAACACACAACATCTATCTATATAAAAGCCAAGCGACCAGAATGACAGAATGACCAGAACAACCAGACACGAGGACACACACTAAGGAGGCCAACTAGCCTGATTAGGGCCCCAACTGCCTCCCTGCCCAACCTCCAGCAGCCCCTCCCTCCTGCCAGCCACCTGATTGGTCCCCATTGGGGCAGGCCGGCCAGACCCCACCTGTGCATGAATTCACGCACTGGGCCTCTAGTGTTACATAATATGGAGGACTATATGTATGAAGGTATGCTTATATATATATGGATATAAAAAGGCAAAATGAGCCGAAGCCGGTTTGGCTCAGTGGTAGAGTGTCGGTCTGCAGACTGAGGGGTCCCAGGTTCGATTCTGGTCAGGGGCATGTGCGTTGGTTGCAGGCACATCCCCGGTGGGGGGTGTGCGGGAGGCAGCTGGTCGATGTTTCTCTCTCATCGACGTTTCTAGCTCTCTGTCTCTCTCCCTTCCTCTCTATAAAAAATCAATAAAATATATTTTTTTTAAAAAAGGCAAAAAGAGAATTCATGTTTATGCAAGGTTCATTAATTTAAACAGTGAGAGATTAATAGGAGAGATAATGAATTTCATAGGTGTTTTCTCCTTCTTCACTATCTTATCATTCAACAAAATACTGGTATTCATCACTTATTCAGTTAGCCATTCATTCAGCAAGCATTTATCAAGGACCTTGTTTGTGTGTGTGTGTGTGTGTGTGTGTGTGTGTTTGTTGTTGTTTTCTCTGAGTATACATATGCCTTCCAAGTCTAGGTTGCAAAACCAGAAATGACTGTTTGCAGTTCTAGCTTTTATTTGCAGCTCTGCCTGAGATACATGGTACAGTGATATTGAAATCTGGCATTTCCTTGCCTCCACTATGTTTTCTTACTTATTGTTTCTTTCTTTTTTCTTGGCATGAGAGCCTTTCCCAAGATGGTAGATCTGGGCTAGAAGCAGTCAAGAAGTTGTTCTCCAAGCCTCTGTTTTCCCTGGAAGGGATGAAGTAATTATTGATCGATTCTGGCTTTCTTCCTGGGGATGTATATAGTTTCTCCCCACCTGCTTTCTAACTACCGAGGGTGTGGTGTCAGGAAACCAGCAGCGTAGAAATGTGAGGCTCACCTTATGGTCACTTTTCTCCCTGATATTCTATTATGTATATTTTCAACATATAAGAAGTTTCACGAATTGTTTATTAGCATCTAGATTCTACAATAACCATTTTGTTATACTTGCTTTATCATATATTTTACACATATTTGTTTCGCCATACATCAATCCATCTTATTTTTTATGTATCGATATTTCAAAGTCAGTTGCAGACATCAATAACTTTACCCCCTACCACCTCTGCATCTGTATCATTAGAGTTCATTACGTGTTTATGGTTCTTTTTTTGTTGTTGAAATTTATAAATAGTTAAATGCACAGGTTTCACGTATATTCATGTAGGATGTCATTTTCTTTTCTGGCCTTTCTCATTATTAATAACTAATCATGATGGTGACAAGGATGCTGTCATATTAAAGGTTAGCATTTGGTGGTGAATGTTCACATAACTTTTTTCTCTACCTGGTGATAATCTGTTCTACTCAGGGTAGAGCAGAAAGAGAAAAGGGGTGTGTGAGGCTTGTGTATTACAAGCC
Source organism: Pipistrellus hanaki (assembly GCF_964339955.1). Classification (NCBI taxonomy): domain Eukaryota; kingdom Metazoa; phylum Chordata; class Mammalia; order Chiroptera; family Vespertilionidae; genus Pipistrellus; species Pipistrellus hanaki. The sequence continues at coordinate 7,651,668 of NC_140512.1, forward strand.
TCACTTTGCAAACAGACATCATCTCCTTCTTCCCTCTCTGTATTCACCTCCTTTGTCTCATCTACAGTCCTTTGTTGCTGCAACAATGGGAGAGACAGGATACATGGTAGTGAGGGACACAAGCTTTGGCATCATAGAGCCTCAATTCAGACCCAAGTTACTTTGACCTTAGGCAAGTTATTCTTAATCACTCAGTGCCTCTGTTAAATGAGGATAACCTTATTGTCGAAGATTGTGATGATTCAATAAGACAAGGGATGAAAATTATCTGGCACATAGTACATACTCAGTGACATCAGCCATTATCATTATTACTACCCACATACCAGCTTAGTTTATGGTTGTAGGTAAGTGCATTTCTGTGTGTAGTCAATTTAGAAAGGCTGTAACATTTTTCAGAATACCAAATGAGTCTTTTGTGTGATCAAAGAATTGTTGAGGAAAGAGTAAAAAGGTATCTTTCCCGCTGTTTGAATGGAAATGAACACTGTTCAGTCTCAGCTGAGATGTTTACTGTTACTCCACACAAGAGGACCAGTAGGTCTGCCTCTCCTTTTCTCTACTTTGTGTGCCCGGAGTCATGCGTTGTCATTCAAAGGACATCATGTTTCCCCTACATGGTCCCAGGGCCCCATTTGTTAGCTTAAAGTCACAATGCTGTTTCCTTTTTGCTCAAGCATAGTTCTTCAAGCAGCCAGCTTGCAATTCAGGAGTCTTCTTGGCTTTTTCCAGTCCATTGCCCTCCATCTTACATTGGTTACACATTTGAATGATTTTCCTCCCTGCTTTCTTCCCAAGCCTCTCATTTCCCAGTAGCTGACATGGGACCCTGCTTCTAATACTCAGAAAATATTTGTAGACTTGCTTAAGTCTTATGACTATTTCTTAGAAATCTATATGAGGGAAGTCCATCTCTTCCTAGGAACTAAACCACTGTTTTCTGCCTTCAGAAATGGAAAGGTAGGCTGGCTTGGGAAAAATTAGAAGCTGTGGAAGCTGTCCCAGAAGATGGAGCGGGTTTGAGGAAGACTGGCTACAAAGTGCCATCAAAAGACTGAAAAAGGGACCATCAGAGCCCAAAGCCTTCTTTTCCTGAGGACCAGAGAAGGAAGGGTATTAGCTGACTATGGGGCATAGGGAGTGAGGAAAGGGGCAACTCTGACAGGTCAATAACAGTGCTAGCAGTCCCTGCACTTTGTGCAGCCAACAGACCTGGTGCACTGTGGATGCCAGGCACTTGCTAGAACAGCACATGGCACATGAAGCCCTGAGAGGGTCACTGATTTCCAAGTGACTTGAGTTTGGATGGCCATAGATGGGATGGAGCCATAGGGTGGTCAGCATTGGTTCTGAGACTAGAGCTGAAGCAACTCAGGCCCCTCAGCCCCTTTAAGTGAGTCTTATCAGATCAGGCCATCACCAAGCAGATAGACAGGTAAGTCTCTGAGACCTCTGAACCCAATTAAAGTTGTACCACAAAGAAATCAAACTCATGTGGTTTGCATTTCAGAAAACTACATTTGGTGGGCTGTTCCTGTTTTAATTCGGTAACCTAATGCAGACCATGTGAACATTTGAAACGCTTTTAACAGTTAAACCAGCTCAAATAACACAGAACCAGAGCAGCAATAAAGAATGAATTAAAGCTGATTGCAACTGTGGCCAACATGATATTTTTTTCTTGCAAAGAACTTGGGGGGAATAGAATGCAGGATCAGTGGGGGGGAGGGGGAGAGAGACAGGTATCCCACTTTCAACTTTGAGTAAAGCAACAGGCACTTTGACTTCTTTTAGTTCTTAAGCAAATGTTTGAAACAGATTAACTTAGAAGGTACACTTAAATCTTGAAGGGATTTTAGAGGAGGGAGTAAAAAGGGTTGACATCCTTTAGAACCGATAGCTTGGGAGTTAGTAGCTCTGCATTCCTGCTGCTGTCTAAGACAGTTAGCTCAGTGGGCAAGGGAACTGTGCTGAGCCTACAGGGGTCGAGAGTTCAGTCGTGCTCATGTCACTTAGCCTCGCTCTGGAGGAGGTGGGGAAGCAAAACCTATTTGAGTGCCAGAGCCTGTCCTTCCCAATTGTCTACAAAAGGTGACCCAGGAGTGAGAAGCTGAGACAGTAGTGATCAGTTGGTGTGTTCTGTGTACCAGGCACTGTTCTAGGTACACTCAGTGCCACATACCTAACCCAGTTAATGAAACCCTTAATGCATCAGTTTTCTTGTCTGTAAAATGATTCCTATTTCATGGATGAGTAGACTGAGGCACAGAGAAGTTAAATTACTTTCCCAAGGTCTGAGAGATACTAAATGGCAGGACCATGATTCAAACAAGGGTTTTTTGGTAAGAATAACTTCATCACAACCACAACATACCACTCTAGCAAGGTAAACAATTCAAAGGCAAATCGAGCTGCTAATAATGAAAGTAAATGCCATAAGCTTCAACCTGGCTTATTGGCATCTGCCGTCAGCATCTGTGATTGTGATAACCACACCAAGACTTACCATCGTTGCCTTGTGTGCTCCACAGTAGCTGTTCTGTTCATGTTAATTGGATTAATTTTATACACATAAAGAAGATGCCTCCTGAAAAATGGTTGGTGTGCTCCAACCATGGATGGAGACATTTCTATGAATAAAATCTCTAAGAGATGATGAGTATGCATTGAATTTATTTCCATGTAATTCCAAGCTCTTGATGGCAAAGCCACGGGGTATGATGCTGGCAGTTTGGGCTCAGCCCTGGGAGATGGGCCATAGGTGATAACTAACTGCCTGCCACATTTCCCAGAATGTGCTGACTTTGTCAGAGATCCAAAGACTTAAGGGAGAGAGGACCCATTAATTTCAGATCCATTAGTGACAGAAAGCCTGCCAAGTGGGAAGAGTAAAACTACAGGAAGAAACTTTATTTGCAAACTCCTGGAAGGTTATCACCAGCAGCAGGGAGCCAAGGAACCCCTGGTGGGCAAAGGGGCTCTGGGATCCCTGATTGTGGGTTCCTTCTGGAGCAGTGGGAAGCCAGCTTGTCAGTCTCTTCTGCAGGCAATGCCAAGTTCACCTGCCTGACTTAGGCAAACACTCCTCCCCAGAAGATGAGAAATCTTTCTCCTTTCCCCTTACAAAATGAAAACTACTATCGATGTTGCCTGCCAGACAATCCTGAACAAAACTTAAAATTACAAAGTGTAAATAAAAATAAAGTGTATCACTGGTTTCTTTTTCTTAGCCTCATAGACTAAGTCAAATGGTGAATTAAGGTATCATAACTAGGTAACTATTTTCACAGCCCTGCTTTCTTGTTAGCGGGGAGAAGTGGATTCAGACACTTGATGAATATGATGTCTGTTTGACTTCAAGGTAAGAGAAATGTAGTTACCTCCCGCTACAACTCTGGTTCCAAGGATTACAGCCCACTTAACTCTCTTTAAGGCTGGATAAACACAGGCTTCCTAGTCTCCTAAACATTCCTCGAGTTATTAGTCTACTTACAATTAACCTTCTAGAGACGTTTTCGAGTCCTCCTGATTCCCCAGGTCAACTCTGCCCTTTTTCTGTGGCATGCCTGTGTGACTCTTAGAATGTCATTCACCCAGCTAGACTGGGCACATCATGTGCATAGAGCTTAGTAGTATAAGTAAATAATACATGGTGAATGGAACAAGGCAGACTAGGACCATGATTAACATTAAGGATAAAAATTCATTTGCTTTCTAATAAAGATTTGTTTATATCAAACTTTATCTCAGCATCTAATTTCAGAGTACCCAACCTGTGAGAGGGCCCTTCAGTATAGGAGGCTCAGAGGCCCAGGTAACCAAATCTCTTGACTTTCAAAGTGTGTGTGTGTGTGTGTGTGTGTGTGTGTGTGTGTGTGTATGATGAGAAATAATAATTAATCACCTGCCTCCTTCACGCACCCTACTGGGGATTGAGCCCACAATCCGAGCATGAGTCCTGATACGGAATTGAACCATGACCTCCTGGTTGATAGGTCGATGCTCCACCGAGCCACACCAGCTGGGAACAAAGAGTTTTAAATTAGTTCTCCATAATCCTTGTTTCCTCCTGGTTTTCTCTGCTACAATTTAAAATTTCTGTTCAGCAGCCTCTACAAGCCATTCGAGCTACATGGGGCTGCAATATTCTCTGAACTTCATATGGTTTAGGATACACAAGTTGCAAAAGCTCTGTTTATACCCTACTTCAGTCCTCGCATATCCTTTAGTTGTTTCTAACTCTACTCATTCAATAAATATTTATTGAGCACCCCTACCCTTCAACTCCCTCACAATCCAATGTCTATATTCTCCTCTCTGAAAAACTATACATATTTCATATATTTTATATATAAGTATATAATAAGTATGCTCAGGTGGGCTCTGTAAGAATAATGGAGAGAAAAATAGGCATGGTTATATATCATACAGTCTAGTGAGGGTGATAGATATTGATTGACTATTTATACAAATACCTATAAAATTGTAACCCTCTAAGTACAAATGCATGTTGCTATTAAAACATCTAGGAGAGGAGTTTGATTTTGTTGCAAAGGTCAGGGAAGATTTTTAGAGAAATTTTGTAGGTTGGGAGTATCACTATAACTTGAATGGTATTGGATATAGTATAGTGATTACAGGGGTGGAGGGAGTGGGTGGAAGAGGGCATAGAGGGTATAAATAGTGATGGAAATATTAAATTAAAAAAATTTTAAAGAATGGTTTTGGATGGTGTTGGATGTGTGTGTGTGTGTGTGTGTGTGTGTGTCTGTGTTTATCCAGTCAATTATCTAATTTGAGATAACATTTAAATAGTTCAACATTTATTTCTGCTCATACCTCAAGTCCCATCATATACCCACTTTTTTGGTGAGTTCTATTTCTGTCTCAAACTCTATATAGCAAGGATCCAGCTGTGCAAAAAGGCTAAATCACTTTTAACTTTAGCCAAAGTCTGAGCAAAAGAGAGACCTCCTCTTTCTCCTTTTCCAACCCTTCCCACCAACACGGTGTTAATTTCAAAGCTGATGAAGAAGATTGAACATGGAAAAGGGTCTGGCTTATGGCTCTTTCTTTTGGCAGCAGCAACTTTGGGAATAATTTAGAGATCACATTTCAAACCCATTTTGCACACCATCAAAGCAAAGGGGATGGGAACTGATGCTTTTGAAATCAGAGGGCCAGGCCAGTCTTCATGTGACTCCAGTTGAAGTTCTCTGGCGTCACAAGTTCAGCAGACGGATATCATACGCCTACCTCTGCTATGGTGTTCTGGGTTCCTTGGGAAATATGATCCTTGACCTCACTTTCATCGTGCCTACCACAGCACTTTAGGCCAAGACCTCCTAAATCAGTGTCATGAAACCACCTCTATCCACTGGACCTAAATATGGGGTTTTAAGTGACCCCTCCCAAAGCCTTTCTGACTGGAAGATTCTTCTTGGAGATGATATGGTGCCATTTTTATGAGACTTGGGAGTTTGTGGCAGCTCCATAGAATATTATGAGTTTCTACTCCCTCAAATCAAACATAATGAGTGCTCCCCAATATTGCTTTTATTAAATATTTGGGCAGACAGGTTAATGGGAAGCAAAATAAAGGTTAATCACTTCAAATTCAGAGGTGCTCTGAATAAAGCAAACTGAAATTTTACTCATTTCTAAAGGACAAAGAAAGGACTTTTAATGAATGACTCAGAACTGAATTTCTTGCATTGCATGTCTTAGAAGAAAAGGCTGGCCTATGCTGAAACTTATTTCCACAACAATGCTCTGGGATCCAAAAGAATTGAGTCCGCGGATGCTTAGAAGCATCTCCATTGCTTACTTTGAACAGTTCATATTAAATTATTGAGAAGAGAATGCATTAGAATTGTCTATTCCCATTTTTTTATCCAAATAAAACAGGTCCCTTTTGCCATATGTGAATTTGTTTGCATGGGTTAAGGCAGTGGTCGGCAAACCGCGGCTCTCCAGCCACATGCGGCTCTTTGGCCCCTTGAGTGTCCTAACGCCACTTCTTCAAAATAGAATCGCCCAGACTGAAAACTGACTTCTGTGCATGGGCCACGAAGTTTCAGTCGCACTGTACATGCACACCTGCACGTGGTATTTTGTGGAAGAACCACACTCAAGGGAGCGAAGAGCCACCTGTGGTTCGTGAGCCGTGGTTTGCCGATCACTGAGTTAAGAGCATGAAATTGTAGCCAAATAGACCTGTGTTCAAGTCCTTGGCCTGGCCCAACTGCTGTGTGATCGTGGACATAATTACCTTCTCCATGACTCAGTTATATCCTCCCAAAGTGTGGATAATAGCAATAAATTCACATAGCTATCATTAGAAATAAATGAGATGATACATGTGTATTTAACACTGCATTCCTTATAATAATACAAAAGTACTAGCTATTATTATTGCTTTTGTTACTAGCACAGGATAGTGATTTTTAGGAGTGAAAAGAATTCCAGTTTGTCTAATGACTTGTGAGCTTTGGGGCCAGAATAGGACCTTATGATGCTGATCCCAACACACTCACTACTTAGTTTTGCACTGGGACCAAGATCTTGACTTAATATAAAACCTGAAATGTGTGCTGTTCTAGCTTGAACTCAGGAATGTGGCTAATGGGTAGTTAAACCTTCTTGGGGCAAACTCAAAACTGGCTCCATTATCTTCTTGGCAGGACAAGCAGCCCAGTTTCTTTCCTTTTCCAGCTACAAAATGCCTGTTGACAGGACAATTCTGGAACCCAGGGGCTGGATAAGTGCAAGTTGCATGAGGCCTTCCATTTGGTCTTTTGTTACTGCTCTCTAATGAAGTGTAGACATTTGACCACTAGAAACAGGTGTTCTCTCAGGAGCAATAGAGGAGAAGAGCACACCTCTTTGTAAATGGAAAGCTGATCATTTGGTCCTGCTTGCTCTACTACAATGATTTTCAGATGTTCACTGGGGACTTCAAATGTTATGGCATTTCCAATGCACACCCCACTGATAAAACGTGATAACAATGTTCTTGGGAGTGTTTAGAGAGACTTGATTCCAGATCAGGAAAGATAAACAGTGGACCTGGAAGGTCTGGCCTAGATGCAAGTCATGTTCCAGGCAAATAATTGTTGGAAGGATCCAATATTCTTTTGGATGCTTCTTTTAATTTGGACCAGATTGAGGGGAAGTGAATAACCTGTCCTTGGTCCCACCCTAGGATCTCATTATCTTCTATCTCAACTATGAAGCCTCCTCAGTTTCCAGACTTTGGGAGCCTAGTGACCCTCCGCTTAGCAAATGTCTCTGATTCTGCTTGAAGAGGATTCCAACATGTATGGGAGTAAGGATGGTCTCCAAAGCATGGGAGAGTGAAACAGGAAATAAAAAAACAACATACTAATCAGACCATCATCCACAAGAGGCAAAATAAATAATACTTGTTAACTACATTTGAGTCTTAAGACGGTGGGAATATGATTCTGAATTATACATCTTTGGCAAATAAATGTTGATTTCCTTTAGAAGGAAAAGGCAAGAAGGGAAGGTAGAATTAAAATTTATTTGTTAATAAGTTAGCATTTTAATGCGTTATCTCATGTAAGAGAAGAAGATGTGTGAAAAGGATATGTAACCATTCTGAAGGATAGAATGATCTTTCATGTGTAGTGGAAAATATTTAAAGCTAACCTCAAGCATCAGACACTTGGCCTGTGAATTATTTCTGTGATCATTAGACTTAATTGGAGAATTATAACAACTTCTCATGATGCATTCAGCCATTCCTTGTATCCCAGGTTAATTAGCACTGGCAAGTCCATTAAGCTAGTGTATTATCACTCACCCCTAACCCAGAACTAGTGATGGAGCATCTTGTGAGCCAAACGCCTCCTTTACCTCACTCTATCCATCATTACTTTATCTGAGTACTGCTCTATTGAATTGGCTGTGCTCTATTTGCATTCTGTGGGGGTGACCTGATAGTGTTCAGAAGCTCAATTTTGATATACCGGTAGCTGATGAGTCTTCTCTGCAGAGTTTTTTAAAGAGGGTCTTAATTTAAAGTAGGGCAAGATTATTTTGTGCTCTGTGATATGGTATATTCTAATGGAAGAAAGTTTCCTTACTTATTTTCCACACTTTTTTTTTTTTTGGTTTACTTATTTATGTATTTACTTTTAATCATTATTGTTGAAAGAATTACAAAGGACCTCCTTTTTCACCTAACTAATCTCTTCCAGACCACCCCTGTACTCTTCAGCTTTATTTTTAAACTTTTCCTTCTTTTTAAAAATTGCTTCTTAGCCGGTATCAGTTTGACCCAGTGGATAGAGCATTGGCCTGTGGACTGAAAGGTCCCGGGTTCGATTCCGGGCAAGGGCATGCACCTTGGTTGAGGGCACATCCCCAGTGGGGGGTGTGCAAGAGACAGCTGATTGATGATGATTCACTCTCATTGATGTTTCTAGCTCTCTATCCCTCTCTCTTCCTCTCTGTGAAAAATCAATAAAATATATATATATATTTAAAAATTGATTCTGAGAGAGAGAAAGAGAGAGAGAGAGAGAGAGAGAGAGAGAGAGAGAGAGAGAGAAGAAGAAGAAGAAGAAGAAGAAGAAGAAGAAGAAGAAGAAGAAACAACATTGGTTGCCTCCCACACGTGCCCTGACTTAGGATCGAGCCCAGATCCCCAAAACCTGGGTATGTGCTTTGGGGGGCGGGAGGGTTTCCTCAGCCTGGCCTTCACCCTCTTGCAGTCCAGGAGCCTTAGGGGGATGTCTGACTGAAGGCTTAGGAGTGGGCCTAAGCCCTCAGTTGGACATCCTTAGCACTGCTGCAGAGGTGGGAGAGGCTCCCACCACCACCACCACTACAGCTTGCCAGCCCTGAGCCGGGCTTCTGGCTGAGCAGACCACCAGGGGGCAGCTCCTACATTGAGTATTTGCCCCCTGATGGTCAGTGCATGTCATATTGACCTGCTGTTTCACCTTCAGGTTGAAACTGGCTCTTCAACATCCTCCTAAGGGTTTCAGATTGTGAGAGAGAGCACAGGCCAAGCCGAAGGACCCCACCAGTACATAATTGGGGCCAGGGAGGGATGTGGGAGGTTGGCCAGCTGGGGAAGGGCTCCAGGGCGTGTCCAGCAGGTCTTGCTCAGTCCTGATCGGCTGGACCCCAGCAGCAAGCTAACCTACCAGTCAGAGCATCTGCCCCCTGGTGGTCAGTGCATGTCATAGTGATTGGATGACCAATCGACTGTCTGTCCCCTAGTGGTCAGTGCATATCATAGTGAGCAGTTGAGCGGCCTTAGCATATCATTGGCATATTACACTTTGATTGGTTGAATGGCTGAATGACCAGACTGGATAATTGGACATTTAGCATATTAGGCTTTTATTATATAGGATGAGTAAGGTGTACTTCACTTGTTTTCTTTTTTTCTTTTTTCTTTTTCTTTTTTTTTTTTTTTTTTTTTTCTCTCTTATTGGTACCTTAAGCAAAAGGAGACTCGAGGATTTTCTGACTTAGTATGTCTGATCCAAAACCTCAGCCCTTCTCCTGTTTTGGTGACAGAGATTTTGATGAGAATTTTCTGTAAGAAAAAAAATATATGCTTGCTTTTGTAAATGACATGAGATTAGAAACATACCCTTTTCTTTAAATTGTGTTGGCAATTTGATCTGATGAAGGTGACTGAAACTATAGCTTTGAACTAAATTACTGTAGTATAAGTCTCTCAAAGTTTGAAGTATGTACAGGAAAGATGACAGAAAGAGAAAGAGATTGTAACAGATACATTATATCATCTCAGATTTTATTTGTAATTTTATTTCTCAAATAATGCTGATTATATTGCCCTGGCAGCTGGTTGGCTCAGTTCTCAGTTTGTTGGAGTGTCATCCTGTATACCAAAGGGTTGTGGGTTTGATTCCGGATACAGGAGGCAACTAATCTCTCTCTCTCTCTCTCTCTCTCTCTCTCTCTCTCTCTCTCTCTCGGAAATCATATCCTCAGTGATGATTTAAAAAACGCTAATTATAAAAGATGTGAAAATAAGCCCATAAATATATATTCTTGGTTTTACCCTTTCCCACAAATTAAAACTAATCCATGAGAATGTCTGGAAATATTGAAGTAATTTTACAAGATTATTTGCAAGCATTTTGGTCTGCTATTAATATGAGACTATATTGGGGATTGGGGTAATACATTCAGAAGGTCTCTACAGATACTTCATTTAGCCAAAGTAGATACCCATGTCACAGCTTAGCATCTATAAATGATGAATTCCTAAGTACATGGTGAAAGGTGTCCATAGCTCTGCACTATTTCAAATTATTAAAATTCCCACTCCTACACACAGACTCTCCAAACACCTCAGATCCCATGTCTCCATATGGCATGATTCCTTTTTAATAAATCAATTATGGATTTATTATGGATTTATTATGGATTCACAAGAAGCAGAAATCAACAGGTGGCATTTCTATAAAGGCAGGATATGTATCTTAAAAATCACTGTGTAATTCTCATATCCAGGCATTGACTAAATATTCCTGATCTGTTAGATAACTTATAAAGACAATATGATAATCAAGAAATAAATAATTAAAAATACAAAACTGGGTGTGTCCTGGAACCTTAATATCCAAAGTTCCTCATTTATAAGATGAAAATAGATTTTAGAATTTTAGTAATTTTAAATAGTGCAGAGCTGTGGACACCTTTCACTATGTACTTAGGAATTCATCATTTATAGATGCTAAACTGTGACATGGGTACTGGTACTAGAACCAGACCCTGTGGGTTTGAATCCTGAGCACACTATTTGCCAAATGTGTAACTAGGAGAAAGGCAACTCAACCACTCTGGACCTCAGTTTCCTCATCTGTGAAATGGGAATAATAATAGAGGCAATGTCAAAGGATATTTATAGTATATAGAGGAGTGAATCCACAAGCCTTGGGTGCATGACAAGTGCTTACCATATGTCCGCTATTACATATAATGTTTTAAGAGATTAACATGGCAGAACTTGTAGTTGCAGTGGGAATATTTCAATGTAGAAAGTGGCTGAAAAGTTAGGCAAGGCAGATCAAAACCACTCAGCAGCCTTGGAGGTCGTTATTTCTTCTGCCTGTAAATAATAGTTCTTTCTTACAATTCTGGGCTCTATGGAGGCCTTTGAGCATTTATTTTAGATAAATTACCAAGTAAAAGTCTAGAACAAAAATGATAGGTTTGGGCAGAAAGTTTTTGTTAGAGCTTTTTTTATTTTATTTATTTAGCTTTTTAAGTACAATAAAAATTAGGACATATTATTAACAACTTTACCATACAGGTCACCAAAGAGGTAAAAGCCATAAAGTGAATATATAATGTTCCTGTATCATCAATTTGTGGGTGGGTTATGGTATAGCATATTTTCTTCCAATAAGGACAAATCTTTTATTTTCACTTGGTCTACCAGTTAATAATGTGGATTTTTTTTCAACAGATGGAGTTACACATATGTTGATATATATGCGATTTGATATGTATGCTATTTGTTATATTTACAGCAAGCTTCAAAACTTCATATGTCAAATTTGGTGAATGTGTTAACATCATAGATATTTTTACACTTTAAAATGTTGAATTTCGTGCCAAAAAAAAGAGCATTTGTGGGAAGTTTTAATTCATTATTTTGAAGAATAAGTTATCGTGTACTTCAGGAATCTTATGGTGAACATGCTCCATTTCAAGATACTTGTAAATGTTGGTTTAAACACTTTAAAAGTGGTGATTTCAATGTGCAAGACAAAGAATGTGCAGATCCACCGAAAAAGTTTGAAGACCAACAATTACAAGCATTATTAGATAAAGATGTGTGTCAAACTCAAAAACAACTTGCAGAAAGATTAAATGTTGATCAGCACTTTCCGATTGTTTACAAGCAATGGGAAAGATTTTAAAGGAAGGAAAATGGGTGCCACATCAACTGAACGAAAGACAAATAGAAACCGAAAAGTCATCAGTGAAATGTTGCTTCAATGGCATGAAATAAAGTATTTTTTGCATCAAATTGTGACTGGTGATAAAAAGTGGATTTATTTTGAGATACCCAAATATAGCAAATTATGGGTTGATCCGGGTCAACCATTAACATTGACTGCAAGCCCAAATAGCTTCAGAAAGAAGACAATGCTCTGCATTTGGTGGGATCAGGAAGGTGTGGCATATTATGATCTTCTAAAACAAAGTGATCCCATTAATATTGATTGCTACCGACAACAAATAATCCATTTGAACCATGTTTCGATTGTGAAACAACCAGAATATGCCAGAAGACACCGCAAAGTAATTTTGCTTTATGATACTGCACCATCACACACCTCAAGACCAGTTAAAGACACATTAAAAGATCTTGCTTGGAAAGTATTATCTCACTCGCCATATTCACCAGACCTTGCTTCTTCAGATCATCACTTGTTCTGATCGAAGGCATGCACTTTCTGAGCAGCACTTCAAAACATATGAAGAAGTGGAAAATTGGGTCTCTGAATGGTTTGACTCAAAACAAGACAAGTTCTATTGGAATAGTATCCACAAATTACCTGAAAGATGGGGAAATGTCTAGCTAGCGTTGACATTGCTTTGAATAAAGCAATTTTTATGTTTCTCTTGAAATTATCATGTTTTCTTTGATTAGAAAATCCACATTATTAACCGGTACACTAACTAGAGGCCCAATGCATGAAATTCATGCAAGGAACTTGGCTCTCACAGCCACAGTGGCTTGCGTTGGCCCTTGCAGCTCCGGCTTCATCTGGAAGGTCACCTGGAAGGACATCCAGAAGTTCGTTCAGTTATCCGGTCTAATTAGCATATTATGTTTTTATTATAGATTTGATCTTGTGTCAGAATTCACAAATTTGGAATATTTAAAAATAAGGGGTGTGTTTCCAAATATCTTTCAAAGATGAATGGTTAACCAAACTGTGGTACATCCATACCTTAGGATATTAGTCAGCAATAAAAAGTAATGTACTGGTGATATATACAATAATTTGGGGTGGATCTCAGGAGAATTATAGTTAATGAAAAAACTAATCTCAAAAGATTATAAACTATATGATCCCATTAATGTAACATTCTTGAAATGACGGAATTATAGAGATGGAGAGCCAATTGGTCGCCAGATGTTAGGGTTGGTGGAGAATTAGGAGGTGGCTATAAAGGGTGTTAAGAGTAATCCTTATGGTGATGAAACAGTTCTGTATTTTGGTTGTAACAGTGACTACACAAATCTACACATGTGCTAAATTTCACAGAACTAAGCACATATATACATATACATACATGCCCACATACCATGAATGCATATGAAACTGGTGAAATAAGCTTTGTGGATTATACTGATGTTCATTTTCTAGTTTGGTATGTTACTATAATTAAGCAAGATGTTACCATTGGAGGAAACTGGATGGGTAGTACACAGGACCCACCTGTACATTTTTTTTAGTGTTTTTTATTTTTAAATTTATTTCAGATAGAGGAAGGGAATGGGAGAGATAGAAACATCAATGATGAGAATCATTGATCAGCTGCCTCCTTCAGGCCCCCTACTGGGGATGGAGCCTACAACCTAGGCTTGTGCCCTGACCAGGAATTGAACAGTGACCTCCTGTTTCATGAGCCCAAGCTCAACCACTGAGCAATACCGGACAGGACCTTCCTGTACATTTTTATGCAACTTGTTGTAAATCTATAGTTATTTAAAAATAAAAGATTTAAAAAATCAGTCATTTTTATTTCTAAGTGAATTTTAACTTAGTTGATTTCCACAATCTGATCACAAGATAATGTACATTCCTTTCAGGCATTCATGATAATCAATTGAAAGTCTGATACTGACTGCTCTTTGAATGTGAGCAATTTCATCTTGCCTCTGAAATTCATAACTGTGCTGTATTCTATTGCTATTATGTGAAGAGTCAGTGGCAGAAACCTTTATATGTAATTTGGTGAGCTCTAAAAACATGCAGAACAATTTTTTCAATCTTTGAGAACTTAGCCAATGTGGCCCAATATGTCATGTCTTGATCACAGCCTTTCTTTGGAGGCCTTTTGATCACATTTGAGAGGAATCAGGCAGTCACTCATCTGGATCCTTGTTCCATGTAGTACCAGCGCCCTTATCACTCTTCCTGTGACCTTCCTATCTCTACTAGATGGCAAGCAGGGAGGAGATGCATGTGGCATGCAGCATACTTTTCAGAACTTAGGCAACCAACCAGGTGGAAGTTGTCTCAAAGAAGGTCTTGTTGGCAATTGCTGCTAATGAGCAATGACTGCAACTGAATGTGTGTGGCATCCTGGTGTGGGAGATTTTATTTATCTTGTAGATATTCCAAGGAGTGTGATTGATTTTGAGCAATAATAACTGATTTGTCTGGAACCCCTTTCTGACCATATTTTAGATTTGGATTTTTCCCCCCCATTCTGGTTCAAACCTGATAAACTTACTGAACATGCCCCTATGTTTTAGTTAGTTAGTTGGTTAGTTAACTGGTAAGTTACAGCCAGCTGTGTTTTTAATTAGGAAATAGAACATGGAAGGTTTTGCTGAGGATTTAGGGGTCTTTAGATAATTTGTAAATATATCCATAGCGACTGGCCATTGTTGATGTAAGGAGGAATGTGTCCCCAGGAGATCTGTGGCTGAGAGCTAGATTGTTTCACAATTTTAAGGACAGTGCTTATGTAAGAATATGTACAGTGTACAGTAGAGAGATGACATGCATAAAATGGTGGTAATCTTACTCTGCACTTCTGTGACAAAATTTTCTACCTGCCCATGTGACTCTTTTGTATCTGGCTTCTCTAATCTTAGTTTGCCAAAACCCAACATTTTGATGCCACTTAACAAAAAGATTGGGGTAGGGCAGGAACACCACCCAACTACATTTTTTTGACAAATAAAGAACATGCTTTTTTGAACTCCACCACCATCACCCCCACCACAGGAAATGAGGAATCAAGGTAGTTATAAATTTGTATTATGGTGCTCTTTTCACTAGAACCCATTGCTGCTCTGTCCACACCCTTAATACCAAAGAAATATAAATTGTTTTTCTTTTATATTGACTGTAGATATTTGAAGAATCTGTTTATGGTGAGTTCTTGATTTGTTTACTACTATTAGATGCTTGTGTGGGTGAGAAATTGAGAAATGTCAATGACAAGATCATTTTTTTTTACATTTTTTATTATTATCTGTGAAGAGATCATTTTTATTACCACTGATCTTTTGAATACATGATTTAAAAAGTTTATTTATAAACCTTTTTTCTGTAGAACTAGATAATATAAGGCAAGACTCCCTGCTAAAAAGTTTCTTACCATTCAAAAAATAAACACCTTTTTCTTTTAAATATTCTTCTACCTTAGTATTTTAATCAACCTATTCCTTGGTTCTTTCGTTTGTCAGATAATCTGTCCAATTAAGGAATTATTGCTCTGGCAAGGGCCAGAATCTAGCAAGTAATATCTCCTTAAATGATAACAAAGTGAATAATAAAAATAACAAGATGATAAAAGTCAAAAACATAGCCATCTCTGCCATTATTCTCAGCATATATCTTGCATGTTGCTTCTTTTCTCTTTTGTGCCATAGTGTTTTTTTCATCTATTATAATACCATCGATTAAAATAATCCTATCACTGGGATCATCATGCCACACATTATTCTTAATTATTTTAAACTAACTTACCCCTTTGATTTATTTCAAAAAATGATGTAAACTGATTTATTACTTCCATTATACCCCAGGGCCCTGGAGGAATTAAGATATTCTCTCCTAATCATTATCTTACAGCAGCTTGAGGGAAAATAGAACTGGGAGCTGATGTTTATGTGAATACGTAGGACACAGAACAATTTATGCCTTTTCTCATTAAAAAAAAAAAAAGTTAAGTCACACAGGAAGGTCTGAAAGGACATCAGGAAACAGAATAGCCCAATAATTTAGATAATTTGAATTCTTCTAACACTGGATGGTTTCTGTAGAGTATCAGGACCATAGAAAACTGGATATCACACAATTAACAGTATCCTTGCCTGGTCCTGACAAGGAAAAGAAAGCATTCGTGTTTGGTGTAAAGTGGTGGCAAATGAAGATTTCTAATATATAAAACCAAGAAATTCTACTTTAAATGAGAAGAATATTGGAAGATTCAGAAATAAATAATCCATATTGCTTTGTACTTGTACTTTTTCCATAAATTCTTCTAGGCATTATGAGAAAACCCGTCTCTACCCCTGAATTTATATCATGCATTTTATCTGTTTGGTCAAAGATATAGTTCTTCAAGGCGAGTGTGGGAAAGAGAAACCAAAGGGTCTTCTTCTTTTCTATTTTTGGCCTTCATGCTTGGAATTCCCTTATTTCAAAAATATCTTTTGGGGGAAACCCAAACAATGTGCTAAAATTAATACCCCAAAAGGAAATGAACTAGAATTGACCTTTGCTAGTTCCTGCTCCTTGTTTCCTGCTATTTCAGCGACTTTCTCAAAAATGGCACACATCCATCCCTGGTCTTGTTATCAGAGTTGAAGCTGATTTCATGACCATGAGACACCGGAGTGAGGGGCTCAGGGCTTTGAGCAAAATATTGGGTTTGGCAAATTGAGACTAGAGATGCCAGATACAAAAGAATGCATTTGGTGTGATTTTATATCCATGAAATTCTACACCAGGCAAAATGCTATGCACAGAGAGGAAGTCAGTGGAGACTCAGGAGGGGGACATGAGATAATTTTTTGGATTATGAAAATGCCTTATATCTTGACTAGAGGCCCAGTGCATGGATTCATCCTGGCCTGTGCCCTCTTGCAATCCTGGACCCCTTGGGGTATGTTGGAGAGCTGGTTTTAGCTCAATCCCCACAGGCCAGGCTGAGGGACCCCACTGGTGCATGATTGGGGCCAAAGAGAGACCATGGGAGGGCTCCAGAGTATGTCCGGCCCATCTCACCCAATCCCAATAAACTGTAACCCAGCAGCAAGCTAACCTTCTAGTCAGAGTGTCTGTCCCCTAGTGGTTATTGCATATCATAGCAACTGGTCGAATGGTTGAACAAACAGACACTTAGCATATTAGGCTTTTATTATATAGTTTTTTGTTGATAGTGTTGCAAGTGTAGATACTTGCCCAAACTCAATGATTATACACTTGAAATGGATAGATTTTATGATATGTAACATATCTCAATAAAGTTTACTTTTTAAAAAATTGTGATTAGAATACAATATGAGAAGCATTACTGCAAATACCTGCTTGTCCTTTAATCTTGTCTTCAGTACAGAGGAAATGACAATATTTTGGGACAACAGTTTGATAGCAACAACCACTTTTTATATCTCATAAGAATAAAATGCCCATGCAATCTCACTGAAAGATCACAAAGCAGGTTGTTCTCCTTAATTAGAGTTGTTACTCTCTGTTCTTCAAGATATTCCATACTTGTATATAGAACCATTATTTTGACTTAAAATTTTACATATTTATTTCATTCTTGCCCTGCTAAGAAAGTATGGATAATTGCCCTACTCCCATGTCCTCTTAATTTGAATCACACACCTTTGTATGGCCTTCCTGGTAGACACTTTGGCAAACTTGCCCAGCTTTGGTGTGGGGCAGCCACTCACCCCTGGGAAAGGGCCCTCAGCAGGCAGGAATCACCAATGTTTATTAGAAAATGCTCTTAATCAGAACTGGTTCCTGTTAAGCCTTTTGCAAACTTTGTTAGATACAGCGGGGCATGTCTTTGTATGCCCTTTTTCCTTTTCTTTACACTTGTCTGTGGTCAGAAAGAAATTTATCAGGTTACAAATTTAATGATTCTTTTGAAAAACTAGATTGTAAATTCTGTAAGATTGAGAGATAAATATAAAAGTTGTGATTTTCTTGTTATCTTTCAAGACCAATTTCAGAGAGATTCTAGCTAAATAGTAACTCTTCAATTAGTATTTACCATAAAATATCTGAGCTTCAAACAGATCTCTATACCCCCATGCTATTTACAGTAGCCAAGAGATGGAAACAACCTAAGTGTCCACTGCCAGATGAACGGATAAAGAAGATGTGGCACATACACACAGTGGAATATTATTCAGCCATAGCAAAGAAAGAAATCCTGCCATTGGTGACACCTGGATGAACTCTGAGGGCATTATGCTATGTGAAATAAGCCAGAAAGAGGAATATAAAAACTGTTTGGTATCATTTATATATAGAATCTATTAAGAAACAACAGCATAAATACAGAGAATGTATTAGTGTCAGAGTGGGGATAAGGATTGGAGGAATATGGGGAGGGGCGTAAAATGAGTGAAGGCATTAAAAAAAGTATATAAAATATGTCAGAGTTTTTGGATAAAAACGAATCCACAAATGTGTGAAATGTGCGGATGCAAGACAATGTGAGGGGAAGCAGGACAAAGACAGTCCTTGCACAGAGGGGCATGCGATGTGTATGCACATGCACTGGAGGCCTCTGAGCCGTCTAGGGGCCGGAGGATCAAAAGCACTCTGATCACTCCGATGCACTCATTGCCAGGAAGATCCAATCCCTGGTAACAGACTGATTTGCTTTGCTGCCAGATGAGGAAACGGTGCCCATTTCAACTGCTGCTTATGGATCTGAAAATCCTTAGACCAGGCAGGACCTCAGAGTTCCAACAGTGCACAAGGCTTAGTTATGGGATCCAACTCTAGAACTGGAAGTGGTTCAATGACTTTTAAAAAATATATATTTTATTGAATTTTTACAGAGAGGAAGAGAGAGGAAGAGTTAGAAGCATCGATGAGAGAAACATAGATTAGCTGCCTCTTGCACACCTCCTACTGGGGATGTGCCCCCAACCATGGTACATGCCCCTGCCGGAATAGAACCTGGGACCCTTCAGTCCTCAGGACAATGCTCTATCCACTGAGCCAAATGGATTTCAGCAGTTCAATGCTTTTTTATGAGTAAAATCATGAAGGGATAAAGGCCCACTGACTTACCTAAAGGAAGACCACTGTCATAGGTTTTTCTTTATCTTGAACAAACTTGAAAATATATTCTAACGAAATAAAAAGCCAGACTTCAAACTTGGCTTGCTTTTAGAGCTCAGAGCGGTGCAATTAAACTGAATTCGCCTCCTCCCTCCGGCTTCCTTTGTTTTCCCCCAGACTTTGCCCTTTGAAACAAACACTGAGCAGCGCAGGACATTGTATTTCCTGGGTAATGTCACTCGCTGTGAGCTTTGTTTATTAATCATGACATTAGGGCACCAAGAGATCTTATATGGCTTCCTCTTGTAGCGTACAGATTTCTCACACATACTCTTACACTCAAACCCCTTTTGCCCTCCGTTTTGGTTTGTGTCTTTCCTCACTCTTTAGGAGAAGGCAGGGAAAGGAATATGTTTCCTCCTTATGTGTGTTTACAGATTTTATACTTTCCCCTTTCCCTTTGATTGTGATTTTGTATAGCAGTGGGGGCAGAGGAGTATAGACAGACAGATAGGACTTTTAACAGTAAATTTCCAGAGAGATCCTTTGGGCAATAATATGTTCTGATTATTATTTAAAACAAATGGGGGGCTGTTGTTAAAGGGGAAATAATACGTAAGGGGAACTGCTAACTAGCCTCTGATCGGAGCCAGGCAGTATCACCTAGTTGCTAAGGATGCTGCTCTGAAACTTTGATGACATCAGTCCCAGTCTCCCTGCCTCCCGGGCTCCTGCCTGCCCTCCTCCCAGCAGCACAGCATAGTGAACAGGCTCAAATCCTGGGTGTAAGGACTTGCACCGATGACCCCAAATCTATTTAAGAAAATCAGATTTCATTGTTCACTCCTTCAGAAATCATTGCTGCGTTTCTGGAACCAGGGCTCTGAAATTCCTGAGTGTGGAATAACGTGATAGGTTGACATGTGTTGCTATATGACTAATCCTTAGGTCAGAAAAGGTTAATGATAAGGACCGTCAGTTATATGTAAACTTAAGTATTACCTGATTCAAATATGAGAAAAATAGCATCTCTACTTTTCTTCTTAAATTCAAAGCAGGGGGAGGGGGCTGGTTCTGTAATTATTGGCATACCAATTAGTCAATAGCAATCAATGATTCATAATCTATGACCTACTTCTATTTTATACTGTGCCTGTAGTTATAATAAGAAAAGCATATAATTCCTCTTGGAGCTTACCATCTAAAGCCGGATGTCAGAGGAGGTGCAACTTTAAATAGACTTACAAAAATATTTCCAAAAATGTAGACCTGAGATAGTTATGAAGCCACTGGCAGTGGTAAGCAGTGATAATTTGAATGAGCACAGCAATTCTTGATTAGTAAGTTGTATGTTTAATTTTGGGTAATGTGTGCTCTTCTGACTCATGCATCTTAGACATGGCTCAGTTTCTTATAGGACCTAGGCCTGTGGAGCAGTTTGTCCCAGGCCTGGAAGCCATCTGGGCTTGATGAATCTCTAAGCCCCACTGGACTTGCTTCTAGGCTCCTTAGCTCCAGGAGCATATTGTCAGTAGATTTCCTTCTTGGGTGGTAATTTAGTCTAAAGTTCTTTTTCTATCCTTTGCATGATGTATGGGATGGGCTTATGCAGGCAAAGCCCAGGTACTATTGTTACATTTAGCAAGTCCCATGTAGAATACTGTTCACTAGATGATGCAATGCCCCGGAGGGTCAAGACGTAGCTTGCTATTCCTGAGGCCCCCAGTGCATGTTTCCTATCCCTGAACCTAATGAAATAGATAGGTTTTAAGTAGAACAATCCTCTCGCATGTTGGTTTGCTTTGTCTTAGGAAGAATTGTGTGGCAGGATCTTTTCTTTGCTCCTGTCATGACCCCATTCAATGAGCTGATTTTCTTCTTGGCTTTCAAATCTGTCAGGAACCAAGGCCACCACATTGAGTTCGGTGCCCTAGTTGTGTGTGGCAGAAGTTTGGTCTCCTGCCGCTGACAACAGTGGTTGCTGGGTTGTGAAGGCTGCCTGCTTGTTGGCCGAAGCCCATGGCTGTCCTGCACACCAGCCTGTGGTTGACAGGGCTGGGCACAAGTGCTAGGGAGGGAGATGGCACAGAGGTGGGCACCTGGGGTCAGAGGAGGAAGGAGGAAAGATCAGCTCATAGACTAGGGATTGTCTGAGGTTACCATTGCGAGGGGGACCTTGGGGGCTGGAGTCCAGTGTGAGGCAGTGTTGACTGGAATGGCTAAATGGTACCATTGTTCTCAAAAGAGTGTTGGAAGCCTTCCAAGAGCGTCTTGAGAGCCTTTGTAGTTTCCTTTTCTTGGGCTGCTTCTCCTTTGCTGGCTCCCAAGGTTGTAACTCATCTGTCAGATCTTCAGCTCTGTCCTTCCAGACCCTGGAGTCTATCTTCCGTGGTATGCGTTTCAACTCTGTAGCAGTGTCTTCCGCTCATCAGTTTGGGGTTTCTCTCTGTGTCCCACTCTGTTAGCTGAATGACAGGAAAGCTGGCAACAGGGGAAGCAGCTGGGGTGGGAGGGAGGTGGTGAAAGGCAGGCTTGGGTATCTGGCTTGGGGTTTTTACAGAAGTTGATAGCATTCGGCTTAGTGACCACAATTCAATTATAAGCACTGCACAGCCATCCTGAGTGACTCTACTCTTGCCAAAAACTGCTGTGTAAAGGCGGCTGCATTTTTGTTAGTCTTGCCTGATGGACTTTTAAGTATATTAACCACATACAGTCACACAAAGGGGAAAATTTACTGCCTAAACAGAGGGACCTAACTCCCGGAGGCTAAATAAACCCAATGAAAACACAAGAACTGCATTTACAGGCCTCCCGAAGATAAGAATTCAACCCTTACAAAGGTTCCTTCAAATGAAAAATGGATGGCTGAGCTGCTAATGGCCCAGTAACTGAGGAAGTTAACTCTTCCCTAATGTGCAGAGACCTCGGGTGAGCTCCTTCTTTGCAGGATGAGGGATTTGCACCACAGCTTTTGCACAGTTCTGGGCCTGGATGGTCCAGTCGTGGCCTGGGGATTTAACAACCACCTTGGAGGACAGATTGTCCTTCCTGTTTTTGTGTTGCCTCCATTTCTCGTGTGTGCATGTGCATGTGCACAAAAGAGGGTTGTATGCATGTGTGAGTCTGTGGGCAAGTAGGAGAGAGTGTGTCCCAGCTTTTCTCAGTTAGAATATGGTTGAGGTGAATAACTGAAGGGAACTCAGTCTCCTTAAACTTAGAGGGGAATATAAATCTTCCTCTTATCCTTGGCACAAGAGTTAGGAAGCTAAGAATCACCTAGTGGAATTACTCCTGGGTGTGTTTCTCTAGAAATAGGTTCTCCATTAGGGAAAATGTGAGGCAATATGTCTCCCCCACCTTCTGGTGGTATTGAGGCTCCACAAAACTCATCACCAATAAAGCCTGCCACCGTATTAAGAATAAGTTACAAAGATGTCCATGAATCCTGCATGTGAATCCCTGTGTTTGTTATAAATCATCGGAATATTATTTTTAATTAATATGGTGGATGGTAAAGGAGATAAAGGAGCAAGGGAATTTTTTGAGGTGATGGAACTGTTCTACATCAATCAATCAATCAATCAATCAATCAATATTTCTATCACTCGTCCCCTTGCTGCTTTGCCAGCCAGTGAGCCTCCTGTTCAGAGGAAGGACACCACATAGTCTTCCCTACTTATGAGCTCATGCTGCCAGTAAAGCGGTTGCAAGAAAAAGCAGAGATGGTATGTGCTTCCTTCTGGGGCCGATGATCTAACCCTCCAGGTAGCAATGCCCTTTTATGGTTAGCACAGGTAGGGAAATACCTAGCTTCATGCTGACTCACCAGGTTAAAAAAAATCATTTCTCTGAATGAGTCAGAATCACAACTGCATTCTGAATGGTCTCACATGCCCTGCAGTGTGAGAGGCTTAAAGCCCCAGTCAAGGTATCTGCTTGCAGGCCTCCTGGCCCTATATGGACACATTGCCAACCTGCAACTCTCTCATTTCTTGGCATGATCATGTTAAATTCAAGCCCCTCTAGCTCACTTCATCACAAACCCAGTTAGGTACAGGAAAGACTTATTTAAATGCATGGTCTTCTAATGTTGTCACTTATTCAGTTAGAAGTAAATTTAATAATGGCAGAATAAAATGCTTCCATGTAAAGTGTGTTTCTGGACATTGAGAGAGGAGGGATGTGTGTGTGTGTGTGTGTGTGTGTGTGTGTGTGTGTGTGTAAGGATATGGAGTTAAAACAGACTTGGGCAATGTAAAATACCACAGAAAGTAGGGGTTTCCAAGGAAAACATGGGGAAATGCTGTATGAGAATCTAATGTATGACATAGCTTTTAAAAGGAAACATTAATAGCGAAACATGCCCTCCAAGGGCAAGCCAGTAATAAATTTCATGTCAGAAATTACCTGTCAGTAGGATTATGTTAAATAATGTTGAATTGTTATTAGTCGGAGGGGAAAGAGGAGAGTAGCTTTCTCAAAAATGTTCAAAGAGGGTAATGTTTCACACACAAATTCCTTTATTGTTTAACGGGATTTCTGTGCTTAACCCTCCTCGTAGGTATATTGAAAAATTTGGTCATTTTAGTTCATTCCCCAAATGCAGTCATTATAGGCAAAGAAGCCAGATGCTTTCTGTGCAGGAATTGGGAATTACCCAGAGGACTGGTGGATCTTACTAGATATCCATCGCCAAGCATCCTGGCTGATGAATGTTCTGCTTGCTGGGGCCACCAAGGAAAAGGCCTTCACGTCTGTGCCTCAGCAGAGCAGTGAGGAAATAGTGGTGGCCCCACTATGTTGAGCATTTTGTTTGTTTTGGCTAAACAACAAAAACTATATTTTCCCCATTGGGGAAAAAAGGTCTTATTGCAAATGTATGGCCATCTGAGATTATTAAGGGTTCCTTGTAATACCTTGGGTCTGAAACTGGGGACCCTCTTGGAGCCCGGGCCCAGAGCCTTGACCTGACCTCGATGCAGTGAAGCTGGAGGACCAATGGGAACATAGTGGTAAACTCTCTGAGACTTAAATGTGTGTTAGCGCCTTATGACTCATAGGTGTCAGATCATCAAGTCATCATTCCCAGAATGATAGATCATTTGGTTCTATGTGACCTGAATGGAGGATGATTATTGGGTGTTAGAAAGGCAGAGTTAGAGGTGAGCTTTGGGGTCCCTCCATGTGCTCTGATTTAACTCATTGATAACTGGTCATTACCTTTTGGAAGTTGTTATATTTGATTACATATTTAACTTCATGACAGTTGGACAGGATCTTTTTAGTGAGTGTCTGCACAAGCACATTGGCATTTGTGGAAATTTTTATTTCTTCATGTCATCAAATCTCAATTTTAGTAATGAGCCCAGCAGTAATTTACAAATGGTCTTGGGGTGGCTTAGAGTCGTAGATGACATCTTTCCAAAGTGCAAGTTAATGCATCTCTTCTGGGGCAACGTGCAACCCAATAGGCTCCTTGCCAACCTGGAGCATTCATATCTCCTTCAGGAGCTCTATGTCTTGGGGGTAGGTATAGTATGCCGGTAATGGTATTTGAAAGCTTGTTCAGGTGGCCATCATTTGTGCTATCCATTTGGGATTTGACCTCCTGGTTATGTAATGATCTTTTAATTACACTGCAAAACATATAGTTTTACAATGTCCTGTTATAAGTTAGTTAAAACATACAGAGGCTAGGTTGCTGTTGTCACCTATGGCATAGATAGTGACCAAGTTAGTGAGATTATGCATTTCTCTGACTTAGTCTAGTCCAGCTTTAGTCAAACAGGCTAGATACCCTTGTTATCACTTGGGAGAGATTCCTCATGCCTTATATCCCATTCATAATGAGGGTCCCTAAATTTCCAAAAGCTTCTTACTTTCATGTGAAATCCATTTATGGTGCTTAGCCTTTTTAAAAAAACAACCAAGAAAAACTATCTTTTGTTGTAACTGTGAACAAACCTTCCTAAAGATTTTTTTTATTATGGAAAATTTCTAACATATAAGTACAAAGATTAGGCTCTGAGCATGGAAGAAGGCACCTTGCCAGAACATGGTGGGGCTTCCCCATCTTGTTCCCTAGTGGCCTGCCCCCCTGGGACAATGGAGAGTTTGGCCAGGGTGATGTCCCTATGGAAAGCAATGGCTACCTCCTTGAAGAACCTAACATCCTGACCATTGTAGTCCCACATGGTGTCCAATGCCTTAAACCTGGTCGACAGATCTGTTTTTGCATGGGCATGACCTTCAAAGCCTCATTCTTGAGGTAGATCCCCAGAAAAATGTCACTGACGTCAGACTCCTTGATGGGCAAGAAGAGAGAGATCTCCTGCAGTGGTTTTATCTTATGTGCTTGACCAGCTTAGCTTCCTCAAGCGCCAGGATTCAGGCAGGAATCCTGCTGTCCCCCACCCCAGGGCCCCAGGAGAGCCTGCATACCTCTGCCATTTGGTGTATTCTGAGAAAGAAGTGCCATTTATTTTAATCAGGACTGGAATAAGATCCATATTTGAAATTGGTTGGCATGTCTCCTAAGATGTTTTTGAGTCCGCAGGCTGATGCTCTATCCACTGAGCCAAACCGGTTTCGGCGATGTTTTTTTATTTGAATATAGTTGGTATATAATATATTAGTTTCAGTTGTACAATATAGTAATTCAATATATATATATATATGGTAGTACCTTCTGAAGTGATCACCATATTAAGCCTAGAAATCATCTGTCAACATGCAAATATATCACAATATTATTGACTATATTCCCCATCACATTTTCACCCCTCCCCACCCCTCCCCTCTGGCAACCATCAATTTGATCATTGTTTCTATGAGTATGCTTTTGTTTTGTTTTGTTTTATTTAGGTTATATATAAAAGTGAAGCCATATAGTATTTGTCTTTCTTTGTCTGACTTATTTCACTTAGTGTAATACCATCTAGGTCCATCCATGTTGTTGTAAATGACAAGATCTTATTCGTTTTTTATTGCTGAATAATATTCTGCAAATGACAAGATTTCATTCGTTTTTTATTGCTGAATAATATATTCTACAGAATATATAGTGTATATAAATCACAGATCCACACTCTTCCCCGCCACCCTCAACTATATTTTTTCTTGCAATTTACTTGTTGATGAGGCTGTAGAATTTAATACAATTTGAATGTTGTTCATTTCATTTCCATGATGCCAGTTTAGCAGGTTCCTCTGTTTCTTGTATTTCCTGTAAATTAGTAATTATGGGCTTTCTTGACTCGATTTAGAGTCAAGTTCAATGTTTTGGCAAGAGTGCTTAATAGACCATGTGGGATACTTCTGTCAGGAGGCACCAGCCCTTGCTTGTCTCTTCCTGGGATGTTCTCTAAGAGGAAGAAGCAGTTTAGAAGAACATTTGGAGAACTCTAATTGTCTACATCACATGTGTCAAACACAAGGCCCGCGGGCCAAATCCAGCCCGCCAGGCCTTGCAATGTGGCCCGCACCGCGCTGTCATCACTGCACTCCACTGTCAGTTTATGACATTGTCAGTTTATGACTGTTCAGTAAACCATTCGGCCCGCGATTTAGGCTGGGTTTTAGATTTTGGCCCCTTCTCTGATTGAGTTCGACACCCCTAGTCTACATGATAAAGTAGCCTAAGATTATAGATTTTGATCCTACTTCCAAACTCTTCCCCAAACTTTTCCCTTCTAACCTAATAAATGAATACAGGTTAGAAGCATGAAGTCTAGTTTTAGTATAGTCCCGCTTCCAAATTAGAAATGCAGACTCTGCTTCCTCATTAATATACCTTATGTTCCTCTCTGGGTATAAGTATTAAAAGTAGCTCAGGTCGAGGGAACGAGTAGGGAAAGGAAAAGAGAAAACACAATTTCAAAATCCACCATTTGAATCACACTAGCTTGTGGCAGTGGCAGCACAAAAATAAAGTTGACAATTCTTGCCTCTGAAACCAGGAGCAAATGGGGACTTCCCTTTATCACAGTTTCACCCAGGACTTAGTCATACAAGGTGCTGCTGCTCCCCTGACACTTAATAATGTAATAATAGAAGTAGTTCCTAGCAGGAGATGTTATGAAACTACCTTTAGCATAATAGAGTGGGGAAAGAGCAATGTTCCACTTAACAAATCCAGCGCCTTTCTTGGAAGCCATGAAGTTCTCAGTTCAATTTAATTATCACCAACAAATATTTACTTATTCACTTGGTGAATATTTATTGAGTGCTCCTTTGAGCAGGAGGCAGTGCAGTGTCGGTGTGACACACAGATTACAGAGAGCAGTGCCTTCTTATCTATAGGGCACAACTCACTGTAAAACTAGGCACACTTCTTTGGCACTAAAAGTACAAATGAAAGTGTACAAAATTAGTCCTAAGTGGAGGATTGAGAAGCTGCTTAAGAATGGAGTTGACATTGAAGTTGAACATGGAAAACTTGATCAGCAAGAATAATGGATCAGTTGCCTCCTGCAAAATCCCTACTGGGGATTGAGCCCGCAATCAGGGCATGTGCCCCGATCTGGAATTGAACCAGGACCTCCTGGTTCATAAGTCGACACTCAACTGCTGAACCTGCCAGTGGGGTGAAAAAGAGATATTTTTACAGTTTTTCTCACTTGTATCAACTGCATTCTTACTGGTCTTGTCAGGAGTAGCATGTCATCTCCAACTTTGGAAAAATCAGTTTCATTCTATTTTTCACGCTTCATCAACACATCTGCTTCTCTCTGTCGAAGCTCTGATTTTAGAACTGATGTCGCCCTGGGCTCTCCTGAGTAGCCACCCACGCAGTAAGTGATTGTCCTACTTTTTAGAGCTCCAGGCAGCTTGTGGTTTTGCCCAGGTAAGCCTGCAGGACCGGTAGAGCTCTTTGATTCCGTGTCTATCTGTAGATACAACCACATGCAGCTGGTACAGGCCTCCCATCATGAGAGGTGGAGGCCCCCCAGGTGTTAAGTAAGCTCCCTATTCTGGTAGACAGCATCTCCAATCCCATGTCTCCTGCCTAACAAGCTACTGATGGGTTTAGCCTAAAGATCAGAATATGGATGACGTTTCTCATTTGATTTGATGAGAAATTCCTTGCAATAGAAAGTGGCTGTGGTTTAGACATTACAACTTTCTCTTCAAGACAGTGACAGTCATTCTCTAGAGCTGTGTTTCCCAAACTTTTGACATATGTGTACCCCTTCTATAATTTTCGTAACGCTGAGTACCCCTCGTACTCATGAGAACGTAGAATTAGGCGCACCTAAGCATGGTGCAACGCATACCCCCACCAAACTCTTTCCGTACCCCTGGGGGTACACATACCACACTTTGGGGAACACTGCTCTAGAGCATTATATGATTTATAAAGAACTTTTGAAAACAGGATCTAATTTGGTTTCTTTTAACCATTTTATTTTATTACTAGAAGCCTGGTGCATGAAATTCTGCACGGGTGCTGGGGAGGGGGAGTGTTCCTCAGCCAAGCCTATACCCTCTCCAATCTGGGACCCCTCAGGGATCGGACCTAAACCAGCATTTGGACATCCCTCTCACAATCTGGGACTGCTGGTTCCTAACCACTCACCTGCATGCCTTCCTGATCACTCCAACTGCCCTCTCCTGCTGGCCTGACCACCTTTAACTGCCTCTGCCTCAGCCCCTGCCACCATGGCTTTGTCCGGAAGGAAGTCAGACATCCAGAAGATGTTCAGTCTACACAGCCTAATTAGCATATTATCCTTTTATTTGTCTAGATTTTTTAAATTGCCTGAGCTGATTTGGCTCAGTGGATAGAATGTTGACCTGTCAACTGCAGGGTCTGGGTTCAATTCTGGTCAAGGGCACATGCACAGGTTGTAGGCTCAACCCCCAGTAGAAGGCATGCAGGAAGCATTCTCTCTCATCATTGATCTCTCTCTCTCTCTCTCTCTCTCCTTTCCTCTCTGAAATCAATAAAAATAAATTTTTAAAAAATTATTAAATTTATTGGGGTGACATTGGTTAATAAAATTACATACGTTTCAGGTATAAAATTCTATAATGCATCATCTGTATATTGTATTATGTGCTCATCACCCCAAACCAAGTCTCCTTTCATCACCATAGTTAACCCCCTTAGCCTTTATCTATCTCCCCCTGCCCCCCTTCCAGTCTGGTAACCACCATACTCTTTTCTGTGTTTATGAATTTTTTGTTTTATTTGTTCATTTGTTGCTCCACATGTGAGTGAAATCATATTGTTCTTGTTTTATTCCATCTCACTTATTTTGCTTAGCGTGATATTCTCAAGATCCATCCATGTTGTTACAAATGGCAGTGTTTCATTTTTTCTTATGGCTAAGTACTCTTTCAGAGGGATTTTCATTATTCTCACTTTATAGAAAAGAAATTAAAAGGCTCATTTGTTAAGATAATATAAATAACTGCTTTCATTGGACATGTTGCCAAGTCCTATTCTAAGCACTTTACATTTATCTTACTAAAGCCCCTAAATTTTCCTAGGAGGTAAGGTAGATAATTATCATCACCATTTTGAAAACAGGCACAGAGAAGTAACATAACTTGCTGGAAGGTCCATAGCTAGTAAATTGTGGAGGTGGGAATTTAATTCATTCGGTGTGGCTCCGCGGTTTTGTGGAATGGTCCATAACTTGGATCTGGAAATGAAGAGTTATCCACATCTACCATTTATCCAGCCAAGAGGATACCTAGATGTTGCAAGGAATGTTCCCCAATGCCAAATGTCTCTTTTCTCTCACTGGCCTACTATGGCTGGGGTAGATTTTTAAGAAAGCTATTAAGGGAAGGTTGTTTGGTGTCTGTTTTCCACCATTCTGTGTTGAGACACACACCATCCTCTTCAGTGAGAAAACCACACATCTAAGCCTACCCATGTTAGTCCAGATGACAATGAAGCAAACCTTGGGGACAACAGGGATTTTCCAAGTCTTTTGATGAGCACAGGATTATGGGAAAACAGCACTGAATGAGCTGTGGAAAAACCTGGACATTATGATCTTGGGCTAGTAGTTGTACTTCTCTGAGCCTTAACTGTATTAAATAGTGATTCTTCTGCCTATTTCATGTTTTAAATATTATAAAAATTACTGTAAAATTGGTAGCATGCCATACAAATGAAATTGGTTATTATTATGCTTTGCAGTTTCCAGCCAATGGTTACTTTTGTCAAAGCTCAACCTCTTGCCTCAACGCAAGAGACTCTTAACAATTAGATTTGACTACAGCTTGTACACTTCTACTTAATTTGGGCATGATTATAATAAAATGGACTTTATTTAACCAAGATTATCAGAGTATTAACTTTGAATATGATACAGAAACTCATTATAATTTGAGCCGGGGATATATTAATATTTAATCTGTATGGGGAAGAGAAACAATTTTGCAATATTGTTAGCTTATCTGAAAGGAACATTATTCTTATTGCATATTGAAGATTTTTCTTCTTCTTTAAGGCTGAATAATATTCCATTTCATCTACAAACTACATCTTCTTTATTCATTCAATCTGTTGTTGACATTTAGGTTATTTCCATATCTTAATTACTGTGAGTAATGCTGCAACGAACACAGGAGTGCTAATATCTCTTTGAGATCCTGATTTGCATTTTTTAAAAATAAATACCCAGAAGTGGATTCCTAAATTATATGATAGTTTTCTCTTATTTTTTTTTTTAGGAATATCATACTGTTCCCTATTATAGCTGCATTCCCATCAACAATGCACAAGGTTCTAATCTCTCCATGGCCTCGACAACACTTATTTTCTTTTTTCATAATATCCATTCTGACAGAGTTAGGTAATATTTCACTGTGGTTCTGATTTGCATTTCCCTGATAGTTAATGCCAATGATATTTTTTCATCTAACTGTTGGCCATGCGGACATCAAGCTAAGTGAAATAAGACAGTCACAGAAAGATGAATATTGCTGCTTCAACTTATATGAGGTATCTAAAATAGTAGAATTCATAGAATCAAAAGTGGAATGGTGGTTCCCAGAGCAGGGTGAGGGGAGTTACTAATCAATGAGCACAAACCATCATTTAAGCAGGATTAATAAACTCTAGAGATCTGTATAATATTGTACTTTAAAGTCAATAATAATGTGTAATATAATAATCTATACAAATAAAAGGGCAATATGCTAATTAGACTGGGAGACCTTCCGGACAAAGCCATGTTGGCAGGGCCGAGGCAAATGTAGTTAGGGGCGATCAGGCCAGGAGGGGTGGGCAGATGGGGGTGAGCAGTCTGGTAAGGGGGACATTTGGGGGCAAGAAGGCCAATAAGGGATGGGAGTTGGGGGCAATCAGGCTGGCAGGCAGAGTGGTTAGGGGTGATCAAGCAGGCAGGCAGGTGAGCAGTTAGGAGCCAATGGTCCCAGATTATGGGAGGGATGACCTACTGCCAGTTTAGGCCCAATCCCACAGGAGTCCCTGAGGAATTTGGCCTACACTGGCAGTCAGACACCCCCTGAGAGGTCCCAGATTGGAGAGGATGCAGGCCAGGCTAAGGGACACCCCACCCCATGCACAAATTTTGTGCACCAGGCCACTAGTATATCATAATGTGTAATAAGGTATAAATGATACACTTAAAATTTGTTAAGAAGGTAGATGTCATGTTATGTCTTCTCACAACAATAAGATAAGGATTTTAAAATGGTTCTGAAAATTGGGAATGTCTGACCCTGATTCTAATTATAGGGGAAAATATGTTCCAATATGGTTATTCAGATCATCCTCACAGAATTGGTCAGTTAGTAAGACTGATATGATATAAGCCTAACAGTATATTTTTGAATGAGATACATCATTGGCTAATGACCTTTTGATAATGCTTAAGTAAGAGATTAATCAATAAGAAATAATTGGATAGGAAAATAAAAGACATTAACCTGGTAAATTATTTTATACAAATTTATCAATAGCAGGACCCTGGTACCTTACTAGGTGAGTTTCCAAATAGTTGATTTTCTTATACCATTGTAGTATAGGATGGTATCACTATCCCCAGATGTGGATCTCCAGAAAGCCTTCATCTTAAAGTAAATCCTACTCAATAACAAATAGATTATGCTATAATATCCTTGAACTGATGAGTTTGCTTAAATTATTGTTTGATTTAAACAATAAATAAATGTTGTCTTCATCAAACATAATGTTGGAACCCAATCAGTGAAATATTTAAAAATTAATAGCTCAGTGAAGTAGTCAGTGCCAAATCTCTGATTTATTCTCTGTTATTGAGGTAGTAGAAATAGAAAGAAAATACTCTTTGGAAATGCCAAAAAATAATTATTCTAGAGCCCTTTAGGCTGATACTGTTGAGGTCTTTGTTTTGGAGCCATCTGATGAGAAAAGCTGACTTATAAGTCATTCCTTTTATTTCTTCAATAATTCAGTCCACTTGGAAAAGGTGGTCTCATTTATACCAAGTATCTCCAAGAATAGTACTACAGGGGAATTCTGCTGTTAAAGAGAGCATTAGAGAGACCACTATTCCTGTGAGGTCATATTTACCAGGTCCATGTCTCGGTATCTCCAGATCTTAGCATTGGTCTCATGACTAATAGAAGAGCATCATTGTCTTTGAAAAGAATTTTCTTAGGTGATAAAGTTGTTCACAAGGTAATTAGTTCTTAGATACAATTTGTATTTGGCCTTAAAGAGATATTAGGAACAATATACACAGGAAATGCCTAAACCCTTCACTTTTTCATACCTGCCCCAGGATCCTCCCATTTTGACCCTCTTATTGGCATCTAGAGCTATTGTGATCAAGGGGAAGGAGGCTCCAGGCTTACCTGAATTAAATGATAAACCTGTCCAGCCAGCCACATTAGACTCAAGAGGTGTCTGTACAGATCATCGTGTCCTCTGCCATGGAAATGCTGTTACCAAAGGGAGAATAAAATGAACAAAAAAGCAGCCTGCAATCCAGTTGGTACTGAAGATAAAGGAATGTGCCCTGGCATTAACATCTTACAAAACCAGTGAGGAGTCCCTGAAGTGAATTTCACTTAAACCTAGTCCCAAATTTGGAATTGAATGCTGATCAAAAAAAGTCATGTTAAATCTCTACTCCCAAAATAATTTAGGAGTGACACAGACATTTCCACATGCCTAATATGGCAGCATTTCCCTAAAGCCATAAGAACTGAATGGCCTTGGAATTGCGCAGTCAGAGTGGGGAGCCCCTGGAGATGTCCTGACCAGGACCGTCATGAAGTACAATCTGGTCTTCACTGGCCCTGGGGACTTGGAAGGACATGGGGAATCCGCCCACTCTGGTAGAATAATGTTTGCCTGGTCAGCTCATGTACTAAACTATTATTGGCATGCAGGGTTCCTGCAAAATGTTGAGAGCCAGGGAGTTTGGGTTTTGATAGCCATGAACAAAGGAAAGTATTTACAATATCCCTTTTGTCCCAAAATAGATTTTAACCGCTATACAACCACAATGGAATGTGTCCATTCATTTCTAAATGGGTTGTCTCCTACCCCCATGTTTAGGTCATAGCTATTTCTAGCCTTTCATGTGACAGGACCTTCACAGACCAAATTCAGTAGTGTCACCTTCTGAACCAAGTGGCCGCATGTGCTATGGTTTTGCCTTGTTTATTTTGTCTTGTTTTGTTTTACACAGCCTGTATCGCTAGCCTCCTGATCAAGGTCAGTAGACTGAGTCCAGCCCCATTCATTTAAAAGAGCAATAAATTCATGCCAGCACCATGATCTCACTCCCTCAGTAGCAGAATGTGTCCGTGGTGTGCTGTGAAGTCAGCCTTCCAGACACAAGGGGTCTGTGTGACCCTGAAACCACACCTGAAGGACAGGATGGTGTCATCGTACCAGCATCCACTATGACTGCACCTCAGTGCATTAAGAAAATGTATCTAGAGATAAAAAGAAAATGAAAAGGGCTGATTTACTGTTTTAATTGAGGAAGCGCTAAAATCCAAATAAATGGTATCAATGGAAAAAGACTCATCCAAACACCAACAAGGAATTTCCTAATAGGGCTGCCAGTGTGCTGGCGAGTGCGTGCTTAGGAAGTCTCAGGTGGATTCTGCTTGTACAAAGGCCAAAGCGATCTGATTACCAGGGCGGAGGGCAGTGATTAACATTGTGATGTGAGGTCATATTCCTTGCAATGCAGCCCTTACAGTGTGCCAGGTTTGGGATCTGTGTGCAGGCAACACTGACATGTTTGCCTGAGAGTGAAACTTGGGTGAAGAGAGTGGCAAATTCCTCTTGTCATGATGTGAATTCTTATATAATACATACACACATTCTCTCTCCTCTCTCTCTCTCTCTCTCTCTCTCTCTCTCTCTCTCTCTCTCTCTCTCTCACACACACACACACACACACACACACACACACACACACACACTTCTTCCCTCCAGTCATATGTCCCCTTAAAGATACTATTATATTGGCCATGCAGGAAGGGGAATACATACCCCACCAAACCTATAGGCATCAAACATGGCCCCTGAGGCAGCTCTTTACAGGGCTGTGAAGATGTGCTCTAGCAATGAAGGGGCACTGAAGGGGCAGGAGACTGCACCATCCTATAGCTGCTGGGCTGAGGAGAAGAAGTATAGCTGACATTTCTTAACATTGTATTATAAATTCTGAGTTCTTTATTTGTATTATCTAATT
Source organism: Pipistrellus hanaki (assembly GCF_964339955.1). NCBI lineage: Eukaryota > Metazoa > Chordata > Mammalia > Chiroptera > Vespertilionidae > Pipistrellus > Pipistrellus hanaki. The sequence continues at coordinate 7,686,382 of NC_140512.1, forward strand.
TAATCCTTGCATCAATCTCCTGAGGTAGGGACTATATTTATTTCCATTTAGGAAACTGGGGCTCAGAGATGTTATGGTCACACAAATCCACTCTAACCCACTGTGCAATGCAAGTCAGAATACTGTCACCTACCTCTTTATAGGACAATGTGTGGAATGACAACTTGTTACTTGGCATCAAATACAGTCCCTACTTAAGTACATGTGAATGTGGATGTATCTGTAATATGTTTGGGCCTGAGCATACACTCCTGCACACTTTCATACTAGTTGTCCAGTTACCAAATGTTTTGACTTTATAGTAGCTGCTGGTCATATTCTGATATTTTTAGCCAGGGTTATAATGAACAATTTTTATGTTTCAAACTGGTTTTATAGGTCAAACTCTGCACAATCTGAAATGCCATTCTGTTTGGTGAGGGTTAAATGGTGACTCGGGCCAGTGTTTAGTTCACATTCTATAAATGGCTCTTACTCCTTGATCTAACCCACTGTATGTATTACAGCAAAGTCACTTACAGATCAATTTATTTTTAGAATCTTAAAGAAACAGATTCTACAGGGAGCGTTTGTTTCTGACCACAGGCTAGTGCGAGTGAAAACATATCTCAGTGAGGACCTTTCTTTCCCTTTCTTTCCACTGCCCACGGCTCTGTTAGTGATAGATCTTTGCACATTGTGTTAAATGTTTTAAATTATTTATAAATAGCAGAATGGCAGAATTATATGCCAACATCTTACTTAATAAGAGGTTTGTGGTGTGTAAATGGGAGAGTCTTTTGGATTTTATGTAAAATATTAAGTCAGGGAAAATGAACACAGTTAATATTCTAAAGGTAAAAAATTGTTACCTGTTGCTGCCCTTGCAACTTGGCATTAGAAATTTTCTTGAAGCTCAAAATCCAAGAATCTGATGAGAAGGATGATAATGGTGGTGGTGGTAGTCCACCATTAGTAGAGATTTTGGATCCATCCATTAAATAAATAAGTATGGCATGCTGCCCTCTACAGGTATTCGATCTAAACCAGATGGCATTAGATTTATACAAATAGATAAGGCATTTTCAAATACACACATGCAAATTGAATACTGAGAACAGTTAGAGAAGTAAAAGCTTTTTACTCTGCAGGTCTAACTTGTGTGAATTTGAAGCCAGAAATGAAGCAGGAATTTAATAGCTCACTGATGGTAATTTTCTCTTCTAAGTTTTTGAGTATGTACATTTGAGGCCAGTGTCAGACACAGGGAGGAACAGCTGGGAATTTGTGGATCAGTTTTCTGTTTATATTTACAAAATCTAATTGTTCTTTGGTTTGACTAAGATCCATTATTTTTTGCTAAGATATAGTTAATGAACAATTAATAAATAATAACAGATTTGTCCAGCCAGTGTGGCTTAGTGGTTGACCGTTCACCCAGAAACCAAGAGGTCATTGTTCAGTTCCTGGTCAGGTCACATGCCTAGGTTTCAGGCTGGATCCCCAGTAGAGAGTGTGCAGGAGGCAACTGATCAATGTTTCTCTCTTATTGATGTTTCTATCTCTATCCTCTCCCTTCCTCTCTAAAAAATCAATAAAAAACATATTAAAGAAAAATAAATAAATAATGACAGTTTTGGAAATTTCAATTTTTTTTTTTTTTGTAATTCAAAAAGGTTGATTTTATACCAAAGTTTTTAGATACAAAACAGGTTTTGTATAGAAAAGAGGGTCTACCTAAGCCCTTCCTTACTCCTATAACTCTACCTATCTCCAATCACTGCTCTTGTTATTTTAGTGTCTAAATTGAAAATTTTTCTCAACTTTCTCTCTGCTCTTCCTTGCTAGGATATAAGTCAACAGAGGAAAAACCATTGGGCAAAGAGTCTAAAAAACTGATTTCTGTAACCACTTTCCACCCTTGAGTTTACTGTAAATTAGTTTGGTCTGACCTGCTTTGAACCACTCCCCATGAAAGGAAGGGCTGGCTCAGATGGTCTGAGATCCCACTCACCCTAACTTTCTGCAATTTTGTGTCACAGGCTAATGAGTGCATAGAGCAGTGGTGATGAGCACCATCTTTAGGGCAGTCCTGGCCCACTTGCATGCTGGGTGACCATGGCCCAGTTATATAATGGCTCTGTCTCAGTTTCCCATGGGCAAGATGAGTTTTCTAGTATCCACTCATAGGAGTTCGAGGAGAATTTAAACAAACAGTGTAGGATAAAGCATTTTTTTAATGTTTTTAAAAATCTTTATATTTGAAAGTACTACAGATGCCCCTCATTTTCCCCCCATTGACCCTTTCTAGCCTGTCCCCACCCCCTACCCCAGGCCTTTACCATTCTTTTTTTTTAATGTATTTTATTGATTTTTTTACAGAGAGAAACGGAGAGAGATAGAGAGTTAGGAACATCGAAGAGAGAGAAAACGTTGATCAGCTGCCTACTGCATGCCCCCATAGGGGATATGCCCGCAACCAAGGTACGTGCCCTTGACTGGAATTGAACCTGGGATCTTTCAGTCCCCAGGCTGACGCTCTATCCACTGAGCCAAACCAGTTTCAGTAGGCCTTCACCATTCTATTGTCTGTGTCCATGGATTATGCATATATGCATACAAGTTCTTTGGTTGATCTCTTCACCCACCCAACTACCCCCCACCTTTCTTCTGAGATTGCACAGTCTATTCCATGCTTCTATGTCTCTGGAACTATTTTATTCATCAATTTATTTTGTTCATTAGATTCCACATATGAGTGAGATCATGTGATACTTTTCTTTCTCTGACTGGCTTATTTCACTTAGCATAGTACTTTCCAGGATCCCTCTATGCTATCTCAAAGGGTAAAAGATCCTTCTTTTTTATTGCTGCATAGTATTCCATGGCATAAACATATCACAGCTTTTTTATCCACTCATCTACTGATGGGCACTTGGGCTGTTTTCAGATCTTAGCTATTGCAAATTGTGTTGCTATGAACATAGGGGTCCATACATTCTTTCTGATTGGTGTTTTAGGCTATAGCATTTTATAAGGACCACCATGTTCTATTCTCATGACTATCTTATAAGTGGAGACAATTATCTCACCCCACTCCACTCCTTGTCCTTTTACAGATGAGGGGAATTAAGCAGCTGAATGCAAGTTATGGGGCCAGGAGGTGTGGAGCAGGATTCAAGCTCAGCCCTAGGCCATCTTTTGACCACTATTCTGTAAGATAGCTTTATACATTTTCTGCACACATATTGATAGGGCAGTGAGAAGAGTGAGTTTCACTCGGCTCTTAAGACAGCTCCCTCTCCCATCATTCCTATTTCTTGCCAGACTTTGGTACCTCCAATTACAAGAGGTACCAGAGAGTCCATCTCTGCTGCCTACACTCCCAGTGCTTGATACACATGGAAGGAACTACAAAAAAATCCGCTCTACCCGGTGGCTCTCAGAGTTGACTTATATAGTCAGAAAGAAGGAGATCCTTATTAGTGGCTGGAGTTAGAATCCCAAAGCGCAGTCAGCCAAAACCTCATCCAGATGCGAGTGTGTGGTCACTGCTCATGCATTTCTCTTTGCTGAATTCCATACAGCCAGGGCAACAGCCTTGCTTCACTGAAGATCCACAGGGGAAAAAAGTTATGTGCACTTGTACAAAAAACATGCAGTGTTCTCCCTAGTCAGCAGGAATGTTTGATAGATACAGCAGTGTTTGCTCCGTGGCCTTCATCCATGGAACAAGTGCCTTCAGTCCTCACCTGGGGCAAGTCAACCCAGCGCTTCCTTAATGGCTGCTCATTTTGTTAAAATGATGGAGCATCGTAGAAGATAATCTATTTCAATCAGTACAATTTTTTGGAATTATAAAAGTTCACACATTCCACGGAATTAACTACTGTTGAGTTTGGGGCTGTTGTCAGACTAAAAATACATAGAAGTTGTCATTAAGTACCACTTGCTCCTTTTCTTCACCTAATTTCGTATAGCCTCTGGGACAGTTTATGATAATGATAACCTAACAGGTTATTCTGTTGTAATTTTTTTTTTCTTTATGGCATGTTCATTTTGAGGGGTACATTATTTATATTTTAACTATACATTAGCCATATTATGAAAGTATAATTCATTATTTTCTGCAGCATCATATTGTAGGTCACTAGAACAAATGACCTTCCAAACAAGAAATGGTACTTGTTTTGCCTTAAAATATCACTTCTTGTCAAATCCTCCACTGGCTTCAACATTCCTGCTATTTGAGTTGTATGATTTTTAATGTAAAAAAATACTTGGAATGATTGAAGTATGGAAAAGTTCACATTTCAAGTAAAGATTTCCTAGTAGTCTCTGACAATTGCACTAGCTAATACTCTAAAGGCATACTGTACATGAGGCCTTGTTCCAAGTTTTCTGTATGTTAACCCATCAGTCTGTACAATCGTCCTATGAGGCGCATTACTGTTATTATGCCAAGTTACAAAGTGGAAAAGCGAGGCATGAGAGGTTAAGGAACTGCCTTTGGTGACATTGCTACTAAGTGCTGCTTCTGGGCTTCAAACCCAACGGGTTGGTTCCAGGATCTGCTCTCTCAACCCCTCCCCCTTAGTGCCACCTTAAACCTGGGGAGAGGGGTAAGTTGAAGAGAATCATTTTATTGCTTTTATAGGACATTTACTTTTTTAAATGAGAAAAAAATAGATTGTTATCTTTAGCCAGAGAGAGAAGGCAGAGCTATTCAAGAAGGGGTCTAAACAATATGCAAAAATGTGTTCTTCCTCTGGCTCTATTGAAAGACTTGGAGAACAAAGCTGAGTATGTCTTACTCCCCCTGGTGTTGAGAAAGGGAGCCTAGGGGGCCCTTAACCAGGTTTGGGGAGAGGAGCCCCAGGAAGACTTGTTTCCTTGCTCCTATGCTTGAGAAATTAAAAGCAGCCAGAATGCAATGCGGGAGTTTCTTTCCTCATCTGGTTTTGCTCTCAAGGCTTGCAATACATTAAGAAAGAACTCAGCATCCAAATGCAGCCTCGACAGTTAAAGTTATTAAAATTTCTAATTTCCTAGAATTTCTCCTGTCCCCAACTCCTACTCATTCTGCCACGCCCCTGGCCTTCTGCCAGGGCTTCTGGTTTTCTGTAATTAGGCAGACCTTTTGTATAATATTTCTTACCCCGTCTTTTGCCTTGGCTGCTGGGCATTTATATAAAAATCTCTATCACCATTGCCTTGCGATTGTCCACTGGGAGATTCTGGTGGCCAACATTGGATGGAGAAGATGTAAGATTACTTTGAATTTTCAAGTCAACTTGAACTTCAGTTCTTTATATTGGAAAAATTGGCCCTCAGATCATTAGTTTAAAAAGTGGCTCAACCATGGCTCCCTATGGCTCTTACTTGGGGAGCTTAAGAAACAATAACAGCCCCGTGCTCGGGCCCACCTCCAGAAATCTGAATCATTTCTTCTGGGGTGGAGCCCAGGCATCAGCATTTTTTAACATGAGGTCATGGTAGAGAAACACTGGGCTAATTTAATCTTTTGGCTTAAATCTGAATACCAAGACCCTGAAAGGCCTTGGCTCAGAAATATAAAAAATTCACTTAAAAGGCCAATTATAATTCCCATGCTCTTGAAACATGAAAGGGGATTTTTTTTTTATATATAGTTATGGTCACCCCTAGATTAAAGGGAAAAGGTGAAGTTCATAGCACATTTGGATTGTCTTCCTGCCCCCCGCATACACACACACACACACACACACACACACATGCCCCAGGCCTCCTCTGGCCACATCCTTTGCAAGTGTCCAAAGTGTTTCATAGCACAACGATGTTTCCAGCTTATCTTCAGCGCAAGACACACCAGTGTAATCACTAGAAATCATTTTCATGACAGTGCCTAGCGCATACTAGGGTTTGAGAAATCAAAATGCATATGTGGCTCAGTGCAAAATGCTGTTACCGTGTGAGTTTGGAGATGAATTGGTTTCTCATCCATAACATGAATGTGGCTGTGCGTGCCAAACAGGTCTCTAAAGATTAAATGACCTCCTTTATGTGAACGCTCTCGATCTACCTGCCACCACACAGCAGTGACTCCTTTCCTTTCCTCCCCTCCCCAGTGATCTGGAAACTTCCCAGTTCAGAGGAGGGAATTTCTCTCTTATTGGAACTGCTATTACCATCATATCTGCCAACACCATCAACTTTGTCTTTCAGGGTTGTCTGCGAGGATGACCTTAAAAGCGAACAGTTTTGGGGGACTTTGTGGTTTGCACTCATAGCACGTATGAGGTTCACACAGATTTCCTAAACTTCCCTGTTTATTTACCAGACCCTGTGACTAGCAGCAACCCACCATGCCTGCTTATTGTCAGTCTCCCGCCTGGTCACCTCTCATAGTTCTGATTTGCCCCGGTAGGCTTAGCATCTGTCAATCTACTTCACCTTCAAAACCTTCCAGAAGATGTTTCGGCATTCAAGGGAAATAAACAGGCTCCTCCAGGACCCCAGGGACATGACCAGGAAATCTGCACTTCAGGGAGTTGGAGAAGGGGGAGACAACTCCAGAGGAAGTCTGCAGCTTCTATGTGGGCAGCCAGAGGTGACTGAACTGGACAGAGGCAAGTGTGAAATCAGAGAATATCATGTCCTGCAGGAGGATGGCTGCGTAGCAAGGAAACCAGGGATGTGGTGCTGGAAGAATAGATGCATGGGATCAAACAGTAGCCCTGATGATATGTTGTGTGTTAGTGCTTTTAATATATTTATCTGACTTTTACAGGAAATTTTTTTTAGGCATCTTCTCTGCTGTATTCATTTATTCAGCAAACATTGACATAGCACCTATCATTGGCTGGGCAATCTACTAAGAGTTGAGAAGCGGAAAGGCCAGTCCTGACTCATTGAGTACAATCTGGTGGTGAGGGGAATCATTAAATAGGCAATGGGTATTGATAGATTTAATTACGTTAAAAAACAATCACATTAAAAAGAAAGAAAAAAGAAAAAACTAAAAGGAAAGCCAAACTTCCAATTTCTCTTTTTTTCGTGTCTTCCTTTTTTCCTTTCCAACTAGTGGATAGTGGATAAGGTTCTAGACTTCTAAGTCAGATTTTTTTTTATTTTTATTTCAGAGAAGAAGAGACAGGGAGAGGGATAGAAATCTCAATGAGAGAGAATCATTGATCGGCTGCCTCTTGCATACCCCCTACTGGGGATCGAGCCCACAACCTGGGCATGTGCCCTAACTGGGAATCAAACTGTGATCTCCTAGTTCATAGGTGGGCACTCAACCACTGAGCCACACGAGCCAAGCCACGCTTTGTGTTTATGTGGAGGATTCATTGCTCACTGTCTTTGTGATCTTAGGCTAAATGATACTTCAATTTATGTTTTTGAAAATTAACATAATAAAAATATTCACAGGTTGTTGAGTTAAAATGAGATTGATCATTTGATAAAGGGGGAGATTAGAGATAATTCATGCAAAATTCTTAGAGAAGTGTTGAGCACATAGTAAACATGCAGCAAAGGTTAGATTACTAGTATTAGTCTACCAGAGTATGTTAAGAAAGAATGACTGAGGATGGACACACATGGGCAGGCCCTGGAGGGAAATCCAAATGACTAATTTATTGCCCCATCCTCCTTCCACCTCCTCCCTTCCCTTAGAGAATTGTCCTGGAATCACACACCCGGTGTACAGGTCAGCCAAGCTGTTTAATGGCTGTTAGTTCCTGAACTCTCCTGGCCTCTATAGAAGGAGCAGAGAGAACTGGGGGCAGCCAATAAATAACTGTGCATTCACAGTTGAGCAGGCAGCTGGCAAGCAGGGAGTATCCTTGCTCCAAAAGATAGTAGGACAGTCAGGGGTTGAACTGACTGTGCTGCTTTCAGAAAACTCATTGGCCTGCTAGAGTTAGGAACGGCCCTTAAAGATAGAGCCATAGCATTCTCCTTTTGATATGACCTTTGCTTCTTTGGAGTCACAAATCTTCCCAAAGCTTTGACCCTCCCTGATTCGGATATTCTGAACAGCTGTCTCAGCTTTGGATGAGAGACTGTGTCCAATAATTTGCAAAAGTTAATCTTTGTTTATCGGAGACATTCTTAAGGCTCTTTGCTATGTTGAGTTTCTACCTTCATTCTAGGAAACTTCAATATTGATTATGCTTATGTAAACATAGAACTTTTGATCATGGATTTGAAAAGATGGACTTCTGTCACACATTCAGAAAATATGGCCTCCTACGTTCAGAAGGGACCTCAGAGGTCTTCCAGTCCAACTTCCCCACTGGATAACTTCCAGAGAAGTCCTGAGAGGGGCTTTCCCAGCTCCTACCGGAGTCATTCTGTGATACCTTGACCTTACTAGCTCCTATAGAACCCTGTTTCTGTGACAGCTACTTGGACAGCTTGAATTGTTAGAAAGTAATACTTCTGTGAAGCAATTATGGCTTTGGAGGATTTCTATCCATAGGACATAGTTCTACATATATATATATATATATATATATATATATATATGAAAGCCAAGTGACCAGAATGACAGAATGACTGGCCACTACGATGTGTACTGTTGCAATTAACAAGCCATATCGCCCCCAACTTCCTGCGTGCCCCCCCTCGCCCCACCCATGGCCAGCTGACCTGCCATATCCCCACCCCCATGGTAGGCCCAGCCCCAATCGGGGGTGGGGCCGGCCAGCCAACCTCCAACATCCCCTTTCCTCCACTGGCTCAGCCCCAGTTGGCTCCCATTGGAGCAGGCAGGCCAGACCCTACCCATGCACAAATTCGTGCACTAAGCCTCTAGTTCACATGTGTCAAACACAAGGCCTGCGGGCCAAATCCAGCCCGCCAGGCCTTGCAATGTGGCCCGCACCGCGCTGTCATCACTGCACTCCGCTGTCAGTTTATGACATTGTCAGTTTATGACTGTTCAGTAAACCATTCGGCCCGCGATTTAGGCTGGATTTTAGATTTTGGCCCCTTCTCTGATTGAGTTCGACACCCCTACTCTAGTTTGTTATAACACTAAGCTCATGTATTCCTTCTCCCAAATGATAGATATCTTAGGTCTCTTGAATTTTCTCTTTTTTAAACCAAACATCACAGTTTGATGAAGCTTTTCATCTTGATTCTCTAGTACCACTCAATCTGTGAAAGTAACAAATATTGCTCACTTTTGATTAACTATTCCTAATAGCAGCTTCAAAACATTAGAAATCTATATTTCTATTCAGTCCGTTTGAAAATCTTATTCTCAAATCTGTGTTTTTTGGAAAACCAAGAATACTTGAAACCAAGTACTGAAAAACATGTTTTTCATTTTCACCTGACATATTGCATCTTAAGGCATCATGCTAGGTGTGCAGCAGCTGAAACTTTGAAAAAATGTAGCCACTCAAAACTATAGTGATACAGGGACACACGGAGAAGTAGAAGGATCAGTGTGTAAATCAGTTTGGTTTATAGCTTGTTGATTGTAATCATTGTGTTAAATTGATGGACAATAACATGGCTAAGAGTTTCAAAAATTCCAAATATATTTTCAACCAATTATCACCTTATTACCACCATACTAGCTAAGAGTGACATTTTGCATAAAGAAGACATATATCTATATGTTCCTTCAGTATAGATTCAACGTTTATGAAGCACTTCCCTTATATTTTAGATGAAGTTTATGTGGTATCAACATAGTGAGGTACATATCACTATCCTCTTCACGTTGCAAAAGAGGAAACTAAGTACAAATATTAACTCATCCAAAGTCACACAGTTAGTAAGTGGTCACACTGGGGTTAGGACTAGAAATCTGGCCCCAGATTACATAATCTCAACTACCACTTGCACCAACAGTGAGACACAGAGTTGTATGGAAACCTTTCAACTCAACTCAAGCTGCTGAGTGTATCTTGGCTAGGACCATTGTTCTACTTCTCTGTTAAGGATTTCAGGATACTGATTCTGAAGGTCATCTGCTTTTATATGCCTGGAAAAGTACTTATAGCCCAATTCCAGTGTGTGGATTTCCCCTTACACATCCAAAGCAATTCTCCAACACCAGATGGGCGTGCTACAATTAAACTCAATTCTGACACTATTTACCTGGAGATAGCATCAGATTCCACTGGTTAAGAGGTTAGTCCCACAAGACTTCCCCCCTATTTTACCACTTTAGACCCCAGTTGCTCTGACCAGCTGGCTGTAGACTGGAGTTCCAAGGAAACCCTCTTTGGTTCTATTAATTTTCTAGAGTGGTTCACAGAACTCAAAGATACAGTTTACTTACTAGATTACTTGTTTATTTTTTTTTTAATCACTTAGAAACAGTCAGATGTAAGAGATGCACAGGGAAAGGTGTGGGGAAAGGACACAGACCTTTATGCCCTCTCCAGGTGCACCATTCTCCTCAAGCTTCCACGTGTTCCCCAGTTGGGAAACCCTCCCAATACCCTCCTGTTCCGCTTTATGGAGCCTTCCTTACAAAGCCTCGATTGATTAAAAATTGGCCATTGGTGATTGATTCAACCTTCAGTGCTCCTTTGGTTGGTTCTCCTGGCAACCAGCTCTATCCTGGATGGGGTTCAAAAGTCACCTCATGAAATTGACAAAAAATGCCTTGGGAAATTCCAGATATTTTAGGAGCTCTGCCAGAAACAAAAATGAACACCATATAAATATTTCTTATTATAAATCACTATATCATGTCCTTCCATTGGGATACTTGAAAACCTCACATCTCTCTTTAGTGGCCTTGACAGTCTTTTGTGAGTTTCTTTCTATGTGGTATGCCCTAACAATAAGAATCAGAAACCTTGAGTTAAGGTGCCAGCTTTATCAGATATGAGCTGTGTGACCCTGGGCAAGGCACTCAACCCCTTAGGATTCAGTTTCTTCCAAGTTTGTGGGAAGGATTCTTTTACTTAAAAAAATGTTGCGCATGTAGTATGTGCCAAGCACTTGGTGAAGCTTTGGGTGTCTGTTGATAGATAAAATAGATATATAAGTGCTGCCTTTTGGTAGAGCCTTCAGTCAAGTGGGGATGGTAGACAAGAAGTAAGGAAACACATATATAGTTTCAAGTTGGGATAAGGATTCTGAAGGAAATGAAAGCGCTCAGTCTTAGGAAATGGAGTGCATATGAGCCCCTGCTTAGGTAAGGTGGACATGGATGTCTTTTCTAAGGAAAATGTATCCAAAAGATGAGGCATCTTCCAAGTGAAGAGCAGATACAATTGCAGGCCTAAGAATGACATTATTAGGGCCCTGACCTGGGAAATAGGATTGAGTGAAAAATTACATTATTCATATGTATACACACACATACACACACGTGTATGTGTATGTATGTACATGTTAATGTATGTATGTATATGTATATATAGGGGCACATTGTTAACTAAAATACATGTAAAAAAAATCGGTTGCAAATGAAAAAAGGCATTGGCCACTTAAAAAATACAGCTTGCACCATATTCTTCCCATATGAGTCAAGACTAACATTCCAACCCAGTGAAGTTTGTTCCATTTCCACAAGATAACAGCTTTTATCCCCCCATACCAAAATTTTAGGTGCCTTGACTGAACAAACACAAGCAGTAATGTTTTCTTTGATTTCCATCATCTACCAAGGAGCAGAACTTCCTCCCTCTCTCACTTTTCCATTTCCTCCACTTCCTGTTCTTGCAGATTGGGCAACAATTTCCAAAAATTTCCTGAAGTTGACTGATGACAGGACATGGGTGTCTGGAGTCTGAACTCCCTGACTAGAGCTAAGATGAGATGTTGACAAAGAAACAATGAGGGTCCTTCTCTGATTCTTCACTCACTTTCTCCTGTTAGAGCCTTGATTTGGGGGTGACCATCAGTAGGGCTGATATCCTATTTTTCAAATATTTTAATCTTTAAATGTTTAGTTCACCATCCTTAAACATATTATTGGTGTGGAAATGCTAAAGCAGGAATGACCTATTGTGATCTCCTTGACCTTGGAGAATGAGGAATGCCACAACCTGCTTTTGCTAAGTGTTTCGTACACAGGAGACATAACTAAGGTCTCAGCAACAGTGTCATCAGGAAGGAATTTTCTGCTTAACTTCTTGAAGGTTAGCCAGGTCCTGACCCCAGTCACCTATGACATCATCCATTGTCATTTTCCTTATAATATTTTTCTTTCTCTGAAATGATGTTTGTTTGTTTATTTGTTTATTATCTACCTCCCTAAGTTAATGTAAGCACCCTAAGTTACATTAGGGTGCTTACATTAGGTGCTTGCATTAATACATAATTACATTAGGTGCTTGCATTAATGTAAGCACCCTAAGTTCAAGTTGCTCATATGCCCTCTTTACCTATGTCTCCAGTTTTTAGAATAGTATCATATGAAGGGTACTCAATGGCTGGGTGATGAGTGTACTAGATCAAGTTATAGTTATGAGAGCTAGTGTTTCCATAGCACTCATCAAGTTCTAGGCTATTCTCCAAGAACTTTAGACATGATTGTTTAATCTTTATGGTGAACACATAAGTTAGGCATTAGTATTATTCCTATTTGTAGATGAATAAACTAAGGCACAGAGAAATGAAGTAATTTTTTGCCCAACTAATAAGTGTAAGAACTAGGATCCAAACTCAGACTATCTGGCTCCAGAATCTGCATTTTATTTCCTACATTGATACTCTATAGGAAATATTCCTGTTCCAAAAGAAATATTGATGATATTAAAACAAATGAAATAAAACTCTTTTACAACAAAAATGTTTCCCACAAATGAGAATCTTGATTAGTATAACCTAGGTATTCAATCTTGCGCGCGCGCGCGTGTGTGTGTGTGTGTGTGTGTGTGTGTGTGTGTAAAGAAATGAAATGTAAAAAACTTGTCGCTGAATATTCTTTTAGCCTGAACTCTTCAATTATCAGGAGTTACTTTTGCTTCTGTCTCTATCTCACACCTAGAAAAATATTTTTTAGGACACCTGAAGAGAAAGAGTGAGTCAGGAACTTCCAGGCATCCATCCATCCCTCCCTCCATCATTCATTCATGTATTTCCCATTACCATTTATTCCCTCTATTTCCTCTTTCACTTCTACCCTTTCCAAACCCCTGCAATCACCACACTGTTGTCCTTGTCCATGAGTTCTCTCTCCTTTTGATTTGTTGATCACTTTGTGTATGGTTAGCTCCAAAGAGTGACAGTGACAGTGGTGGGGAGTAGGAAAGGAGGATTGTGAATGGATGGGCTGCATGGGCTTGTCCAAAGAAATAAACACACAGGCAGTGCCCATAAGTCTTTTGGGATCCCATAACCATGCATCCTCAAACCTAAAAGATAAGAATCTACCATGTCTCTGGTTATTAAGTAGCAAAAATTCTGTGATGACTATGACATGAGACCAAATCTCTAAGTCGCTCTTATCTAAAGCCAGGAGTCTGACTCTGAAACAAAAGAATGAAAAGAAAATCAATAAGTCTGACTTTTTAGCTTGTCTTTTTGGCTGTCTGATTAGTTAAGATTTCTAGAATAAAAAGAAAAATGGAGGTAATAGATAACATTTCGATCTTCAGCTTTTTCTCAGAGATTGGCCGTGTTTTATAAGTGTGATCTTGGTGTTTCTTATGACAGCCTTATGACAAATTGCTACACAATTTTTATTTAAATTTTAATTTACCCACCCAGCCTGTCCTAAAATGGTGACTGACATCTCTTGGCTCTTAAAGGAATGTTTTTAAAAGGACTATTTTCACCCAAAGCTTTAATCATGTCATTTCCCTTTCAGACCTGTTGAACAGATGAAAATACATTCATGAATTAAATTGAGCTGATATTTTATAATAGGAAGGGCAAAAAGAGGTCCATATATTCCCATTTTATGCTTCACTGTCTTCTTTAGGAAAAAATATTTTCAAGTACATCTTGTTACATCATTTTGACAATTTTTATTTAAAAAGTATTTTGAGCTGTGCATCATAAAAGTCCATATTCATCATGTCATTCATGCTCAAAACCCTTAAGTGGCCCCTATTTCCCATTGCCTGACTTCTAAGGACCTTCTGAGCCCTCTCCAGTATATCTTGCTTTATTGCCTCAGTTGTCAACTGGTTCTCCTCAGTGACCTATGTTTAGAACTTCAATATGATTATTGTCTCTTTTTTTCATAAACCAAAATCCTACAACTATCTGTCAAGCTTCCCATTCTTCCCTCACTTTCTAGCGCTGGTGTGTGTGTGTGTGTGTGTGTGTGTGTGTGTGTGTGTTCTGAACTCTTAGAGGAATTTAGTTTATATCTCTAATACCTTTCTAATACACTCCTTTAATTTTATATTTTTTCGTGTTTTATGCATATTAATATGGCCTTTTCTAGGAGATATTAACAATGTAGGGTAGAACACTGTGTCAGTTAAAGAATACATTTTCAAGAATGAAAAAAAAAACACGCAAAAAGTTTTTTTATTTTTATGGATCAAGAAACATTTAATATGTACTTGTATCAGTAGACAAATTTTGATGAAGCTCAGTCTCTTATAATCATGAAAAGTTCTAGAATGTTTGACTCTGTTGACAAGCTGCAAAAGCAAGATATGTTAGCCATTTTGAAATTATAAACTCCCCAATATAGCCAATAATATTCTATCTTCATAATTCTGTGCTCCTTTATCTATCTCTCTGTCTACCACCTACCTATATTTATTTTGGTTTAGTTTTGGTTGCCTTTTTGTTTTTGTTTTTGTTTTTGTTTTTGTTTTTGTTTTGGACCTATCTATTTCAGTTTTCCACTCTGCAGGGTCTCTATTGATTTTTAGATTTGTTTATTCATATTGTTTTCTGGGCCCAGTCACACACCAGAATGGCATGTGTCAGTTAAAATGGTAACTCCTGAACCCTAGGCAGCTCACCTGAGAATTCTGAATTGCTCCCAAGCTATTGTATGTAGCTCAGACCTGTGAGCCAAGCTTTCTGAAGACATGAGCAAAGCATGGCTAGCAACTAATCATCCGAGCATGCCAAGTCAACAAATAGTTATTGAGCAATAAAAACATCAGATTGCAGAACTGGATGAAACCTTAGAAATCATCTCTTCTGATTTCCTCATTTAAAAAAAAAATTATTAATATAATTCTCCATCAAAATCGGCCTACTGATGCAAGTACATACATGCTGGTTTTATATTTTCATAATTCAATCTTTTTATTTTTATATTTTAATCTTTTTAATTAAACAAATAAATTCACACAATGTACCTCATTTGGTGAAAGAGGAAAATTAAGGGCAAGATCGCATCACTAGTGACCAGAAACCATGTTTGTGCTTCTAGCTCATGCCTTCTGCTCCTTTGAGGGACCATATATGAGCTTCTCTGCTAGGGGGATGAGGAATAGAGAGGAGTAATAGTAACAGCTTTCATCTGTGGAATGTGTTTAGTGCATTTTCACTTGTAATCATCATCACATATGAAAGGATTGGCAAGGATTATTAATACCGCGTTACTGATTGCTCTCTCATCTTCTTATTTGCTTTTCCTCTGTATTCCCTGTCTCAGTGAAGGCATCACCAGGCACCGGGTCACCCTTTATCTGTGTAGCACTCACTTTTGTTCTGCTGAAACAATTTGTTTAGGTATAATTTGTTTAATATCTCCTCTCCTAGACTATAAACTCCATGATGACAGGTATAATGCCTGCTATTACATCCCCAATTATTTTTTGAATGAATAAATGACCAGAGTCATCCTCACCTCTGCACTTTCAACCATAAGCTATAACCTGGAAGTTTGTGTTCTGTATATTATTTACTTACTTGGAAAGTCTCACACTTGTCCATTCATCTTCATTCCCATTCTTAGTTTAGCTCCTCAGCTCCCTTTCTTCAGCCTCCTGCATGGTCCATAGTCCTGCAGATACAGTTACTTTTCTCAAATAAAAATGCTTCTTAGCCTATAATATCTCCAGCTTTAATGTGCCCTATAACTTTTATTCATTCAGTAGAGGCCTAGTGCACGAAATTCGGCCGGCATCCTTTCCAATCCAGGACCCCTCCGGGGATGTCCCACAGGGATTGGTTCTAAACTGGCAGTCGGATATCCCTCTCACAATATGGGGCTGCTGACTCCTAACCGCTCACTTGCCTGCCTGATAGCTCCTAACCATCTCTGCCTGCTGGCACAGTTGCCCCTAACTGCCCTCCCCTGTCAGCCTAGTTGCTTCTAACTGCTCTCCCCTGACAGCCAGATTGCCCTAACCACCTCTGCCTCGGCCCCACCACTGTGGCTTTGTCCAGAAGGACATCTGGATGGATGTCTGAAAGATGTCCAGTCTAATTAGCATATTACCCTTTTATTAGTATAGATTCACTCCAGAAATTGTTCCTGAGAGGCTGTAATTTTCTAGACACTGTACAAGAGGCCTCCTATGTTGAGGCTAATATAATAGTCTAGTTCAGAGTTCGGCAAACCACGGCTCGTGAGCCACATGCGGCTCTTTGGCCCCTTGAATGTTCTAATGCCACTTCTTCAAAATAGACTTGCCCAGTCCGAAAACTGACTTTTGTACATAGGCCACGAAGTTTCAATAACACTGTACATGCACTCCTGCACAGGGTATTTTGTGCAACAGCCACACTCAAGGGGCCAAAATGCCACATGTAGCTCATAAGCAGTGGTTTGCTGACCACTGGTCTAGATGAGGAAGTCTGATGCTAAACAAGGATAAAATACTTCAATATATAATTACAATTTGTAATGGCTGTCATTAGGAAGGAAACAAGTAGGGTGCTAATATGGACAGTAATTGTGAAGGGAAAAGGTAGAGAGAAAGATGATTTAGAAGAGTTAGGTAGAAAACACTTATCTGAAAAGTGACATTTCAGATGATACCTTAAGAATCAGAAAGAGCTATCCATGTGAAGATACAGAGGGAATGGTATTTGCACAGAAAGAACAGTAGGATGAAAGATATTCCCTTGCTATCTTTAATCAAAGCATCAAATTTACATAGACATACATATATATGTTATATATTTTGTATGTCTATATATGATATATATATATGCAGAGATGTTTGCTAAAAGGGTACATGTACATATTCTTTCTTAATCTAAAAGAGACTATACCAATGTAATTTGATATTATTATAACTTCTATTAATAGTATACTCCACATAACCTTTAGAAATTATTCTATCCTATATATAAAAAGCTAATATGCAAAGTGTCCCCTCAGGAGTTCTACCGGGAGGCCAGAGGTTTAACCACCTGCTATGATGTGCACTGACCACCAGCAGATGGCACGGAATGAAGGAAGGCCCCAGCTGGCAGCCAGATGGCCCAGATCAGCCCTGATCGCCGGCCAGGCCTCAGGACCATACCCATGCATGAATTTCATGCACCAATCCTCTAGTTTTATTTATGAATAACTTAAAAATTATAATCTACCAAGGACATTTTACAGTCACATAGCAAATCAAAAAAATAAAACCTGGATGCTTGTCTTCTCTGAGATGGAGGTGAGGTAATTAGTAGAGAATCCTTTGCTTATTCTTTCCCAAAATTCAGAGGTGAAATGTCTAACCGTTTGTGTGTGTTTTTGTTTGTTTTTTGGCCCTGATTATGTGTTGTATAAGAGGAAAGTTAGCACATCTACTCACATGAAGTGCCTTTTGGCCACACTTTTTTTTTTTAATATATATCTTATTGATTTTTTACAGAGAGGAAGGTAGAGGGATAGAGAGCTAGTAACATCAATGAGAGAAACATCGATCAGCTGCCTCCCGCACACCCCCTACTGGGGATGTGCCCGCAGCCAATGTACATGCCCTTGACCGGAATCAAACCTGGGACCTTTCAGTCTGCAGGCCGACGCTCTATCCACTGAGCCAAACCGGTTTCGGCTTGGCCACACTTTTTGAAAAATATTTTACATGGAATATTTTGAGCTGGGAACATGTAATGCCCACACCTAGCTCAGTAGCCCTCATGCTGGGCTTCCTGACTGCCTCATTCTTCTGGAATTGAATAATAATGACTCAGCATAAGGATTCTAGATTCTCCTGATACTCACCTAGGGTCTAATAAGTTTCTTGGCCTTATCTCTGTTTGGTCTTTCTCATTATCTAGAATAAGCCAATTTTTTTAAAAAAAAATTCTAATTCTTTTTTCTTTATTTTTATTGTTGATGCTATTGCAGATGACCCCATTCCTTGCCCCTTTGCCCCCCTTCCACCCAGCACCCCCTTTCTCCTGTCCATCATCACACTAATATCTGTGGTAAGTCTAATATTCTGATGCAAACATGGATGTCTTCTTAAAATAAATCAGAATACAACAAAACAAAATTCCTTCAAACAAATGTGCTAGGCTAAAATGTCAACAGACATTTAACTCTCGAAGACTAAGCATTTAGATAGGTTTAATTTTTGTGTCCCAGAGATATGAACTAAGAAAAAGAAATATGTACTTTTGTGGTATTTATTATATTTTCCCTCAACTATATATATTTGCTTCTCAAAAATGAGCAATAGACATATAAATTCAATAAAAGGAATCCACACAGTTCAATTTTTCATAGCACGTGAGTGAATTAAAAAAAAAAAGAAAGAAAGAAAGAAAGAAAGAAAGAAAGAAAGAAAGAAAGAAAGAAAGAAAGAAAGAAAGAAAGAGCCGAAACTGGTTTGGCTCAGTGGTAGAGCATTGGTCTGTAGACTGAAAGGTCCCAGGTTCCATTCCGGTCAGGGGCATTTACGTTGGTTGCAGGCACATCCCCGGGAGGGGGTGTGCAAGAGGCAGCTGGTCAGTGTTTCTCTCTCATCGACATTTCTAGCTTTCTATCTCTCTCCCTTCCTCTCTGTAAAAAAATCAATAAAAATATATATTTTTTTTAAAAAAAAGAAAAAAAGGAAAACATCCATCATTCCCTACTTCCAGCTTCTCCCTGAACTTGAATAGCAGCCTGGGTTTTAAACATGGACTCAAAGACCACACAAAGCCTTATCTAATGCTCTTCAAGAGGGAATGACAAGGAATCCTGATGTCCTGTCCTGTCTGCTATGTAGGAGAACCTAGTTCTCCACTAAGTTGGCACAAATTAGACAAGGTTCTTTTGACACTTAACAAGCATTTCAACCCTGAGGCCAGCAGCAGTGTTGTGGAGTCAAACAGACGCCTCTCAGTCCTGCTGGAGACCGACCACAGGAACTCATAGCTGGCTATGTGGTCCTCCATGTGCACACTGCTGTAGAGACTGGAGAACATACACACACACACATACTCACACACACACACACACGGACACACATACACACACACACACACACACACACACACACACGGACACCATAAAAGTGGAATATACTTAATCCCCCTTTATTTCATATTCCTTTTCACTCTGGATAAAACTTGGGCCTCAAAATCTCACCTCTGGGAAGAAGTTGATTGAAAATGTTAACCTCAGTGACAACCCGTGCTTGAGCATCCTAGGCCAGTGAGCGTCATGTCCCGTTCGGTCAGCTCAGCCCAAACAGTAAGTCCGGAGTGTGAGCCACAGAGCTCAGTTCTCCCCTCGGGCTGCACAACCTCAGAAATGTGCTAAGAGGCCTGTACCTGGCTGACACTGCTTACAAGTTTTCTATATTTACCATCCGAACTCAGTGACAACACCTCTGGGGGATTTTGACTTTTATCATATATGGACAAAAAAATGCCCAAACACTGTGGTATTGGTGAAAAGTTTACCACTTATCTTTCAAAATGGTAGCAATGCAGAAACAGCAATATCAGCAACAACTACTTTAACCTATAGATATTTGGCTGTTCATTTCATCATTCAGGAAAAAAAATGCTTTTTATTTTATTTCTATCAAATGACTACTCATAACATCCTTGGATTGAGAAAAATTAGATTGAGAGCACTTCTTTATTTTATGGTGATCATAAGGGAGAACATGGAAGTAAGTTTCATATGGTAAGGTCCATAATTAAAAGAGATTTTGAAACATGAGCTGGCCACATGCTGTGGAAGAAAATGAGCCTTGAATTTGGGAATGTGACAGGGCAGCATTTTAAAATTATATGCCTTCTATAAATGCATGAAACTCGTGTCTCCCCTTCTTTAAGCTGATAATTTATACCTAGTTCCCAAAAGTAAGACCCCCTTCTATGGTGAACTGAGAGAAAATTATTTCCTCACTTTCAGTTCATTTGTTATTGTAGCAATGTAGCCCTGAGGGGGAGTTTTAATATCTAGTTTCGGTTTTTCTCAGAGCCACATTGACAATGCTTTAAAATCAAGTCTTGCCGCAACAGTGTGGCTCAGTGGTTGAGTATGGAGCTATGAACCAGGAGTCCACAGTTTAGTTCCCAGTGAGGGTACATGCCCAGGTTGTAGGCTCGATCCCCAGTAGGGGGCCTGCAGGAGGCAACTGATCAGTGACTGCCTCTCATCATTGATGTTTTTACCTCTCTCTCCCTCTCCCTTCCTCTCTAAAAATCAATCAATAAAAATATAAAATAATAAAATCAAGTCTTGTTCTCAAGCTTACTTTGCTACTTGTCCAGATTCTAAATCTTTGGTTTAGCTGATGTTCCTTTCAGAATGTTGGCTTTTTCCATATAGGTGATGAGTATAATTCTGAAAGACATCACCCAAAACTGCTCCTTCACCCCCATATCAAGTTCAGGGCTGTGATTCCATTATGAAAGCAGGCTCTTTGGCCTATAAGAATCCCTAGTGGAAATGCAATTCCTGGGGGCTGATAGCCTTGGGTTAATGTAGGTTAACACCCTGAAAGAGATTACTTATCGCTGGTTACTCCCATGGAATTCAGGGCCTGATGATGAATAAGCTCTAAGAGGACAGTCCAGAAGCTGGGTTGGAAGGAGCATGACAAATGGCCTCCATTGGGTGATGGCTGGAGGGATATGTTGGGGCATGGATGATGGGGCTAAAAATTCAAAGAGAGAAACATGGAATTAAGAAATACTGGACTCAGCCGAAACCGGTTTGGCTCAGTGGATAGAGTGTCGGCCTGCAGACTGAAAGGTCCCGGGTTCGATTCCTGTCAAGGGCATGTACCTTGGTTGTGGGCACATCCCCACTGGGAGGTGTGCAAGAGGCAGCTGATCGATGACTCTCTCTCTCGTCAATGTTTCTAACTCTCTATCCCTCTCTCTTCCTGTCTGTAAAAAATCAATAAAATATATTAAAAAAAAAAAAAAGAAAGAAAGAAAGAAAGAAAAGAAATACTGGACTCAGACAGTTCCCTCAAAAGTTCATTGTTCAGATAAAGACCCTGGAACTCAAAGGAGTTTGGGGATTAGCCAACGTAGAAACTTTGGGGTGGGCCAGACCAGCACACAGGTTTCTTGACTTCTCGCCACTCTTTACACACTCTTCCAAAAGGGACTTATACCAGGGCATGGCAGGGGTAGAGGACAGACCATTTTTTTTTCTGGAAAAGTAAAATGTGCTTTGGGTCTCCCACATACCTAGTTATATCTTTTTCTCTAGAAGAAAGGAAGTGGTGAAGTAGACTAAAATAAGAAAAGATTTTATCGCCCGGCTGTGTGGCTGAGTGGTTGACTATCAACCCATGAGTCAATAGGTCATGGGTTCGAGTCCCAGTCAGTGCACATGCCCAGATCACAGGCTCAGTCCCTAGTAGAGGGAATCCAGGAGCAGCCAATCCATGTTTCTCTCTCATTGATGTTTCTATCTTTCTACCTCTCTCCCTTCCTCTCTCTAAAAAAAATAATAAAATAAAATATATTTTTAAAAAAGAAAATATCTTACAAATCTAGTTTAGCAAGGAATATTATCACTTCCTTGTTTTTGTCCCAGGTAAAATATCCTAAGTTCTTTAGCATTTCTCCTTTGTTCTTGACTTTCTGCATTTCTGACCTCCAATTCCTATACCATTAGTTTTTATGGATGGATCATGGAATCCAGAAATACACCCACAGCGAAGACATCTTCCCACTGGGTAAAAATAAAAACATGTGTGTGCATGTGTATGTACGTGTTCCTGTGTGTACATACCATAATGTGAAGCAAATTTGAGAGGAGCACCCAAGTTAATGAGTTATCCACAAATAGCTGGGTACGCAATAGCCTTTATTCAACCCAGAAATTGTACTGGAACCCCAAATTAAAGTCTTCATTGTTCTTTGTTGCCTTTGTTTTAGCTCAACACCAATTTTTTTTTTCTTTAAAAAAATAAATCTGAAAACAATAAGTCTTGTTCATTGACATAAACCGGCTGTAGGTTCCTTGTGGGACCTATGCTGATAAAAACCAGGGAAAAACTATTTTATTTGCAATGTAAAGAATTTTAGCCTGTGGAGGTTTTCTTTTTTTTTTTCTTTTTTTTTTTTTTTTAGTTCAGCAGCAGTAAAGGTAGGGACAGCAACCAAATAAGCTGTTAAAATCTGTATCCCCCTCCCTCACCCTTCTCCCAGTCCCAAGAGACATAATTAAAACTCCAGAAAGTGAGAAACTGTTACTAATACTAACATAACTATTTAGTGCAACAGAATCATGCATTTACCAACTTCATTTTTTTTTAAATAGTTCAAGCTGAACTGCATTTTGCTACATACAAGGGCCTTTTCTCCATGTAAGTGCTTTAATATGGTTTGCCAATCAGCCTGTTAATATTTTTCAAGGAGTAGACATGTTGGCCAACAATGGGACCATACTCACTAGGGCCGCTAGATGCAGTTCACATGTGAACTTCAACTTCTTCGGCAGATGTGCTAACTGAAGGCTCATGTATTATCCTCATCCCAATGCTGTTAAAGATATTTGTAGTTCTAGCTGGTTAAAGTGCCTTTTGTGAGTTTTGTATGCAATCAGAATAGATACAGATGCATATATAATAACTAGCATGTTTGTTAAGGTGGATGAAAGCAAGTGAGCCTAAACCTGGGCCCAGAATCCTACTAAATATTTGACAGAAAGAGACAGGAAAGGGAGTAGATATTAACCCTTACTTTTCATGTTGGTGCACTATTGTTGATTTCTTCCTTCTTATATACATGCACACATATACACACATGCACACACACTAATCACTCTGGTATGGCTGGCCCCTAATAACTAGACACCTTATGAAGAAGCCTGTTTCTCAAGCTTTAGTTCTCAATTGCCTGAAGAGTCTGAAAGCTTGCAGTAGCAGTTGCATTGAACTTTTAGACTTTATGAACATTTCCTCTCACTCAGGTTATGTGATAATCATAGAATCCCATAGTGTCACAGATCTGTCCCTGGAATCAGCTTTCCTGAGGATTTCTAAAAACACTTGCAAATCTCAAAAGGGAATCTTCCAACTAATTGTACGGCATATTAGTCCAGGATCACTGGAAGGGCTGGAGTATATGGGTTGAACTTCTAGATGTTCTCGTGTATTCGCCACGCCTATCCCATCCACATGTTTCATTCTCCATTCATTTATAGTGTCCACCTGGTTCTCATAGTGACCTTCAGCCACCCCACTCCCCACCCAGACACACATTCCATCTAAGTTAAATGGAACTGTAATGACCTTAGTTAGAAAGATTAGTTGGCTCCTCTCCATCTGTCTTTGTGTGTCTGTAATGGGGGCTACAAGTATCTAATTTCTCATTTGTGAGACTAAATGAACTAATACCAGTAATGAGGCTAGACAGGACATAGCACATAAGAGTTCAAGAAATATCGGGTTTTGCTATCATCATTAACTTTGAGCTAGGTAGCCCATACAGTGTAGCATATGGCTTTAGCTGAGAGTATTGGTGGTAGCTGATCTTCACACACCACCTTGGGCTGAATGATGACTGCTCATCTTTCTTCAAAAGATAGAAACCCTTTCATGAAAGCCATCCCACAGGATTTTCAGAACACCACCAGAGAAAGGATTTCCAACTTACCAATGGTGATTTTATACTATTCATATGTGAACCCACTTTGGGGCACCAAACTTTTATCAATGCAATTGGTTCTCTCCCCACTCCTCACAAATTGCCCCCTGCTGACAACCAGGAAACAAAAGGCACCATACATGAATGAACCTAGGGTGATGGGGAAGATGAGGTAAAAAAATTATGATCCAATTTAAAATTTAATGGACATATATTACTGATGATTAAAAAGAAAAGATAAATGCCTGCCCAGTGTCCTCAGTGGTTGAGCAGCGATCTATGAACCAGGAGGCCACCATCCTGGTCAGGGCACATGTCCAGGTTGTGGGCTTCATCCACAAAATGTTTTAATGATTCTCTCTCATCATTGATGTTTCTATCTCTCTCCCCTCTCCCTTTCTCTCTGAAATCAATAAAAAAATATTTTTAAAAAGAAAATATAAAGTCCAGTAAATTCTAGTACACCTATTTGCATCTAAAATTTTTATCTGTTAAAATTAAGAGTGTCTCCTGACCTTCATTTTTAGATTCTTTTCCTCCCCCAAAAAAACTAGTTAGTATTGCAGTCCCACCAATATCACTTTGAAAGAGTTTTTCTGGCTTGCCCTTCTTTATGAATGATGACCAGTTACACTTAGCACACAAAATCTAGGGAGTGTTTGATGGGGATCTCCAGGTCAAGTTCTGCTTCTATCCCAGTTGCTACCCCTCTTTTGTCATATAACTAGATTTTAGCCAGGCCTTCCCATGAGTAATAAAGAATACACCTAGCAGGAGTTGAAGCCTTGGAGAGCCGAGCAGCCTTAAGAATAAGTTTTTCATCGTATCCTATAAACTGTAGGTCTCTTGATATTATAATTACTGCCGTGATAAAATTATAATTACCTCTGAATCTTCATCAGGGAGAAGAAATGGCTGAAATGTGGTCTCCCTAGATGCTGGCCTAAAACTATAGCTGTTCTTCTTTCTGGGGAACCTTGTGGAGTGTCTAGTTTGCTTGAGCTGGTTGTTAGTGTGATATGATACTGTAGCAAACTGATTTTTCTGAGCCTAGAGTCTGTTATGCATATACACATTGCTTGTAATTGCCCATAGATTATAAAATATGGAAATGTGCAGAGAAAAAGAGGGCCTGAGGAGGGGAGAGAGAGAATGGTGAGCTCTGGATAGGGGGATATTTATTCTTCTTTTAAATTAAATTTATTGGGGTGATAATGCTTAATAAGATTATATGGGTTTCATGTATACAGTTCTATGACACACCATCTGTACCACTGAAAATCAAATCTTTTTCCATCACCATATATTTGCCCCCTTTTACCCTTTACTCTACCCACACCTCCTTCCCTCTGTAGCCACCATACTGTTCTCTGTGTCTATGAGTTTTTGTTTGTTTCCTTTTCATGTTTGTTCATTTGTTGCTTTCAGTTTTATATCTCACATATGAGTGAAATCACATGGTTCTTGATTTTTTTTCTGATTTATTTCATTTAGCATGATATTCTGAAGATACATATACGTTGTTGCAATGGCAGTATTTCATATTTTCTCTAGTTAAGTAGTATTATCCCATTGTATATAATACCACATCTTCTTTATCCAGTCATTTAATGAAAGGCACTTTGGTTGTTTCTATGTCTTGGTGAGAATATTTAGAGATTTTGTTTGGCAGTGGTCAGAGGAAGAACTGAAATACCCAGGATCAGTGTTTCTGTGAGGTTGATATATACCAGGAAACAGGCTGACGTGCAAATGAGGGTGCTTCTGTTTAGGGAAAAAATACCTTTGCCAGGGAGTTAGGAAAACCTGAGATTCCCTCTTGAATGAAAAGTCCTGCCAACCTCGTTTCTCCATGAGCAGTTTCAGTCCAAAGGCCTGAAAGTGAGAGGCTGTAGAACAGAGCACGCCAGTCACACCTTCCTGTGAAGGCCAGCGCTGTCATCTCCTGCAGTATTTTGAAGTAACCATTGGGGGTGACACACTCTTTATCTTTCAAAGCCATCCCCACGTGCAGACTCTAGTGTGACTGCTAACAGTGCAAAGGCCGTCCTCAGAGTGCATTTCGGCTCAGGGTTATTTCATGTGTTTTGAAGAGAGATAGTGCCAGTTACATGATAGCATTAACCAAGGATAACAGAGAACAAAGCTTTTAAACTTAGAAGAAAGAAATCTTTCAAAGAATGTTTTTAACACAGAAACCCAAGGTCAGATTGGAAATACCACTAACAATTTGAAATGTGTTTTCTTTATGTTCTGTTTCTGTTTTATTAGACTGAAATAACCCTTTTGCAAGCGAGATATATATTTTTAAGTGGGTTGCCATATTATTTATTTTACAATTAATAGTGATCATAAATTCTTTAAAAGTAGCCCCTGATACAGCGGTGGCAACAATAACAAAATCCTTTGTATCTGGGTATTTTGAGGTGGTTTTTCCTTTTTTTTTTTCTATTTTGACAAATACTGTGTAGATTAACCTGTAAACACTGTTTATAGAATGTGGAAATAATATGGGTGAGGTGCCAGTGAAAGCTCTTGGTGGTGAGAAGAAAAAGCTCACTCTTGTTATCTTACACAGAAAACAAGAATTTCTTCAAAGGCTATTTGGGCTCCCAGAATTAGCCAGAGGCTGAAGGGTGTCAACTTTGTAAAGTGGCAGAGATCAGGGTAGCTTCTGTGGCTTAGAAAGCTCGCAGCAGAAGCAGCCTGGCCAGGATTCCGCAGCTGCTGCCCTTGGGCACTGCCCACCATCACTAATGGGCACCGTCACAAACATGGCACACGTGACTCAGTCTGCCCTTTCTTGACCTCGCTTGCCCCAAAACCGTAGGGTAGGATGGAGCTTTCGATTGACCAAGCCTCCATCATGTGCTCCATTCAGACCTTATTCATTAAAAATTCTCAAAAAAGAGGAAGGTAGCATATGCTGATGTAGGTGGTACAATTAAAATCATTTTACTATTTCCTGCTCTTAAACATGGGGGATAGAGGCTTAAAGAGAAAAGCATCCTAGCCTGTTATTAGAGGGCAGTGTCTTTTAACTGTCACATTGTTAGTGCTTACCATTCAAAAAATCTATAATTTTATTCTAGAGAAATAAAGAACTAAGTTGGTCAGGATAATTCTTAGCTGCCATAAATAAATCAAGAGATTGACAGTCGTAACTGCTTGGCTTCCTGTTTTTTTCATTGAGACCAGCACGGTCCAGTCAACCTTTCTTCAGTGATGCCTACTGAGCCATTGAGATGTGGTCAGTGAGACCAGGGAACTGAATTCTTAATTTTGTTTAATTTTACTTGCTTTTAACTTAGAAATAAATAGCCTCATGTAGCTAGCAGGTATCTTCACAAATGTGGCCAAAGGGAAACTGAATACAAAGCAAGTGGCTGAAATATCTGTGATTCCAGGCCACCAGCAAGATCTCCAGCATGGCTTCCTTTATATTATAGGAAAGGGTTGGTAAAGCACAGCCCGGGGGCCATATTCAGCCTGCCTCCTGTTTCTGTATGGCTCATGAACTAAAAACCATTTTTACATTTTTAAATAACTGGGGGAAAAACAAAAGAAAAATAATATATCGTGATATATAAAATTTATATGAAGTTCAAACTTCAGTGTCCACAACTAAAGTTTTCTCAGAACATAGGCATGTCTGTTTATTGATATATTGTCTATGGCTGCATAGTGGGGGAGCTGCAATAGAGACCATATGGCCATAGACTGGCAGAGATGCCACTTGACAGAAAAAAAGTTTGCCAATTTCTGACCTTGGAGATGCCACAAAGTGAGTGTTATTCTCTGAGCCATCAGAGAGTATTTGACCCACTTGAGATGTTTTTGGCTCAGCATCAGAAAGAGTAGTTTTGCCTTTTCATTTGAAACTTTTTTCACCATCCTCCCACTAAACTATAATCTTGTTGGGAATAGGTCATGTCTTATCTCTTATATCCTCTGTAGTGTCTTATAAATAGAAGGTGATACAGAGTTATTGAATGCATGAATGATTAAATGAATGAAAGAATAGAAAGGATGGAAAGAAGGGAGGGAGAGAAGAAGGGAGGGAGACAGGGAAGAAAGAAGGAAGAGTTTTTAGAGCACATTACTTACCTTTACATTATTGCCTCATGTGAAAAATCAGAATTATAATACTATCATAAAGTAATTATCTAATTAGTCAGCTAATTACTAGAAAACAGGAAATGTCAAGAACAGTAAAATAGAGCAGAAGAAGCTCTCTATGGAAAGCCATCTGACCACCCCTCTTTGAAACATGCTGATGACCACATCCCACAAAGTGTGCAAAGCCAGTAAGTAGCTTTCTTTGGCTCCATTTACATCTGTTCCACCAGTTGAGTTGTGTTCATACCATTAGCCCCTAGTAGCTGCCTATGGCTATTGTGCTGATACTGAAAATGCATAATCCAATTAAATACTTAAAAATAATCCTGTGACCAGAACAAAGTGGGGGGGGGGAAGGCAACATTTGCTAAAAACCTTCTCTGAGCCAGGAGTTGACTTGGGCATTTCACATACACCTAGAAGTCCAGATTCTCTGCCGCGGGTTCTGGATCTCTGTGGTACATATTCTTTGTAAATTGTATCTACTTGCAGCTACAGAGTGGGACATAGCCTGGCTGATTTGCTGTGTGTTGTTGTCTTCATAAGCAGTATTGATTGCCGTGGTCAAATCAATTGTGTGGCCATTTCCATTTGCACATCATTCAGCTCCATGGACTGATTGCTCCTGCCAGGCCCCAGTTGTGCTGTTTGAATCGTGGAGATCCAGGTAGCCTCAAATCCCTCAAACAGAAAGCTAGAACATCAAAACACCAAGCTCTAGAAGCATTAGCCTCGCATTTTTTTTTCCTCTTGGAAATTAATGTTAAGATTATTGGTAGGCTATTTCTTTCAACAATACAAAAAGAAATCAGAAATTTCTGGAACACATACTTCTTAACCACAGAGAATAGAATATCACCAATTACTTTCCAAAATAGGTATACAATTACCTAGATGATAAACACCCTTGGTAGCAGATGGCTCTTTAGATCCCAAATTCCATGATCTTCTTTCAAAAATATAAAATATTTAATCATCTTTGATTGCTGGGTGCTGGCATATTTAGTACCGAAGTTTGTTGATGTGTTTATTTGGTTCACAAAGTTGGCAAGGGTCTGTGGCCTAGAAAAGTCAAGGACCACTCTGAATGGGGGTAAAACCCCTTTACAGGTTATTCTCACTAGTGGCAGCAATCCAGAGCTGGTGGTGGCGGTAAAGGGAGAATGGGAATATAAAGAGAGCTTGTTGCTGGAGGACTTTGCTTTTACTATTTGTTTATTTTTGTGTGTGTGTGATTGGTTTTCTTTTTTTCAATTAATAGGAAAAGCAGGTTTGCACTTCCTGGCAAATTAACCTGTAAAACAAACATATGTTTTAATAAATATACTTTTAGCATGGCGGCCAGGTGAATTTTATTAAGAATCACAGTAGAGACTAAAGGTCAATATTGAAGAATATTACTGTTGTCATCATGTTAGAATATTATGCTAAAAATAGCATAACAGATAGTAACCTCTTTCTTGGGAGAATGGGCAAAGCCAAAGAAGTGTTTCCTAGAGAGGACATTCACATTGTATTGAGTACTATTACAAGTCATTTAGAGATCATTTAAAGTGTACGGGAGGATGTGCATAGGTTTGATGCAAATACTGCACCATTCTATATAATAAAAGCTTAATATACAAATTGTCTCCTGTGGTAGTTGTTAGATGGAGAGAGATCGACCAGAAGACCAGGAGTTTCAACCACTCGCTATGACGTGTGCTGACCACCAGGGGGTGGCATGGAACATGATGGGTGTTGGTGATGCACTGCGACCTCTCGAAGCTTCCTGAGGGTGGGGTGATGGGGATGGAAGTGTGGTGAGAATGCAGGGTGGCCCAGGAGCTCACTCTCACTCCTTCTATATCCTCTTCCAGGATGCCAGAGCTCATGCACCAGGAAGCCCCACACTCAGGTACAGGGTACTCACAGGAACCCACCCTGCACTGGCACAGCCTCTTTCAGGTGAGCCAGCACAGCCCCCGTGACTGCAGGGGCTGGTCGGGCTCCATGGGTTCGCGTAGGCTGTGCCAGTTATCGAGGCCAGCCAGGAGAGAGGACGCTGCTCAACCGGCTTCAGTGTAGTGCCACTGGGTGGCACAGAGGCCCACACTGCCCCGGCCCACAACATCCTGCTGTGCTCACTGCATCTCCATGTGGGGACTCTAATGCGATGACTCAGGCAGACGGGGGCACGTGGGGCTAAGGGCCCAGGTGCTGCTCAGGGCCCAAAGGTTAGCTGGGACCAGCCCTTCCAAGCCAGAGGGACTGCACTCGTTCATGAATTTCTTGCACCATGCCTCTAGTTTTACATAAAGGACTTGAGCATTGGGGATTTTGGTTTCCTGGGAAGTTCTAGAACCAATCCTCCAAGGTTACCAAGGGACAAGGGTATAGAATAAGCCTTAAATGAACTTGCAACAAAAGTTCAGAAAGACTTCTGGGGCCTTTCTATTTCTTTTTCAATTTTTTCCAGCTCTTCTTTTACCCACCAGGCCCTGAGTACCCACCTGTGCCAGACCTAAGATTTTGCTGGACTTTACCTCATCAATACAATATGCTGTTTGCATTATCAGCTGTGTTGGTCACATTTTGACCTGGTATTTGTTATTCCTTTACCAGAGTGCTACACCTATCTCTTGTGCTTTCACTCTTTCAAACTTTTATAATTCACTGTTTTGGGTGCTGTGGTAGAGAAGGACTACATGGGAATCCTAAGAGCTGAGTTCCAGTTCTGGCTCTGTTTTTTGTATTTTTTTGTTTGTTTCTTTGTTTTACCTGTCTAAGCCTCAATTCTTCATCTGTAAAATAGGATAAATAAGTTTTGACCTACTTACTTTTTTGTGGTTAGAAGTGGAAGACATTGACATTATTGTTATGCAAGTTGGTAAAAGTAAGCAAATTATGTACTTTGACTATGGAGTAATCTCCTCCCCAAATAATTATTAAATAAGTTTATCTTAAAGGTAAATAAAGAGCACACCATATTTCAAATTTATATTAATTTCTCATATCTAGTGGTTTAAATAATGACATCTCCAATCTTTACAGTGGTTATTAACAGAATAATTCTTAATTTTATAATTAAGATATAATAATTATATAATTCTTAAGCATTTTATAATAATTTTCTTCCTAATGTGAAAGCTCCCATTTTCAAATTGTTATAATGGAGATGTTTTCACATTATGGTTTTAAAGAAATTTATTCTATTAACCTAACCTCTAAAGGGTCCTAATTTTATTAATGCCAGAAGTGTGACTATAGAAAGGAATTATAGAAGGGGGAGAATTATTCTGTGATCTACTTAAGATAGCACTATATTGAGACAGTGAAACAGTAGAATCAGGCCTAGCTACAGTTGTTCTG
The DNA here is from genome assembly GCF_964339955.1 of Pipistrellus hanaki. Lineage (NCBI taxonomy): Eukaryota > Metazoa > Chordata > Mammalia > Chiroptera > Vespertilionidae > Pipistrellus > Pipistrellus hanaki. Next base: position 7,717,711 of record NC_140512.1, read on the forward strand.
TCTCCTGTACTTCCTTTTCTTTGAGCCTTAGTTTCTTCATCTATAAAATTGGAATAATAGTATCCTGCAGTAATGTCATAAGAATTAGAGAGAATGCATGCAAGGTGCCTTGCACACAGATTGGATGCTTAATAATTATCCCCACGTCCACATCCATGTAGCAATGACCTCTTAGGCTTACTTAGGTGCCTGTTGCTAATGGGATGATCATAATGGATTCCAATGATGCTACCCAAAGATGTGGTTTCCTTTGCGGCTGTAGTGGAAGTACAGGGAAAACCTGATTCAGTAAAAGATGATGGCTGTTCAGCTACCTCTGCACACATGCCCAAATAGTAAAAATTATGGTGATAAAATTTCCCAATTCAACTTGTTTCTTCTACTGATGAAAATCTTTTTTAATGAGACTTGGTACAGCATTGAGCCCCCAGACCTGAGTGTGTCTAAAATTAGGAACTAAAATTTGAAAGTAACTAAAATGGGAAAATAAGTAACCCAATGTGTTTGATTTGGCAGGGGTTAGAGTAATTATGTTGGATGATTTCCATGCAAAATGTTAACATCGCATAGAAAATATTTATTTTAAGCCAAAGATGTGAAGGTACCACTTTAACAACAAGTCTGAAATTGGAAGAGCCATCCATACATTTGAAAAGTTGAGATGGGTATTTTCGCATCTGTAAACATGGGCTATTTTCCCCTTTGAGGCGCTCGGGATGAGGGGATTTTGAGGTGCCAGTGATTGGGGGAGGAGAGGTGAGGGACAGAAGGAATTCTGTAACTTGTCAGTGTGTTGACATGGCATGCCCTTTCGGATTTCCAGCATGAAGCCAAGCAGTGTTTTATTTAGCCTGACTGAACATGGGTGAAAACATTCATTATACATTTATTTCACTTCTTTAGAAGCAGCTATTTCCATGATAGCTATTTCCCGGTCTGATTTGCACTTTGGGAAAATCTGAGTTTCCCCACACATCTAGGAGAACGCGATACACATCGCCTCACATTATTTGCTAGACAGGTCCGGAGATGTTTTCCCACAGTAACAATCTGGGAGTGAATCTGTAGGCTGTTCAAAAGACTCTTTTCAGAATGCAGTAACAATTAGATTCTAGCTCAAACTCCAGCCGCGACGGGTGGTTAGAAGCTGTGGTGTGCTGGTGAGCTAGTGTCCTACAGGAAAGTCCTGAGTCGCAGATTTACCAGTTTCCTTGCTCCTACCATGGTCCATGTCAACTTACCAACAATTAAGACCTTGCTTCTAGGAGTCTTGAATGTTTAACAGTTGGCTCTCACAAAGCTGTTACACTGGCTGTAGCTCACCACAGCCTTTAGAGTGGGTTTGAAATCTCAAGCCCTGATCATATGAATTCCGTTTGGCTCAAAGATGAAACTGACATGTGCCTGTCACTTTAGGAACCTTTAGAATTTTTCCCCCATGTACTGGCCTTTCCTGAATTGTTTAAAGCTGTCTTTCATTTTCAGAAGCCGATATACATGACACCTGTGACTTTCAGAAACAACAGACCTCTGATGAAAACACTGATTCACACAAAGAAAAGATTCTCTGTCTACCCAAACAGTTTAAAACCTAAGAGACATACTAGAGCATATATTTGCTCGGCAATTAGCCAAGGCTTGCTGCTACAGGAGTCGATGCGACTCACTTCTCTTCTAGCTCTCAGCCTGCTGTGGAGTTTTGCTGACACATTTAATAGCCCGGGCTTCTAACTGCTGCCTGGTTGTCAGTCGCTGGTGAAGTGATTTAATTCCTTTATGTATGTAATACAGTAAAGCGCTTTGAGGCTTGCAAATGGCACTGTTTTAAATCAATATATAATGATTTACTACATATTGTGGAGCGCTTATAAATACATTATGAAGCACTAGCACAGCAGCATCGGGGCTGGTGGGGGCCATGGGTGGAGCTGTCCATGCAGTTTTCTTCTTCATTCTTATTGAGATGCCTTGTGACTCTGGATAATTCATTTGCCTTCGCTGTAGTACTTTGTTTTGTACCTTTAGGGAACAGGGTCACCCGGGGTAGATTGCAAATGGTTTAGAGACCTGAGGTGGGGTATAGCATACCATTCCTCATTTCCAGAATCAATATGGCAATATGGTTGGGGCTCTCGATTCTTATGAACAACTAAAAATAAATCACTCTCATTATTATTTGCATTTAATAATTTCTTCCTTTGCTATAAGAAAGACAATATTCTGAGTTAAAAATCAGATGATTTTCAGAGCAGTAGGGTGTATAAATGATCCCAACTCTGGATCCAAAATATCAAATGGGGAATATCAATGTCCCAATCAAGTAAATTGGGATTTTTTACTGCAAATACCTTCACAGGTTGTCAGCCCCTGACCTTCTCTCCCTGAAGAGAGGCTGGGGAGGGAGGGAACAGAGACCTTTCTAAGAAAGTACATCTCTGCTCAGTCAGCACTTTCACTCTCCCTAGGGGTCCTCCTCAGGGGGAAGGTATTGCCCTTTATTCCAGGGCCCTTCATTTGTATGGCCTTCCTCCTTCATCATCACACACCAATTTTCTGCCTTTGTTCACTTGTATTATAGGGTGATTTTAACTCCTCTTTCAGTATCCTCCCCTTTTTTTATTTTTTTTATTTTTAGGATTGTAAGACAGCCACCTCACAGACAACATGAGATTATTGTGGAGGGAACAAAAACTGAGGGGAAAATAGATTTTCTAGAGAATTCGGAATCATGGGGTGCATAGAATACATTTCCATGCAGACATGATCCCAAGCATACATAATCCCTCTGACAGCACACCTGTCCCCCCTGTGAGGCACCAAGCCCATTCCCCACACCTGCCATACTTACCAAGGATCTAACATGAATGGTGAATGTGGTTTAAACAATGTTTTGTGCCATATATTGGAGAAGTGGGTGACCAATTTGAAGTTTCATGGAGATGTCTCTGGACAATTGGTTTCCAAATATAACCTGCCAGGCCAGGAGAAATCCAGGAACAAGCCAGAACCTGCTGTGACAGCCCTCAGTGGTGGCAGTACAGCTGCGTGATCCTTAGTCTCCTTCATCTCTGCAATTCTACTCCTCACCCCCGCATCCCCACCCCACCTCTTACCCAAAGCTCTCTATTCTAGTCATTGTGTCTCCTTTGTAAAGTAGTGGAACCAATCAGCTATCCTAAGCCAGCTGCTTAGATATATGTCAGCGCGGCTCATTAGAGTGCAGTCATAAACTCATTCGTAGAAGTTTTCTGAAGGATGTTTTCCTTACTTTACTGTGTGGATAAATCTCTTTGTTTGCACACAGACAGCACTGATTGAACAAAATGATGAGCTGCTGGTACCATTTCTTGCCTGTTTACTGAGTAGACACAGTATAGTCTATTTTAGGTTACTCTTGTGTAAACAATATATTAGGGACCATGAGCATCATTCATGCCACACCTTTGTCATACTTAATATAGGGCATGCAATATGAATAAATGCACTGATAAGGGTGGAGCATGACTTGCACAGCAGGGATAATTATGGCTCCAGACAAATGATAGGATGAGTTTTTAATTGCTTTCTAGAGCCATTTCTACCATGAATGCCCCAGACTATTGTTTTCCAAAGAATGAGGGTAAAATTTCCAAAGTCAAACAGTAAAATGTATTTCAGAATCTACTCCAGTATCAGTGTTTTCAACAATCCACTCCATAAGTGGTTGCATGAATCCAGGAAGAAACAGAATTATGGTCAAAACAAAAGTTCCTCTCTACCTCTGCCCATGATCTGATTTGAGTGTTTTTATTTGTTTGTTTTGTTTTGTTTTTGTTTGTTTGTTTCAATGGCTTCTTTTGTTAAATTGATTTTTATTTGGAGTTTCACATAAGAGAGAGATGCTTAACACTGGTGGAAGAGGCAAGAGTTTCTGTTCTGTTCTGTTCATATAGCAATTCGCTTCATTGCAAGAGAAGCCAGTTCTTGCAGCTGCACTGGGAGCTCAGGCATCCTTGAATAAAGCACGTTTGCACTCATGCACACAGAAACGTGAGAGACACTATCAAATAGACAGCTCGCTGAGGTCTGGCCAAGTGGCCCACCAGCCGTTTATGGTGTTCCCAGGGGGACACAGCCTGGCTTTCTCAGACTCAGAGCTGATTAAAGCAAGGGGTGATGGGAAGGCCATGTTGAGTCTCTAGTTTGGGGAGGGGGGAAAGAAAAGGGCTGACAGCTGCTTTGCAACTGGAGACAAACATGGTAGAGATAGGAGCCTCCTGTTATAAGAAAAATAAGAACAGCACAAAGATATGCTATAGACTCTGCAGTAAATGAATGCTTTCTCAACAGTCCCTCTATTAGACAGGCCTCTAATTTTTAAGTGTAAATATGCAATAGCTGTGCATATATATGCAGTAAATATGATATAGATTCATAATTTATAATAAGTCTTCCTGTCGAGGGGTCTCCAAAATGAGAGTGAACATTTTATTGGTATTCTGCCTCTGAACACTGACCTACTGACTCATTCCTTTCACAAATGTGCAAGGGTGTTTTCAACAACCTACTCCATAAGAGTACTGGGCGGATGGGATTTTTCCTGTTTATTAGGCACGCATGAGCAAAGCCTTTGCAGGCAATTATTTTGTATCTGGAAAGTCCCCCCAGCAGCTGGAATCAGTTCCTGTGGCACATCAGGAGATGGAAATGGTGTTCAGATTAAAAAGCCCGATAGGAAGTTGGACATGCTAAGCAAGGAAGGCAAGCTGGCCTCCAAAAGAGACAACCAGGCGCTTCTTCCACTGAGGAGGGAGTCTAAAGGCTCACATGCAGAACACTTTCCTAAACACATTTCTGAAGCTTTTTAGTTCTTCTTTCAACATGCTGTAGCACTGTCCTAATGCCAGATATGACTTGCAGGCAAAATGCCTAACGCGTGTCTGCATTCAGGAGCACATCTTATTGTTAATCCCATGGATCCTTTGCCAGAGGAGCTTGAAACCAGGTTAGATGATTACATACGTTTTGTGACAATATGTTTTGCAATTATTTTTAGTCTTTAAGCTGCCCTTTAATTTACTCACACAAATCTATTTCAATATACACTAGGCTAAATTGAATCAAATTTCGTATCTGATTTTGATATCTAATAAGAGATGAGTTTAAAATATGAACTACAAGAAACAGAAAAAAAAAAAGAAGAAAGTATAAAACACAAAAGTACAATACAAAACAGTTGTTCAAGATAGAAAAGCAAGTGCATATACCTACCTCCCCTTGAAATAAGAATATACATATATATGAATAAAACTATAACAGTACTGGGAAATGACAAAGGGTACTATAATTAAATCAGAAATGTTGAGGATTTTCTAGAAGATATGATCAGGACAGAGGAGCAAAAGCAGAGGAAATGGCATCCTAGGGTTCCTCAGCTGGGTTCTAAACTTCAAGTCAGCAATTCCATTATTGGGACTCTCCCGTCTCCTCTGTCAATGGTGTTTTTTGTTCTCATGATAATACCAAAAATGTGCTATCCATAGAATAACATAGCTATTATCACTTATAGCTTATCTCTAAAAATTAAGAGACAATTTTATGTTTTAGGTAGAAGAAAAATAAGTCCCGGTTACCAATAAAAGAATAGGATTTAGAATGGTCTTGAACTTGTCTTCAGTGGGGAATAACAACTTTTCTTACAAAAAAAAAAAAACCTGAGGGAATATTATTTTGAACCTAAAATTCCATACCCAGCCAAACTATCATTTTTTTTTCCATTTAATAATTTTTTAACACTTTATTTAACAATGTCTACTATGTGTTAGACATTCTATTATTCACAGGAGATATAATGCTGAGAAAAAACAGAGTTAGTCCTTATCCTGTTGGAACTGATCATCTAGTTGGGGAAGTAGAGATAAATAACCACTCAAACAAATATTGTACATAATTACAAACAAGTATAAATTCTACCATCTGGTATTGCCTACACTGATTTGCATATAAAATATTATTTTATTAAAGACTTAAGAATTCTTACAATAAAATTTATGGGTAACTTATTTAACCTAAATGTATTTAAATATAGAATCATGTTTCCTCCTCTCCCTGGGCTCATGGAACTCCCCCTTAACCCCCCTGCCCCACCACCACCACCACCACCACCACCACCTCCAGTGCACAAATTTCATGCACCGGGCCTCTAGTTATATCATAACTATGTATGACTTATGGGTATCACTTTTGCTGAATACTCAGTGTTTCTTGAGTCAATATATTGGATGGGGATAAAGATTTTCCCATAAATATTCTCTCTGGTCTCCCCACCCACCCTCCCTACCCCCCGGGTTCCATGGAACCCATGTTCTTAGAAACTGATTCTCTCTCTTTCTGCATGAAAGCAAACTTTTCTTGACTCTCTTTCTTTTCTCTTGGCTGTTTGCACATCTGCCAGCATAAATTACTTGCTAGGTTTGGAGAGACAAAACTTCATAAGCAAAACTCCCTTTATTGAATCAGAGTCACAAAAGCCATGAAAGCTCTGGTAATTTCTGAATTTTGTTTTTCTCTTAAGTGACAACAGTTGACTGACTTTTCAAACTCATTCTTATTTTAGCCTGAAGGCGCATGCATTCCCCTGCCCTTGCAGTGGGGATCCCACTTGCATCCCTACCTTTCCTTGCATTTACACAGATTTTGAAATCTAATGTATTATTTTAATGGGGAAGATCATGAGGATTTAATATGAAAGCTGGGACAAATTGTAAATGACCACTGCTTTTCCTGTAACAATAGGCACACACACCAGGTGGGAAGGAAACAGACACGCTGTACTTGAACAGAAGCATCGTGCAATAGGGAAGCAGTTCCTTGTTTGGATCCATTTCCGTTGAGTGTGTTTCATATTAGCTCTGTGCGTGCCAGCCCTCAGGGGACAATGCGGTTTCCCCTTTGTGAACAGCAGGAAAGTATGCTGCCCTTCCAGCTGCACAGACCTCCTGGTCACCTAAGGGATGTAGAAGAAGCGCTGGGTCCTTCATCTGACGGCCTAGTGAGCAGAAATGTATCTTATGGCTCCCGGTCAGACCCCAACCTTGATTAAAAAAATGAGGGGAAAAAATTAACTTGATTTGACAAGCTATCCAAGGGGCCTGGGCTTTTCTGAGGCAGTGACCTCCTGAGTACCTAACGCTGGGTAACTTCTCCCTGCAGCTCCACGCTGTACTTCGCAAAGAGGAGGTCCAAACACCGGGTGGGTTAAGTGTGCTCTCCTGCTTGCCCGGCAGGAAACGGCGGTGGTTACACTTGGCCTGCGGAAACCTGTGCAGCGCTGGGTTGTTGATTTTTGCTCCCCGCAGTAAGTCTTTGGGGGCCAAACCATAAAGTTGACTTGTCATCTCTCTCTGGAGTTTGATTTAAACACTTACCTTCAAGTGATGACCCTTCCACACACCCCCCCACACACAACACACACACTCACACTCACACTCCAGCCCTGAAGAGCTGACCATTGAATATGCTGTGAGATGTGCTGAAAAGCTTCTCTGGAGCTTTCTGCCTCGGACAGGTTTTGTTTCTGTTGCTCTTGGTAGGATAATGGAAGGATGAGAAAGTCTTTGCTTTATGAGTTAGCCATCATCTGCCTATTTTGCTTAACTTTCAGGTTTACTATTTTATCCTCATGACTGCTCCAGAGGAAGATATAAGTGAAGGCATCATATAGTTGAAAGATCACAATTCCCTCTGTTACTAAAATACACATCTTGTATGTGTCAGTATAGTGGCTATGATATTATGTGCAGGAATCTCTCTCCCCTGTGTGTGAAGCCCAAAGGAGTCTGTAGGGCCAGTCTCTGGGTTAAGATTCCATTTCTATGTTTTCCATTAGGAACCATTTCTGGTTTCACGAAGGAGGCATCAGAGACTGCAAGCCTGTTGTCAAATGATGATTTAACTTCTATCCCCACATATTTCTGATATTTATTTTTCTTCTAGAAACCTAGGGATTCTAATCTTCTCTGTTTATGAGTGTTCATTTATTCTACCCTCTTCTCTCACTTGCTCCTAATAAGTGTATTCTTCTACACCTTGTCTTGTATTCTCTCTCGTATTTTACACTATTGCTATTTCACTGAATGAAAGCTTGGTGATTGCTCTTCCTCCCCACGTTCAGGCTTAAATCTTTTGGGGGAAGAGTGTTTCTCACACTTAGCCTGCGGAAGAATGATCCAGAAGGCATTTACACAGACTCCTGGGCCCCACTCTCAGAGAATCTGATTTGCACGTCTGGAGTGGGGCCCAAGGATTTGTATTTCTAACAAGTTCCCAGCCATCCTGATGCTGCTGGTCCTGGGACCTCAATTAAGAGCTGTACTACTATAGAAACCGGCCATACAGGACTTTTTTCTGTTTACTTAGCTCCCAGTGTCTTTTTTTCCTGAGGGTTATTGACCTGGTCATGACAAACAAGCTCAGCCAGGCATCCTCTGGATAGAGGTAGAACTACCATTCTTCTCTCCCAGCTCTGTATCAAACGAAGTACTTTAGCACTTCAAGTATGATTTGATGTTTCAGATTTCAAATCTTTTCCAGTGTAAATTCCTTATAGGACTTTAAAAATAATTTTTGTCTGTGAAAAAAAAAATTGTTTTTCTTCTTTTTTCCTCCCTCTCTCCTTCCTCCATTCCTTTTTTTCCTTCCTCTGAGGGTGAGGATTTAAGTAAATGAATTTTCCTACTTTATGCTTCTGATGCCTCTTGTGCCTGCTGTTTTTCCATCGTCCTCATTCCTGTGTTCCCAGGGAAAGAGTAGCAACTGAGTTGGAAAACATGATGCCTGTGTACTTAACATTTTCTCAAATGTGATAATTGCTGATTTTCTTGAGGCTTGCCACCAAAGGCTATTTCAGCATGCAGCTTGTTTTTTGTATTCTCCCATCCAAGTACTAACCAGGCCCGACCCTGCTTAGCTTCCGAGATCAGACGAGATTGGGCGCGTTCAGGGTGGTATGGCCGTAGACTGTTTTTTGTATTCTTAAGATGGACCAAGAGGCATAAGAGATTAGCAACAGAACTCTCTCAGTCTACATTAATGCTTTTCCGTAGCAAAATGGACAGCCCTCTCAGTTGGGTGGGGGTGGGGCGATGAGTACCTTGGAAGAGCAGAGAGGAAAGGAAAGGGGAGTGTTGGGGATAGTATATTCTCTGCAGAAGTCATTGAACATGTACAAATAATGAGAGTTATGAAAGAAAGACAGACCTGGCTAAGCATTATGTCAGGGAAGTCTGTGATCTCAGGCCATTAAATATTATCCAGTTCTTCCTGGCTGCCATATTTCAGAACTATAGTGACACTGGAGTAGCTACACGTGGTCGTCTTGCCTTTGCCCCAAAGACTAAGAAGAAGACGAAAGCTAGGAAAGATCAGAGAGCATATTGTGTTGAGAAAAAGAGGTTACCTCATTTTTCTATGGAAGCTTCCGGAAATACTCAGATTGACCCCTATTGCTGGATAATGACTTTCAGTGAAGGAAAAGGAGGAGAAGAAAGGAGGTATCAGGGTGGGGGTGGTGGGTTGGAGGTGAATGGGGGCCAGTAGGCAACATTTCCTGGAGCCCAGCTGAAAGGACTGGGCAGAGTTACATTAAAGCTGATTGGAAAGCTCTGCTTAATACATTAAAGAAACAACTTGCAGAAACATCAACCTCCCTTCCTTCCTCCCCCAAACAGTAATGAGTCCAAATTGCTAATAAAACATAAAAACTCAAAGATGTTGTGCATGGGCCATTTTTCTGAGGTGGTTATTTTTTATGTCACTTTCCCACAGCTGTGAGCATGCTATAACGATCAACTTACCAAATGCTCCACTTTAAATGAAACTTAAAAGAATGCATTTAGGAACTTTATAAAGAAAGTGGGGGGTAGGGGCAAAAAGGGCAGTCAGGGAAACAGACAAACAAGCTCTATTAATTTTGGGGGTTTTTTTGTAAGGAAAATTTGAGAAGGGTCTGGGGGTGGTGGAGAAATGGCTTGAATCAATGTCTTCAGAGTAGTGGTTGAGCCTGGTCAGTATGGCTCAGTGGTTGAGCATTAACCTGTGAACCAGGAAGTCACAGTTCAATTCCCAGTCAGGGTACATGCCAGGGATACAGCTCGGTGGTCTCCAGTGGGGGAATGGGAGACAGGGGCGGGGGCAGGGGCAGGGGCAGGGCATGCAGGAAGCAGCAATCCATGATTCTCTCTCATCACTGATATTTCTTTCTCTCTTCCTCTTTCTTCCTCTCTAAAGGAAGGAAGAAGTAATGGTTAAGATAACAAATAGAAGATCCATTCCTCTCTTTGCAAAATGATTATCCCAATATTGTGCTTCAATGGAAAGTAAGAAGTGTCTAATAAAATCTCACACAAGTTACTGTGGGCATATTCTAACTTCTGAGGATAACCTACCCAAGTACTAGTAAAATTAAGAGGCAAGTCTAAAGCACAAGGAAGAACAAAATGGTTTTTACACATTAAACATATACAAAATCCCATATAAAGGTCATTCTAACCAGGATGGGTCAAATGGTCTAAACTGTCCAAGGAAATCTACTTCTTGCTTTTTTTTCTTTTTTTAATCTCCACCTCACAAAAAAATAAAGATTATTATTTGGAAATGTGTGAATGCTGTTACAAGAAGTGATTGCCAAAACATTAGGTAATAAACAAGAAATGCATGCTGTGAAGATGAAACTTGCACATTATACCCAGAATTAGAAATGGAGCTCCATCACTGGCTCAGCAGCATCATTTAAGCTACAAAACACCTCAGGGATATTTAATGTTCTGCGCCCACCCCTTATAAATGTATATGACTCAATATCCCCAATGAGTAATATGGCTGGCGGCCATACCACCTTCAGCTAAGTTCTCATAAGCTGAACAGGGCTGGGCTAGGTCGTGTTCTTATGGGAGACCTCCAAGGAAACCCTGGAGGTGTCAGCGATGATTCACTGGGTAGTACCCTGCCTTGAGTCAGTCCCAAAGCACTTTCCCTTCCTGGTGTTAACGGGTCCTTTATATATGCAGGTGCAGCTTTTTTTGAGAAGCAGTCCAAATTCTATTTGCTTTTTTTAAAATTTTAAATAAAAGTCGGTTAGGGGAGGGGTGGACCAAAAAAAAAAAAAAAAAAGGAGAAAAAGAAGGGAGCAGCAGAAACCGGAGATTAATGACCAGTTACAGGCCAAATCCCATTTCAAGAAACTTACACGATGCCCCAAAGTTTTGGACTGTACTGGAGCTTGGTTATCACACGTTTTGCTTGAATTGGGTCATCAGTGACAAGATTTGTGGATCTGCTCTAATATGAAGAGTAAAACAAGGATTGATGCTCTTGGGATCCTATAGAAAGGTCTGGCTTGCCCCTGAATAACCCACTCTAAACAAATCCAGAAGATGGGCACACCTATCAAGAGGCTGTCAGATGCATTGTCTCCCTGGGGGACCCACTCAGTCTCCAGATAGGCACTGCAGTGTTGGCCAGAGCCATCAAGGATACTAGACCTTAGTGTGTGTTCTTGTAAACACCTACCTGCTTGAAACTGCCATCACATTTTGATGTTGACAGTGCTATGTTGCCCCTTTCTAGAAGCTGCTGTTATGAGAATGTTAAAATTCTTTAAGATAAGGAATGGTTTTGGAGTAAAAAACACTTTTTGTTATACAAAAGAAATTGTGGGCCTATTTCCTTTCTTCAGTGAGATATGCTTAGGCTGCTTCTATTTCTGTTAAGCCAAGGATATGAATAAATCTGCCTAAATATTTTCTTCGGGATTGGAGTTATTTCCTAAGCAAATCTCATTGGATGATTTAAAAAAAAAAAAAAAAAAAAAAAAAAAAGAAAAAGAAAGAAAGAAAAGAAAAGAAAAGAAAAGAAAAAAAATAAAAGATGAAATAGTTAAAAATAAAACAAACAAACAAACAAAAAACCCTCAGTGTCACATAGGAGAAAAAAATTGTTCTGTTTATTTGTAAACTGGTAAGATAGTTCTAAGTTTGCAAATAAAACAAACATTGCCCCATACAATTGTTTTTGAAGTTATACCCAGCCTGTCTCCCTAAAATGGCAAAGCCAGGAAACAAAAACAAATATCTCTTCAATGGACTTGAAATCAGTCCACATTTGTATTTTTATTTGAGGGACGCATTAGACTTTGAAAAGCCTACAAGTGTTGAATATTCAGCTCTTAATAATAGATTTTTCTAAACTTTTGCTTTGCCTTTAAAAAGAAAAACAGTTACAGAGTATAAGATAATTGAAGGTTTAAAAACTTCATGCCTGCCTTTTAGTCACAATGCTAATCATAAGTCTTCCTGCATAATTTCCCCAGCCTTGAATATTGCATAGTCACATACAGAAATCAACCTTTTCCATAAAGTTTTCACTTATCAGGTTATATCATTTTTGTTTTGTTGTTCACATTTTAATCTTTATTAAACTCTACTTGTGTCAGAATTTATTGTGAGGATATGTAAAGAAAATTTATGAACTTTCCCTTCCTAGGTCTAATGCATGATCTCACTTTCTACTGATCTCAGTTTTCATTCAATTTCTTTGCTAACTGAATGCTTAAAAGATATATAAGAAAATTAATAAAAAGCATGTCACATCTTCTCATTTGCAGGGAAAAAAATCAGTGTTCTGCATTCCAATATGAGGGGTCACGTCATACATTCCTTTCCATTGTCTGGGTTTTGAGAACATCTCTGGATGTCAAACTTTATATCTTTTTTAGTAATCCTCTCTATATCTACCCTTAACTATACAAAATTCTATTGTAATTATACAAATATAAACATATAATGTTAAAGAACAAACAATGGCTATAGTCAGTTATACAAACATGTTTTCCCCTAAAGTGAAAGAAAAAGTGCTTATTATAATCTCTCATATAGTAAGGAAAAAAGCAGGGTGGACAAAAATCAAAATAAAAAGGTATACAAAGAGTTAGGTTTTCTTTTGAACAGTGTTTTGGTGAAAACAGGTTTTATTCTAGTTAAAGTATAATGGAGCCGAAGCCAGTTTGGCTCAGTGGTAGAGCGTCAGTCTGCGGACTGAAAGGTCCCAGGTTCGATTCCTGTTAGGGGCATGTACATTGGTTGCAGGCACATCCCCGATAGGGGGTGTGCAAGAGGCAGCTGGTCGATGTTTCTCTCTCATTGACGTTTCTATCTTTCTATCCCTCTCCCTTCCTCTCTGTGGAAAATCAATAAAATATATATTTTTTAAAAAAGTATAATGGAATGTTATAGGCAAGACATAATATGCTCTTTTATGTATTTGTGATAGGATTTCGGTCAATATCAGAATCAAATCATGTTGTGATGCCTCAAGCATTGGGTTTACCAGTGGAGGAGAGTATGAAGTTTCAAATTCACTCCATCCAGGAACTCCTGTTACCTCACTTTTGGTAGGGGGTTGGGAGGAGGGGTGTCAGGGCCTTTTTTCTTACTTTTCTCAGCTGCCCAGGCCTTGCCCACCCAGCCTTCCCTGCTCTGATGCCCATCTGGTGGTACCCTCCCCAGTGTGCCACACAGGAAATGTACCAGTTACTGTACAACAAAGATTCTTGGGCAAGAAAGAACATGTCTGACTTGAGGAACTAGGAACACTTTCGTGGAGTGCAAAGCACTTGATCTGAGCCTGAAAGAAGCATAGAACCATGAGTCCTATCAGATATCACAGGAGAGGGGACAGGGTGAGCAAAGTTGTAAATGTAGGACAGATGGGGATATATGGGAAGAAAGCAAACATGGCAGTTTGGCTATAGCCAAACAGTGTAGAATACTAGTACATCTTGGCGAATAGTGATAGATGATTCTAAAAATATAAGATGCAACCAAATAACTGAAGACATTTACTTAGATTAGCTGTTGAGACCTTGCTTTTGATCAAGAGAATCAAATTATAAAAGCCCTATTTTGAAAATATCCTAGTAAAGAAGAGAAATCTGTGAAAAAACTAATGAAGGCTGTAGTTTGGCTAATAGTATTTCACCAAGGTCAGTTCCTTAGTTTTGAAAATGTTCCCAAATGAATTAAGATGAGAACATTAGGGGAATCAGAAATTATTTCAACCTCATGAATGTAGCTCAGTTGGTTGAATGTCCCATGTTCGGTTGCCGGTTCAATTCCTCCTCAAGGCACATATCTGGGTTGTGGGCTTAATCCCCAGTAGGGGGCGTGCTGGAGGCAGCTGATTGTTTATCTCATTCTCTTTAAAATCAATAAAAACATTAAAAATGTTTTTTAAAAATAAATTACTTCAACATATAAGGAAACACCATTATGTCACTTTATCTGCAGCATAGAATCCACACATCAGGGGTGTCTGGGGACAGTTTGGCTATAACCATAAGCCGGGCTCCTAGAACAGAAATAAAGCATTTGTCATTGTGCTGTGAGCTTTGGAAGCCTGTTTCTGTAACCTCACCTGCTCCTAGAGCCTGCTTCTCCCTGTGCTGGCCATAAAGGTCTACCCATTGGCTAGAAGGCCAGGGCATCTCTGGGGACGAGGTAGAGTCCAGCTTCCTGGGGCATTTTTTCTTGCTTTTTTTTCCCCCCCTTTGAAATATTTTTTATTAAATTTATTGGGGTGACATTGGTCAATAAAATTACAGAGGTTTCAAGTAGTGTCCAATTCTATAATACATCATCTGTGATCACCACCCAAAGTCAAATCTTTTTCTGTCATTGTATTTGACTCCCTTTACCGCTTTCTACTGCCCCACCCCCTTCCCTCTGGTAACCACCATATTTCTGTGTCTATGAATTTTTGTTCATTTGTCTTGTTTGGATTTGTTGCTTTTAGTTTTAAATCCCACATAAGAGTGAAATCATAAGATTCTTGACTTTTTCTGTCTGATTTATTTCACTTAGCACGATTTGCTCAAGATTCATCCATGTTGAAGCAAATAGCAGTATTTCATCTTTTCTCAGGGCTGAATAGCATTCTATGGTACATATGGACCACAGCTTCTTTGTCCAATCATCTCGCTTTCTCTGCCAGTTCTCCTGCTGTCCCCTTCCATCCTCATGTCTTTCTGAATGTTCTCTGCTATGTGGGTAGAAAGGAAGACATTTTTAAGACTATTTGGCACATAATTTGAAAAGTGCTGACTGCCTTTTAATAGGTGATTTTAAGTGTATCTCTCCACTAACCATGTATCTGAGTTTGAGATTCTAGGGGCTAATGTATTTCTGCCACTGGAAATATTTTCTGTATCATTAATGAAGGCTAAGCGAAGCTGACAGTTTATTCCAAAACAATATAAGCTAATTTCATACTTCTATACAAAGATCATGGCATAAGGAAATATGTAGATAATGTGAGGTTATTGTCCAAAGTTCCTTTTTAATTCCACATGTATCCCATGAGCCATCTAAAGAACCTGGGGGTGTAGGTGAATACACATCAAAACAATAGAAGTTTACTAATATATACATAATGTGTGCATTTTTATGCGGTGTGCATGTATTCTTTCCATCATTCTATAGCAGCCTGCTGTGTTTATGAATTTTACAATTGCATTTTCTACAACAATCTATTATCCAAAAGTGTGTATGAGACCGCTTGAATCATTTAGTGACATTTATTGTGAAATGATTGAGACACTTCCTATTTAGAAATAAGTTTCCTGCTCTCCACAATCTCTAAAAAAACAAACAAACAAAAAAAAAAAAAAAAACACAAAAAAACTGAGGTTCTCTTACAATTTGCTTTAGCATAAGCATAATTGGAATACTCTGGGCCAATCTTAGATGTTGCCAGTTTCAGTTAGAAGAGAACAGTCATAATGTTTCAGATTGTCAGGGGGAAATAAGAAACTTTTGGCCCTTTTCCCTGTCTCACATTCTGGTAGCACTTGGATTGTTCGTGACCAATCAACATGTAAGGTTTCAAATGGGACAGAGAACCCAAGGAAGAACCGAGTCCTTCAGTTCTTTGTTTTGTGTGGCAGCAGCCCCAGAGAAAAAGCAACAAGGTGTGGTGGATTTGAGTATGAATGCGTCAGTCAGCTGCCTGGGTTTGCCACATGACTCTCCTGGGTACCAGCTTGGCCAAGTTACTTAACCTCTCTGAACTTGTGTTTCCCCATCTGTAAAAGAAGGAAAAGAATTGCAGCCAGATTTGCTTTTAGAATTTGGTGAGATATTACAGATTAACTCTTAGCACTTTGCTTGACCTTTAGTCCGAACTTATTAATTAGCTTTTATTTTATAGTAATTATTAATACACTTCCTATACTTTGCTACCTCAAAAATTCAACCATGTGCCTCATACCACTGAACTGCGCACCTAAAAAAATTAAAATTGTAAGTTTCATGTTATGTATATTTTACCATAATAAACAAGCATAATGAGTGAAAATAAAAAATAAAAAGAGTTCCAACCACTCCACCCAGCCTAATATTAAAATCACATTCCAAAATAAACAACACTCATCCAGGAGACCAGACGAAAAAATATATATAAATAAATATATAAAATATTAAAAAATATATAAAATATATAAAATAAATATATAAAATAAATATATATTATGGAAAACACATTGGACCGCAGGATGTCAAAGACCCAGGATCTAGTTAGTAACTGGGTTCTGGACCAAGTCATTACACCATCCTGACCTCAGCTTTCTCCTTGGGAAAAGCTCTAGGAGAATGAAATGAGGCGACAGATTGCTTTGTATCACATATAAATTGGCATTATTGTGGCCAGAGTCCCTGCTGCTTTTTATCCACTCCTAAGAACAGATGCAGGATGTTGTAGGAAAAGTGTCCTGTTCATAATGCATTGATTTGGTTACACAAACATCAGGGCATTTAATGATGTACTAGGAAACAGGCTCTGACCACCTCTGATTGACAGACACTGGCTGGCTTGACTCCGCTCAGGGGAAATGCCCGGGGCCCAGCTGCTGTTCAGTGGGCCATTTCCATTGCCCCTTGGCTGACATCTTGTTCAGGACCCAGCCTTTCCCCACAAGAGACCAAAGCCAAGAAGGAATTCAGGAAAGTCACTGAATGAGACTCTGCACACAGCCCAGAGACACCAGCCTCCCCAAAGTGTGACAGAAAGAGCTCGGCATGGGCACAAGGCGGCCTGGGGTGATTTTAAGCACATGACAGTTTTTCGGTAATCAGCTTTCTCATTTGTAAAATCAGGAAAGTGGATTTTAAAATCTTCGTGATCTGCCAAAACCGGTTTGGCTCGGTGGATAGAGCATCGGCCTGCGGACTAAAAGGTCCCAGGTTCCATTCCAGTCAAGGGCATGATTGGTTGCGGGCACATCCCCAGTAGGGTGTGTGCAGGAGGCAGCTGATTGATGTTTCTCTCTCATCAATGTTTCTAGCTCTCTATCCCTCTCCCTTCCTCTCTGTAAAAAATCAATAAAATATATTAAATAAATAAATTAATTAAATAAAAATAATTATTTCTAAAAAAAATAAATTAAAAAAAAAATCTCATGATCTAATACTCTCTAGGGTTGTATTAAGAAAGTTCTTTGCCGAAACCGGTTTGGCTCAATGGATAGAGCGTTGGCTTGGGGACTGAAAGGTCCCGGGTTCGATTCCGGTCAAGGGCATGTACCTTGGTTGCGGGCATATCCCCAGTAGGGGGTGTGCAAGAGGCAGCTGATTGATGACTCTCTCTCATCGATGTTTCTAACTCTCTATCTCTCTCTCTTCCTCTCTGTACAAAATCAATAAAAATATATTTAAAAAAAAAAAAAAAAAAAAAAAAGAAAGTTCTTTGAAATTTTCAGGATAATTTTCTGCTTGTTGCTCCAAATTTAAAATAATCCTTATAGCCCTTATAGCTTCATGGATTACCTTGGCTCCTTGTACCCCGTTACCTGCCCAATCCCTTCCCTTCCCTCTGTTGCCTTTTCTAAGTTGATATAAACCACCTTTAGGGGAGGGGCAAATTTATTTAGAACCAATGCCACTACTGTTTAGGGAAATTGGGATTTACCTAGAACAATATAAGGATTTTCATAAAAATATCCATAGGATAGCCTTCGAATTTTTAATTTTTTGAGATAGGTTGTTATTGATTTTTTAAAGAAAGAAATGAAGGGAGAGGGTAAGAGAAATAGAAACATTGATATTTACATTACGATTCATAACAGTAGCAAAATTACAGTTATGAAGTAGCAACGAAAATAATTTTACGGTTGGGGGTCACCACAACATGAGGAACTGTATTAAAGGGTCATGGCATTAGAAAGGTTGAGAACCACTGCTCTACACTCACACACATCTAACCTAGCAAAATTGTGCTACCCTATGCAACCAGGCATTGTGGGTGCTATTTCAGTTTGGGATAAGTACACATGTGCTCATACACAACATGGCATCTCATATTTGAGACAAAGAAGATTCTGGTTTGCCTATGAGAAGCCAACCTGAAGGGCTTTTTTTTTTTTTTCTCCACCAAGTGGAAAAGACAATTTGCTAACAATTATAATTATTTGTTTCTGAAATTATCCAGGACTGTAAGGAGATTTGCTACCCCAAAACTCTTTCAAATAATGAGCAATATCTCTTCATTCTCCAAACCTTGGAGTCTTTGTCTCCTGTCAACACAAACCTTTTCTAGGTTTTAAAAGCTTTAACAAGTGTCACTATGAAAGGGGCGTGGCAGCCCCTGGCTAGAAAGGTGGTAAGTGCTTAAGCGTCCTCTTGATTTTGTCATATCCGTCACTATTTTTCATATCCGATGTCCTTGATCTCTTAGAACATTGCTATCTCCTATTGCAGCATTATTTTCCCAGACACTCGGCAACTACCAAGGTTTTTTTTCTTTTGTCTGTTCCCTGGGCTTGTGCGTGGCGTCTAGAATGGCGGTTGCAGTGGTACTATGACAGTATTCAGATGACAGAGTTGGTCTAATAGAAATGATACAAGGACCATCATTGTAATTCAGACACTTAATTCCCACTTAGTAGATGCAGCCTTGATGACTCACAAGTCATGATCCTCATTCCCCTTCATCAGTCACTCTTGTTTTTGGGTCTGTGGATGGACTGCCACTTTGTCCTCTCAAGTGTTTATGGCACATTGCAATGTTAAGAGTAAAAGACTTATGAAAAACTTTTAAAACATTTACGTGATGGGTAAGGAACACTGAAGAAGGGGACCCTATGTATAATTTTGTGGTGTTCTAAATTGTACAAGAACCAAGAGCACTGGTTGATGTTTAACTAAAGTTCTAGAAGATAACCAAGTTACGCCAAAGACACGGTGGGCTGGTCCCACGCAATTCACTCTTCAAATAGCACTAATATTCCTTTCCCCTCCCTGAAGCCCTCTACCTCTGATTGTCACATTAGGAGACTGGGAATATTGCAAAATAAACATCTGGAAGCATTGATAGTAAACATAGGAGAGACATGCCACAGGTCAGGAAACCCTATCTTATCAGGAGTCCTGGAGACCATAATTCCATAGACTCTTTAGATGGTGTCATGTTACTGTGAACACGTATGTTTTATTTCCATCTGTTGTAGACATCCTGTTTTGGAAAAGCCATTCTATCCCATTTTTAAAGGTTTGATAATTTTAGGGCAGATAATTTTACTTTTTAACTTTAAAAATAATAGGTGAAACAAAAATCTTAGAATCTGAACAACAGAGAAATTATACATGGATTTATATTTGTTTTCCTTTTCTGTTTTGTTTGTAATATTTCTATGACCACAGGATAACCACATAGAATCCAGTCTTTCTTGAAGTGAGGTCTGTGAATCACTAGCATCAAAATATCTAGGGAGCCCTGGCTGGTGTGGCTCAGTTGATTGTGTGTCACCCTGTGCACATAAAGGTTGCCAGTTTGATTCCTGGTCAAGGCACATGCCCAGGTTGCCATCTCTATCCCCAGTAGGGGGGTGCAGGAGGCAGCCGATAGATTTTTCATCAATATTTCTCTCCCTCTCTAAAATTAATAAAAAAAAATATTTTACAAAAGAAAAATGCATATACTTAGGCCCCACTTTGACAGTTATAATCTTAGTGGCAGTACCTGGAAACCTGCATGTTAACTGTTCTCTGGGAATTCTTAGGTACACAAGCCTAAAAAACACTGAGCTAGAAAAAGCCCTAGGCCTGCTGGATCTGAGATTCATCTGTAAGTGCCTGTTTTCTTAACCTGTAAACGACCACAGCTTAAAATTTAATACAAGGAGAACATGTTTTTGATTTTTTTTTTCTTGAGTATTCCTGGTTAAAAGGAGGGTTCACAATTTTCATGAAGTTCTTGAGGAGGATTGTTGCTCAAGAAAGGTATGTTCTCACACAGCTTAAAATCATGCTTTTCACTTGGGGTGGCTACTAAAAGAAAGGAATTGGGCACTCAGATGGGCCTGTTACTGGAAAGGGGACCTGGCCCTGAGTGGGTCTGCTTAGAGCCTGTAGGACAAGCATGTCAAACTCGCAGCCTGAGGGCCGCATGCTTCCTTTATTTGGCCCATGTTAGCCTTTGAGTTTGGCATACTTGCTGTAGGACATTTATTAAAACGGGACAGTCAACCAGGGATGTCCTAGGATAAAAGAAGCAACAGGATAGAGACTAATCAGGGAAATGGGCCCAGGCCAGGCTGCTTTCATTCACTAAGAAGTCAGAGAAAAGGGGCCTTAGAAACAGGTTCAGGAGATTAGCTCAGGATGAGCTGCTCCTGCCTGTTGCTCCCTGGATGCAAGTCTCCTAGGGTCCCTTAGGGTTTAGGAGATGCATGCTTTTGGGGGAGGAAGAGAGGGCAGGGAAGGCACAGGCATGCTCCCGGAGAGAGAGCGTGTGCCTAGGAGCTTCATTTTGAGGTGTTTTAAATGCTGGGAATTTAGGGGCGATCTTAGGGGAGGATCTCAATAGAATATTCATCAGTTTTATGCTGATGTGCCAAAATGGATTTATTCCCTAATTTCATCTGCCTTTGAGTGTAGTTGTCCAAAGGCATTAACTGGATTTCTGCTCTTTGTCTCCCTGAGTAGGGTGATTTAAACTATTTACCCTCTGATTGGGGAGAAGTGTAAACCATTTACTGTTAAGTATCCTTGGTTACAGAGGATAGGACTTTGAGATTTGTTAGATGACTGTAAGCTGTTTGGCCATTCAACTATCTGTTTCCCTCTTTCACTTTTCCTGGCTCACCAGCCTGCCTCAAACCCAGCTGGTACTTGACTCTTTTTCTTTCCATTTCTTTCCATGTCAGAGGAATTCTATAGCTTATGGAGAAGAGAAATTTAGGATCTTTTACTCCCAAACCTAAAGACCCCTTCGGCATCATAATACCTATTTTCCTCTCCTGGGAAAGAAGAGGACAAGACTAAGTTATAGCACTATACTTCTAGAAAGACAGAAACAAATGCCTGTGGGTATGGAAGTGTCACTATGGCTAAGTTTTTTAAAAATATGTCTTAATTTATATTTTTTTTAGAGAGAAAGTAAGGGAGAAGGAGAGAGAGAGAGAGAAACATTGTAGAATCAGATTTTAACATTTAGAGCTGCCTTTCAGGGTAAAGCAGGATTAACTGCACTTTTTCTATCTGGGATTCTGGTGTAAGTCCAGATATCACAGCCATGTACAGCAGAATGTGGAAGTGGGTTTGGAAACCAAAATATTATGTCAGCAGTTTCTCTTTCATTTATTCTCTCTTATCAAAACCAACTTTTTAACTCAGGGGCTCTGTTAATGAAAACACAGATAATTTCATTTGGAAGGCCCGAGAGCTTCATGTTTGGGGTTTTACAAAAAAAAAAAAACCTCTCATCCCCTCCAGGCAGAAGTGTTGGAGGGCTGGCTCTCCATGCAGAATAAATCAGCGCTGGTGAACTCTGCTCAGAGGAAGGGAGGTCAGCTTTAAACACACACACAGCCCGACAGCTGGACTCTCAGTAAAAAGCAAAGAAACCACAAATGTAATTCCTGAGTGTAAGCCTTCCTTTTTATTTCTAATGCCCTCAAAACCTCTTCAGATTCATTTCTACTTTTGTAGTTTATATTTAAATCTAAAAATGCTTAACAGTGCAAACAGCCAGTGGAGTATATTTGCTGGTGTGTCATCCAAATTGATGTTTTCAGAAAGCCGTTTTTGTGCAATTGCAAAGTACTGGGGGATAAGTATTCAGAAAAGAGACCCCCAATGGCTTGAATTTATAATATGCAAAGAGATAGGAATTCTCAGCCAGCGGTGTTCCAGATCCAGCAGGCACTCGTTTTTCTCCCTGAGAAATGGAATGCCCACCGAGGAGGAGGGACCCAGAATCCAGCAGCCTGAGGGCACTAGGAGAGCCACAGAGGTGGGCTTGGCCGTGTCGGTTCATGGAATGATCCCTGATAAAATTTCTGATAAAATGACAGGGAAGCAGTGAAGGCCAGGTGAGTGGTGTGAGCAGACAAACACCACCTTTTCACCTGAGAGAGGTGACCTGCATTTCTTATTTTTTGTTGCTATTGCCATAAAACGGTTCCATTCTTCTCTGCTTCCATGCCAGCCCTTCTCCTTTGGAATATGTCTCTGTTCGGAATCATGAAGCTCCTAAGGCCCAAGTGTCCATCCTGATTACTTGGGCCCAGGACACTGCTTGCTTCTGGGCACACAGATTAACCCAGGTCACCGGGAGCAGCTGGGCCATGGAAGATATTAGTGCCTGATACAGAAGAGTAAAGTGGCATGGTCACATCCCTGACTTGGACATTAGACAACTTTCAACTCAAGCCTTAGCTTTTTTAGGTAGGTTACCAAATTCTCTGAATCAGTTTTTTCTCCCATAAAATAGGGATAGGGAAAGCGTCCAATTCATAGTGTTTCTGAAAAGAGTAAAAGAATTAACGTCTGTGGGGCACCTAATACAATGCACAGCATAGAATATGTGCTCAATCAGTGTTGGCTAATGATGACAAATATTGGCATATATACACACACGTATATTCACATATGTATTATATATATGTAAGCATCGACATATAATGTGTGTATGTATGAATTATATATGTCAATAAAATAGATATGATAGCTACAAAATACAGGGGGAAATCAATTTCCACAAATTTTAACATAGGAGATAGAGAAGGCCATGATCTTGATGTTTCACACAAGCAACATTTGGCAGGCAGGGGTGTGGGGGATAAAATGGCTAACAAATGGACATAATATTGAGATGGAAAGATTGATGAACGTGATACTTCTAAGGAAAAGTCCAGCCCATTGCAGGTCCTCATTTCTTGAGGACCTACTGTGCGTATAGGTACTTGGTAGGTACAAAGAATGTTGAGATAGATAAGCACAGACTCTTCCCCCAAAAGAAGCTAAGGGCTCACAAGGAAGATTGGCACAAGAGGTGGCCGGGTACTTCCATAACTGGCTTATTGCTGGCATAGAATTCAGCCCAGGTGCCCCAGGAGAAATGGGCACTCCTGCCCCAGCCTGCTGGTCCAGCAAGGCCTTCATGGAAAGGTAATGCCTGAGCTGAGAAGTGTATTCATTCATTCACTCATTTATTCATATTCACTGAGTGTCAACTGCCTTTCAGACACTGTGATAGGGTCAAGTGATAGAATGACGTACATATTTTAAAGATGGAGAAGTTAGAGGAAAAATCCCTGTAGCAGACAGAATCAATAATTATACTATAGGGCTGATCAAAAGGCTCTTATAACCTCTCAATGCCTCCCTCAAAGGTTCCTTGATCTCTCCATCATTAGAAATGCATTCCTTTGTCTGAGTCACATCCAGTATTGCCACTTCAGAGCATTACGGATAGGTTTGGAAACAGGACAGGCCAGCAAGTTGCCTGAGGGTACTTGGTGCCAGGGCTGGGATGCTGGAGCTGCAGTAGGTAACCAAGGGCTGACACTCCCTTGATTACACCCTGGGAGTGGTTGCTGGGAGCCGCCCTCATCAGGCCCAACCATCTAAACCAGCTAACCCCGCACCCGTTCAGGATGCATGCTGCGCGGGCTCACCCAAACAGCCCCGAAGCCTCCGTCCACTGTGAAAGCACGGGACACCCAGGTCGAAGGGAACGCTGAATGACAGCACGTAGGTGTGCAGTGGTCTGTGACCGGAGGGTTCGCTGGAAGCAATTTGCAGAGGAGGCCTTAGAAAAACCCCCTGGCTGGTTATTGTAAATTAAAAAAGGAAGAGATGCCACTTTTTTTTTCCTGAATAATTTTTAATTCTAGGTTTCTGGTTGGGTACATGTGATAGCCATTACAGCTTATTTAACTCTGAAATTATTTGGCCCCTCAAACTCCTCTGGGACTTGTGGGAGTCACGGGTTCAATTTTAAAAACAATGTCTGCAAGATGATAATAAGCTTTTTCTTGAGGAGAATAAACTCAAACCCAAAAGGAAAAAAGAAAATCGCTCTCTCTGAGAAGGATGGTAATCATGTCTTAGATTTGCTGTGTGTCTGTAATATCGAAGCTCAGAAAGTCACCCAGCCGCAGAGTTTGCTTTGCTCGGCTGCTGCGCCCCTCAGCCCTGCAGCCTGAGCTGTGCCTGTCCTGGTGGGGTGTGTTGGAGGTAGTCCAAGCGTGCCTTCTGAACTCTGAGCTCAGATCTCCGAGGTTTCCACTTCTCTGGAGCCGAACATTTCATCAGGAGCTGGGAGCTGAGTGAGTTACACTGAACAGCTGCGCAGTACCCACCACCCTCTCCCCAAGGATGACACGCTCTGAAAGGAGGGTGTTGTAAGCATTCCTGAGCACGCCAGCTAATCTGAGGCCTCGCCTGTTGGCTGGGGGCTACTTCTAAGAAGGATCCCACTGGAATTACAGCATCTTCCACTCCTCTCTGCAAAGCCCCCCGCCTCAGAAGAGCAGTTAGGAGGGGGCTGGAAGGGAGAGGCCAGGAGAGGGCCAAAGGGGTGAAAAGGAAGCTCTTGAGTGGAGGGGAATTTCCTCTGGGGAACAGGATATTCTCTCTCATGAGCTGCTCACAGGAAGGAAAATGGGAAAGCTGGGTTTCTTTTCAAGTGGGGAGAAGCGGGGCCGCCAGTGAGGATGTCTGATTTGGAATGGTGGGGCGGTACTTATGCTGGGACGCCAAGTGCAAATGCAAATACTCAGACCCCTTTGAACTCTGGAACTGATTCTCAGGCAGGCCAGCACTCCCCCCAAGGTTTATGGGAATGTCCGCGCTTCCCGGGCCCTTGGTCTCACAGCAGCAGCAGCAGGTGCAGGGCCCTTGGAGGCAGGCTGGGTTCTGGGAGCAGTCCCTGATCGGAGGCACGTCCCCACGGTGGAACCCCTCAGCCCCCTCCTCCCGCTGGCTGGAGCGAAGATGATGCGCGAGGTCTCATGAGCGGTCTGCGCCTGGCTTTGGTCAGACTGTCCTTCCTGTGACTTTCCAAGGAAGGCACAGCAAAGACACTTTTGCCCAGTCTTCACCTATAGCAGAAGCAGAGTTCCTTTTACCCATCCATAGGAGAAAAGGCAGGGGCACTCTCTAGCCACTAAACCCAGCCCCCGGGACATGGTCTAACCAAAATCCAATAGAAAGTATGTGCCTATTGAGATGATAGGACCATGTCAACTTGAAAGAATCTACTGCACATTCCTTTTGCTGAGCCCGGGACAGTGTGGCTCAGTTGGTTGAGCATCGACCCAGGAACCGGGAAGTGGCCATTTTGATTCCTGGTCAGGGCACATGCCCAGGTGCCTGCTCCATCCCTGGTAGGGGGCATGTACATGTACGATGTTTCTCTATTGATGTGTCTCCCTCTCCTTTGCCCTTCCTCTCCCTAAAATCAATAAAAACATCTCTAAAAATAAAGCATTTAAATATGAAAACTAAGACAAGTCGTGAGGAGAGGAGGAGGGAAAGGGAAAGCCCCCAGCTTTACACTTGTCACCATGGTCAATGGCTCTCACAAAAAAAGGAGAAATCCGTTTGTATAAATAAAATCTCCTCAGCCCGCCTGCGAGTAGAAAGGCTCTGGGCAGTGAGTGAAGATTTTGTTTTATTTATTCCCTGCATCAGAAGAAAAATCAATAGCTGCTTGGCGAGTCAGACGTAAGTGAGTTATACAGGCCACTGACATGGTGGACCCAACTTTATAACAACCACATTTGCCGCTGTCAGGCCACGGGCTTCGGCGGCGCCAGCTGTAATTACGGCTGATCACCTCTAATTCAGGGCTGCCTGCCCTGATAAAGGTGTCACCGGTGCAACCATGGCATCAGCGTCAATTGGGGATGTCATGCTCCAGGCCGACCGCTGGAGCAAGTGCTTCCCCGCCGGCCCCAGGGCCAGGCAGAGGGCTGGGCAGACCTTGCCGCTCAACTCTTCACCTTGAGTGTTGATAGCCCCTGAAGCTGTGATTTAAATTCCAGGGGACTCAGATGAACAGGCCTGGCCCCAGCAGCAGACATCTTTAATAAACTCCGAGGCTCCTCTGAAGGCCGGTGTTCGAAGTGCGGGCTATCTCTGCTCGGCATCCTGCAGTGAGAGGACTCAATGCTCTGGTCCCAGAGCAGTGAGAGGCAATAGACAGTGACAGGAGGCTGGGGTTATTGGAGAATAAATAAGTTGCAAACCCACGCCTTTCTTCTGCTTTTGTGGTATTTAAAAAAAATCTAGTGAACTTCTCGTTTTTTAAAATTACTTTTTTTTTTCTTTTGGAAGGAGGCACGAATGGGGGGGGGGGGGGAAGGGAGAGAAGCTAGAGTTTAAAAGGGGGACTGAAAACCAGCCAGTGCCAGGGAGAGTCCTGAGCAGCAGCCCTGTGAGGTGAGGGTAGAACTCACCATTGAAAGGACTTCACCCCCATTTGTGAAGGATAAGGTCTGACTGGCCCCTCCAGGCTACCCCCAGGCTGTTTTCCTCGCTCTGTAATTTAAAGAGACACACATACAGTGGGTTCTCCCCGCATTTTATTTTTTATTTTTTTTAAATATATTTTTATTGATTTTTTACAGAGAGGAAGGGAGAGAGAGAGAGAGCTAGAAACGTCGATGAAAGAGAAACATCGACCAGCTGCCTCCTGCACACCCCCCACCGGGGATGTACCCACAACCAATGTACATGCCCCTGACCAGAATCGAACCCGGGACCCTTCAGTCCGCAAACCCACGCTCTACCACTGAGCCAAACCGGCTTCGGCTCTCCCCGCATCCTTTTAAACTCACAGCCAGCCACACAGCAGCCAGACCCCACCCCCACCCCCTGCAAGTGCAGGGATGGGGGGCTGATCTTCATTTGAGGGGGGAACACAGTTTCATTTCCTCTTCTGTGGGCGGCTCACCTGAGAGTGGAGGGCTAATCTCAGAAAGATGAACGCTGTGTTTGGCAACTAGGGTCCTTTTCCTTCTGCACTTCCTGGGCCAGAGGAGAAGTGACTGATTCCGCAGCTCGCTGGGCTCTGATGCAGGCGGGGGCTTGGCCCAGAAGAGGGTTTGCCCTTGTTGACAGGGGGGTTACAGGCAAGAAGTCCCTGGAGGCCTGGGGGCTGGCACTCAGCAACAGAAAATCCCATCCCGCTCCAGGGGGAAAGAAAAGGAAAAAAAAAAAAAAAAAAAAAACCAGCCCTGGGCCACGGAAATCCTGTTACCGTCCGCCCCGGGGCTGGTCACCTGTCCTGCTGTCTCATTCCCTCTCGGCCCTTCCAGCCGCCGCCTTTCACCCATCTCTGCTGGGTCTCCACCGCTATTTCCCTTCCTCCCAGCACACGGGCATGTTTTTGAAAACCAGCGCTTTTTTCCACATCTCACCGGAACCTGCGGGCCGCGGCCAGCGGAGCTGCGGGCCCTGCCTGAGTGCGAGGCAGCTGCTGGGCCAACCCCAGGCGGCACTGTTTCCCCCTCTGTTTACGCGTTTCTAAGGGCAATTGCACTGGGAAGGCGCTGTGAGTCTGGAACTCAGCCTGGGGCTGTTTTGGTTACATTGAAGTTTTTGCTTCAGTTCTGCCAGATTTAAATGGTGACTTCACCAGCACTGAGCTAAAAGGGAGAAGGAGGAGGAGGGCGAGCCCAGGAGAAAGAGAGCAGGCGAGCGAGGGAGCGAGCGAGCGAGCGGAGGGAGAGAGCCAAGCTCCGCGCTAGAGAAGGGCCAGTGCATTACATCATCGCTTGGCCTGGAATCAAGTGGGAAGGATATGACTCACTCAGGCTAGTTAAGCTTTGGCTCAAATTCTACACACACTCATTCCAGAGCTCTCATGTTCTGCACCTCAGGAGGGAATTCAGCCTCAGTGATGTCCATGAGGTTTGTTTTTAATTTAATTTTATTTTTCCCCGTTTTTAATACTTTTTTGGGGGACCCCGGCTGCCTTCTTGTCTTGAGCCTTCGTCCTCCTCCTGCTCTGGCTTCTCCCCTTTCTGCCCGTCTTTGTTTCTCCTCTTCCTCCTTCTCCTCTTTCCCCAGCCCCTCCGCTCCTCTCCGGGTCCGCAGAGGCATTTCTTTTCACTTTGATAAGAGTTTTTGTTCCAGGACCCCGCGACCTGGAGGAGTGGATCCGGGGCGGGTGGGGAAAACGAGCGGAGCCAGGCAGCGCGACAGGAGCAGAAAGGCCACAAATTAAAAAAGCGAAGCGAGAAAGAGCAAACTCCGGCGAAGTTTCTTTGCTGCGGTGTCGCTCCTAATCGGAGGAGACAGGGAGAGAGTTAAAATGCAGGAACCAATCGCTTGAATGGTGATGTAATGCTAGAACCACAGGGTAGTTAAGTAATGTGAGAGCAAGGGGGTCAGGGTTGCAAAGCATTTACCTGCTCTCAAGGGGTTTTCAGTTTATTATCAATTGCAGTGACTGTAACTGGCTTCAGACTGCAATCTCTAATTATTCACAGACGCCCCTTTTTTATCTTTTATTATTAAAAGTAAAACTATATTATGATATTTTAGAAATGATATTATATTATCACAGCTGTGTATTATTTTCCACCAGGATATACACTCCCTCTCTCTCTCTCTCTCTCTCTCTCTCTCTCTCTCTCTCTCTCTCTCTCTTATGGCTCCAAATGGTTGTCTTTTCATAAAAGGTCAGAGTGAAGTGACAGTGGGAGTTGGGGGTGGCTGTCTGAGCGTAACTGGTGAATTGCAAATGCCTGGGAAACTATCCTGTTGTATCGTGCTGACTATGAAGAGTTGGGCTGTTGCATTTATTATTCAGACTACACTGTAGGTTTTTTAAGTAAAATACAATGATCCTCAACAGTAGCTGCAGTCTCTCACCTATCATTTCAGCGAACGTTAACAGCGATTGTGCAATTTGCTTGAGAATTTTAACTTTCTGTTGGTTCACGTGACAATCAGCTCAACCCAGGGCTTACCTTTAAAACTTTATGTTCTTGAATTAATTTTAAAATGATCTGCCACAGTCATGGCAGGGATGCTGAACGCTTCTTGACTGATTTGTCTGGAAAGAACGAGTTAATATTGTAAGGGATTGATTGATATGAAATAGAGGGAGCGGGGGCAAATGATGTTCTTGATGCTTTAAGGGTTTAGTGTACCCAGAGAGACTTTTATGTTTGAAAAGTATTATCAAATTTCCGTATGTTCCATGAAATAGAGTCAGTACTGGGCTGCACTGTCTGGGCTGAGTGCTTTCTGACACCATCCAGCACAGTTAGGGAGGAAGCAGCCCCTGAAAGTGAGATTTTGACTGTGGCCACTCCAGACTTCTGGGGCTCAGTGAGTCTCGATCACATGCAGCACAATGCAGACTGAGTAAGGCATGGGGCACATACCAAAGAGGGGTTGATGTTTTTATATTTAATGCATGTTTGGGATATAATTAATTCTGACTTTTTATGAATCTTCTCCCCTGCTTTTTTTGGGAAGAGATGGAAGGGGGAGGGTAGTCAGTGGTACTTTCTGGAAGAAAGAGCATGATGTGATAGAGGTCAAGGGGCTTGAATGTCAATCTTGATGACCTTGAGCAAGTCACTGAAACTATCTGGGCTCTAATTTATTTATTTTAATTTTTAAGATTTCTCTTTATTTTTGAAAGCATTATAGGTGTTCCCCCCCCCCCCCAATGACCCTTTCTAGCCTATCCCCAACCCACCTCCCCCTTCACCACAATTTTGTCTGTGTCCCTGGGTTATGCATATATGCATACAAGTTCTTCAGGCTCTATTTTTAAATGTTGCGGACAAGGTGGGCTGTAAGCCCCGCCCACACAGGTGGGGCCAATCTGAAATGACCTCTGAAGTCCCTTTTAGCTCCAGAGTTCTGTGTCCCTGTTCTATGCAAGTATTGCTAAAAGGTATTCACCACAGCTTTCCAGAGAAAGGAGCATTTGAACTCAAGGTGAATTGGTGCCTTAAGGGAAATGAGTGCGCAGGGTGAAAAGTAATGGGTCTTTCCCCACTTTGAAGGTTGGTTTTGGGTTTTGCTTTTTGTCATGAAGATTTCTCCTGGGGTAAAATTCATAGTTTTCAAATACTACCTGCAAGGCATCCTCAATGAGAGATCATGATCCAAGTGAGTCTGTCCTAAGAGCAGTAGAATATTATCACAGCTGTGTATTATTTTCCAGGGTCCATTTTATTTACCTGCCCTGTGAACTTTCCTAAAAGACCCCCACTCACGTCCCTCGGATGCAGGACATAGTGCCCAACATGCAGGCGTGTATGTTCATTTGCTCATAGGATGCAGGTCTGTGATTATAATGCATTTATTCTCCCCAGGAGCTGCATGACTCCTTGACATGTTTCTGTAAATTTTACATGATCTCAGATTTGTAGGTGAGATTGAAGGTGACATTTAAAAACCCTCGAAGGGCATGAAAGACAAAACTATATGGGCTTGTTAGAAAGATAATTTTTCCAAACAATATCTCCATTCTTCTTCATCCAAGTTCCAGGGTAGTAGCCTTATTGTAAAGCATGTATTTATGGACCCAGCTTAGTTGTGCACAGGGAAGGACCACAGCTATGCCTCCCTGAGGGGCGGGGGAGGGTCATCCAGAGCCGAAACAAAACAGGGGCTTATTAGTCATTGGGCCAGGACCGTGAGTGCCAAGTGTATGCTTGGGAGTCTTCATGAGTAAAGAGAGCAGGGTCTCTTTTTCTAGAGCCTTGCAATGTATGTTGACTTGGCTCTGACTTGCTCGCGGTAATCAGACCCATCCTGCTTGTGACTAACGGAGAGGCAGGCAAGGCAGGAGCAGAGCTCATCCTGATCCTAAGTCAGACTTCTATTGCCTC
Organism: Pipistrellus hanaki; assembly: GCF_964339955.1. NCBI lineage: Eukaryota > Metazoa > Chordata > Mammalia > Chiroptera > Vespertilionidae > Pipistrellus > Pipistrellus hanaki. Next base: position 7,748,885 of record NC_140512.1, read on the forward strand.
ACTGCATCCCCATGGCAACCTGGATGGGTGAGAATCTTTAGCTCTACTATTTGGTAATTGTTTTGTTTGGAGTTTCTGTTTTGGTTATTGTTGTTTTTTAATTGAGATAAGCGTAGACTTACATGCAGTTACAAGAAATAATATAGAGAGATCCTCTGTACCCTTTACTCAGTTTGCAAAACTATATACAGTACAATATCACAACCAGCATACTGCCACGGATAGAGCCCACAGCTCTTACTCAGCTTCCCCAGCTTTACTTTACTTACTTGTATGATACTTTTATCAATGTGAAAACTGAGGGTCAGACCTGCCCTCGTTCACATGAGCTCTAACCCCTTAAGTCCAGTTCACACTAGGTCTAGCTCACCAACAGTGGAGAATCTTGGTGACACTGTGCATGGTTTATATTCCCTGGGATATGGCTTAGTGGCAGCTTTGTTTTCCATAGGGGCTCCTGAAGCTATACCTCACCTGTTGGCAGGAAGGGGAAGGCAGAGCTTTGATGGCATGAGAGAATGGGGCATAAATCTATCCCCTCCACATGCCAGGCACTGAGCAGAGGGCACACATCTATCCCCTCCATATGTCAGCTGGCCATGCCTACGCTTAACCATAAACCAGTGCTGAACTCAGCATTCTTCCTCTTGCCTTCCCAGGTTTTCCCTGGTGGACACATCTGTGGCAAGAAGAAGGGGGTGGCACCAGGAAAGCAGACATCTACTGCTTAGAAGAATGAAGGGTCTCCTAAAAAGAGTATCATGGCTTTGAAAGGTCAAAAGACCTGGGTTGAAATTACTCTCCCACTTACTAGTTGTGTGACTTTAGCAAGCCACTTAGCCTCTCTGTGCCATAGTTTCTACCTTTGTAACATGAGGACAGCCATACCTACCTCATGGCGTTGTGAGGAGTGGAAATACATTTTAAGGCCCCTGGCATAGAATGAGGTCACAGGCACGGTGACAGCACGGGATCCTCCGGGCAGAAGTGTCAGCCACACGGGGCTGATTTCAGATGCTCACAGGGCATCTTGCTCCCAGCATCACTCGGGCGTGTGCCTTCTCCGGCCACTCTTCTCTTTTTATTCAGAAAATCAAGCAAGTCTGTGATTACGTCAGGTACTCAAAACAGAAGTAAATGTACCATTCTGATTAAAGCGAGGTGAGACCCAGTGCTGATAAGACCTGCCAACTTTCCAGAGACCTGAGTGGAGGTGGAGATGCAAACAATGCAGGCTGGAAAAAGGACCCTCATGTCCCCATTCATGCTCCTCGGTGGCTTTGTGAATGGGAAAATGAAGTGAAATGGAGATGAGTGAGTTCGGTCGTGAGAACCGGATTCCATTCCCGGCTGCTCTGAGAGAAGTTTATTTGGAAGAGCAGGCATGTGCAATGTGGATCTTTAGTGGGGTAAGGCCACCTTTTAGGCTTGCTGCTGCATCTCACATCTCTCTTCTGGTGGTAAAACTGGTGTATTAGAGATTGGAGAGAAGGAATTGGCAGGGTGGCAAGTGGAAAAGTGTTATGATGGTGAAGTTGGTGGAATTAAGTAGCAGCGATGGGCCTGAGACTTTCATAAGTGTTCCATGCTAAGATCACCCAGTGTGGGCTGCCTCAGGCTGCGTGGTAAAATGTCTCAGAGTTTACCTTGTGTCCTTTGGCCAGGAAAGCCAGATGAACAGGCAGAAAGTCATGTGGATTTGAGAATGAGCATTGTCCTGTGCCTGACAAAATGTAGGGTGGGTAAATCTGGAACTGAGTTAAAAAATAAAAAAAATAAAAAACAGGAGAAGCAGTGGATAAAACACAGGTTTCTCCTTTCTATTCTCCTTTTACTTTAATGGTCCTCTGACCTGAGAAAGGCGCTCCTTTTGTATCTAAGAGTATACGCAAGGATGCGAGGGAGCAGTCCTGACACAGGGATGAGGGGAATTGCTGAGAGGAAGAAGGAGAATGGGTGGCTTTGATAAATGTGGGTCAGGCCAAGGAAAAGTCTGTGGTCCAAACTGAAGTGTATGATTTTTCAGCAGGCTTTGCTGGTCTGCTGAAAGTGCATGCCAAAAGGCTTGGCGCTTCTCAAGGTTTGTACTTCATGAGTTTGAGTTGAAACAACGATAGTTCCTGACTTTTTCCAGCCTTGAAAACTGAGATTGACTTGTCTGAGCACTCCAAAGTCCGCTGCACAGTGCACATACACTCCATAACCAGCCCATACATCTTTTCTTCCTGTACCTGCCCTGGCAGGAGAGCTTACTTAATGATTGATGAAGTCCCACTGCACCCAAGAAGAATTAATCAATAGTTCAAATCACCGTGGAGAACGCGACAGTAGTTATACAATAGCCAAGACTCATCGAGCTATCAGCAGCCTTCCTTCCCTCCACATGATACCAAGAATTAAATTCTACCTTATGATTTTTTTTTTCTTTGCTGTCTGGAGTGACTGAAATAGAACTGGATGTGTCCAAAAAAGCAAAGCCTGGAAAAAACAATAATAAGGCTCCCAGTGAATGCCAGGGTATCTATTAGTGCATAGACTCAATCACTTATCTTAATGGGAGGCAGAAAAGGGAGCCAAAAGGCTGTGTTATATAAGCTGGAATGGCTACCACAAGTTACTGTGTTGTAGGAGCCCATGAACCTTCTTTTCTTTTAAATCAAGGTCCTTGAAAGAATTTTAAAGAATTAAAGTCATGTTGAGCCGACACGTGTGCTGACGTGGCAGAGAGGCCAGCTGGGCCTCTCGTAGCCTTGTGGGCCTGGTTACCCACTTGGCTCTGCCCCTCTGCCCACAGTGGGGCCCGCATCAGTGTAAGGGAAGGTCTGCAAAGCAGCCTCCTTTACAATGGTGGAGCCTACTGATTCCAAATCAGTATGGCGCTGTGTGACCGTGCCCTGGGAATCATTTTGGACAGATCTGTGTTCAAACTCTGACTTTGCCACTTGCTAGCTGCGTGATTTCTCACAATCTATTGAATGTTTCTTGGTCTCAGTTACTTCACCTATGAAATGGGATCCCTGAGATGAGGACTGTAATGTACTTGGCATAGTACATGTTCATTCAGTACATGTTAGTTATTTACTAATGGGAGCAGGTGACTTTTGGGGAAAAATTTGGGCATCAGTAATGTAGAGAGAAATTCTGTCATTGGACACTTCCTTCCCAGAAAGGTAAACAGAGGCACAGAATGCTGGTGGGACTGTGAACAGGAGCAGAGGTGAGGAGAGGTTCACAATGCTGGGTCTATACTACGTGGCCATCTCTTCACTGGCCAGAACATGAGGTTTGAGCTCTCACTTTAAAACAGTGTATTTCATCATCCAAAGAGCAGGGTCTTTTTTATTGCACCCCTTTCAGTTTAGTAGAGATTTATTTTTTAGATGATATAAAACAACTTTTCTTGTTCATCTGCCTCTTCTTGACCTTCTTACATACCATGACACTTCAGTCAGCTCAGCAACACTCTGCCACAAAGGGTAGATCCCCTTTAATTCCTCTGGAATTAATCATAATAACAGCAATTATAATAAGCCCATTTAGTATGAATGTAGATGTAGATTACTCCCTTGTAATCTACAGCTTGTTGCATTTTCACCCTTAGTCTGGCTCTTACCAGCATCCACTCTAATATGGACTACGCAGAGACCTCTTGCTAGCCAAATTATTGTTCTCACTCCAGCTCTTGCCCTCACTCTGTGCATCTGCTGCTTTGCTGTTTCCTCCATCCAGGTCAAAGAGGAAGTTCCAGTGCACAGGTCATAGGGAACGCCATTGGACTTGGCTTCACACTCACCATCCAGAACTTCCTTAGCAGTGGAATAATAATCCCATAATTCTAAATGCACTGATGGGCAGGAATGGTAGAGAGCCTTCAGCCCAAACCGTTCATCTTACAGATACAGACATTGAGGCCACCCAATGAGGTGTCGAGTTCTCTGGCATCAGCAAGCTATCTGGTGGCAGGGTCAGGACCTGGCTCTGATGCAGTGAGGAGCACAGTTCCTCTCTACCTGCCTACTGGGCTTGCTGGTGCCAGGAACTCCATCTTCTTGCCCATGTTTATGCCTCTCCGCCCCTATTTTGAGTTCTGGCTCCTGGGGTCAGTGGTGTGGAAGAATACAGAGAAAGACTTGGATGTGCAGGGACTCAGAGCAGCAACCAGAAGGCTTTGAGAAACTGGAGTCTTTCAAAGGCTGTGCTATGTGAAGACTCCACCCTCTGGTCTGGAGGGAAGGGTGGGGAGGCCAACCAGACAGCTTGCTTGCTGCCTCCAGCCTAATGCTCCCTGGTGTCTAGTTAGTGGGTGGGGCATGCTGTCCCTGGGCCGTAAATGACATGGGGTAACCGGCCAGGCTCTCTCTGCTTCCCACTACTCTCTCTGTCCCTCCCTCTCCCGCACCAGCCTTGATGCTCTAAGTGCACATCTGATGAGGACAGAGCTTGGAAGCCACCCCAGAACCAGCACCCACCCACCAGCAGGATGTGACCTCTGGGCTCTGAAACTCCTGCTTCCTCCCTCTCCCTCTCTCCCCACCTAGGCAACTGGAGACCACAATTCCCAACACAGCCTTACTTCACACTTTCATCCCAAAGAGACTCAGGCACTTTGTGACCACAGAAAACTTGTCACTTCATTAGGATTCTGAAAAAAGAGAGCCAGAGGGTAATTCATAGTTGTTTTAATGACTTTGTGTCCCTTCTCAGGGAGACAGCTTTCAGCTGGGAAAGGACAGCAGCCCACTGATATCAGTGTGTCCGTGGCATTTCTCACAATGCTTTATCGCGACATTTTCACAGCCAGTTAACCCAATTCATCCTCCCACAGTCATTACCCAGCTACTCGAATTCCCCTAGTCTCCAAAGCTTCGTTGTGCAGAGATGAACTATTGTGTCTCCTGACCTCCAAAGGATGTTTCTACCTAATTAATGATGGTTAAGTGCTTGGAAAATGCACTTTGGAAATATGCTAGTGCTAACATGTCTGGGGCTTCCACTGAACGGTTGCACTCTATGCCAGTCGGAGATCATTCCTGCTGTTTGTAAATCATATTAAGATAAATGTGATTCTTCTCTCAAGTAGGTATCTGTCACCCCCTTTTCCTTCCCCAGCACATATTTGCTCTTTGTCCATTTCTCCCCATCTGTGTGTTAAGCCACTGTTGGTAAATAGGCCGGTTATTTGTAATATTTCCTCCACAATGCGAGAAGGGTCACGTTGAGTCTTTCCATCCATGTGGTCTTTAACAAGGCAAATTGAAAATTGCTATTGGCTGAACTACCAGTAAAAGAAACATGGTTTTCTGTATGGCAGAGTGGTTTGGAATTTTTTCATATGAAGAACAGTAAGTTATGTATTTCATATCACAGCCCAATAGACTCACATGGGTATGTTTACATGTATGTGTATAATTTAATGAAAAAATGCGTAATCTTTACTGTGTATAACATTATTGTTACATTCTATGCATTTTCCTAAAATACTAGTCATTCAGATTAAATGGATTTCACTAATTTCTCACTGTTACACCCACTAATGAATTGTAGCCAGGTTTGAAAACATCTGGCCTAGTAGAAAGGTTGCTGGAATGCTGGACAAGGGTCTGGAGATCTGGGTACCAGTGCCAGCTCTGCTCCGATGCTAAGATTCCTTCCCCAGACCTCAGTGTTCTCATATAAAATTAAGGTATTTGTCTTTCAACTAAATTTACCCTCAGAGTACTTTCTTTTAAATCCTCTTGTATGATATTGGGAAAAATAATAAATTTTACAAAAACTCCTCTAGATATGGAAAACAAAGAGCCCTGATTGGCCCAAAGGTCTTTCATTAATCCATGCCCCCTCCCACCCAGGAGACCTTGAAACACAATCCAAAAATTACTAAACTAGAAATTTCACAAGTCCCTTCTAGTTCTGGCATTCAATGATTATTTTATTTCCTAGGTAATAGATTGACCTAATGAAAGACTTCGGGTTTTACTTCCATTGATTCTGAGCTAGGATTCACAAGTGGGAATCTCCAGAATCAATGGAAATTTTTGCACTAAGACCGTAATTCTCAGCTTCATAGTTGGCTCTTAGGCTTCATGGGATAGGTGCCTTCAGGAGAGGAGTTTGAAAGACTTTGGGTAGAGGCAGAGCAGGCAGACATGCGAGGACACTTATTTATGTCATTGTGTCTGCTATTTTCCTGTCTCCTAAATTCAGCAGGTTCTTGATTTTTAACACAGCTCAAATCATTTGGCTTACAGCTGGTAAAATACAATTTTCTGGTTCTCAGAAAGAAACGCTTTTTAGACGTATAAAAAGAGAAGCTCATAAGACTTCTTGAACATCAAATAGCTCTTACAAAACACCATTTTGATGAGTTAAGTGTAAATGAATCAGAAACATACGGATTAAATTTCCCTTGAAAGACACATGGATTTAAGAATTAAGGGGGGAGGGGAGAGTGCTTGGCAAGATGGATTTCAGGTTTTTGCCAAGCCTCAAAATGTTTGAAAAATGGTTTGAGACATTTTTACTGAACACGAAATGCCACGGAGTTCACCCATCCCAGACATAATAGCAGATCTTTTTTACAACAACTTCATGACAAGAAAAAAGGTCTTGTGGGGCTTAGCCATTTTCTCAATTCTCCTTCCATAATCTCCCCCCTCCCTGAAAAAAAAAAACACTCTCCCCCACCCCCCTTATAAGACTAAGAGAACTGTCTGATTGACAAACTAGTTTCAAGTCAGGCAATTACCAGAAAATAACCCTACAGCCTAAAATCACTTGGATTCCCCTCCACCCCCATACTACCCAAAGTCAATTATACCATTTTCTAAGTGGAATAATTCACTCTAGGGATATGCAGTCTTTGCTATATTTTATTCATTGGTGTCTAGAGCAATGCACGGTTATTCTAGTCATTTGTATATTATACTGCTAGCTTCTTTGGAGATGAGAAAAAAATGTCCACTAAAAGCAAACAGATTGGAGGGAACTATCCACTGGTTTATTAAGACAGCCACGGTGTGGAAATACTATATATTACAGAGGCAGGTCATGGGCTGAGTTTTTCAAGTGGCTGGGAATAGTCTTGGAAATGTGAACTCTGTTATAGCTTCTCGTTTCAGAAGCTATATTAGAACTTCTCCACACTTCAGAACTCTTGCTGGCATGAGGCAACTCAGGAGCAAAATGTTAAGGACACATGGACTGATTTATCTTATGAGAGCTGGGCATCTCATGTACTAAATGCCCACCCAATTATTTTTTAATGACTATTCCTAACAAAAGCTGGCTGACATTTTTACAGGCTCATTTTTTCATATGCAGAAGCACAGAAGGAGTGGGTTCTGAGTTAGCTGCACACAGTGAGTGAGGGAAAGAGCCTGATGAGAAGGGCTGAGCTGGGCCATTTGCTCTGTGAGGCCACCTTGTCTCCTGGCCCGGGTTCATTTTCATATTTAAACCAGGATGACCAAGGTTTCCCTCCCTCCCTCCTTTCCTCCCTTTCTTTTTCCCTCCCTCCCTCCCTCCCGTCCTTCCATCCTTCCTTCCTTTCTCTTTGAAAGAAACAGTAGATTCAGTGACCTTCAATATCAATTTAGAAACTAAAAGACAATAATATATTTTGCAAAAGGTTTCAAGTCAATGTAGACCTAGAAAGAAAGCTGTCTTTAAATCTATGTGTTTCCACTTTATGCTGGAAGTAATGGGGAAATCTACTTATTATCTTGTTAGTGCAGCATCTCACATAATACTGTACGATAGGACTTTCCAGGAACTATAATTAATTTCTTGCAAAAAGAGTACCCAAAAGGGAGAGTAAAAGTCACAAGAAACACAGAAAGCTGCTTTCAGTGCCTCTGATGAAAATGCTACACAACAGTGAGTGCTAAAACATACCCCTCATCTCATGCCGATGTATATTTACTGAGCTCAAAGTAAAAAATAAATGAAAACTACAAATACAGTACTGGAAAGGTAACTCAGTAACACAACTTTCTGTTTAGAATCAGAAGTAGGAGCAAATTCTGGCTTCATTTTTACCTTTTCCAATGCAGCTTAATATAGGATAATAGGCCCAGGAAGAGCTCCTTTGATTCTGAAAAATACTGACTCCTTGCCCAGAGTTCGCAATGCTTCTCTCCCACTTACCCTAAATCTCTCTCTCTCCCTTTCATTCCAATACACTGTAATTCAAAAAGAACCCAATTCGTGGAGTTGAGTCTATCAAATGGTTCTCTTAACTCAGAGACCTACAGGAAACATTGGAAAATAAGTCTTAAAAGTCTAAATGGATGTAGTGCCCAATTTGGCATCTCTAATAGATAAAAATAGAGTGCCCAATTTGGCATCTCTAAGGTGGTTGGAATGAATGGATGCACGTCAGATCACATGTATTTCTAGATAGGGAACGTTATCATTTAGAGATTGTTTTCATCTCATGTTAAACTGTGGGCAACAGTAACTCTTTACTATCTTCTCAGCTTGTGTTGAAGTAGTTTCCCCACCTTGCCTTGCGCAGAAGGTTAACTGGGCCTGGAGCCCCTACCACCAGTATCCCCTGTCCCTCCCGCACAGACACATACATGAACACATGTGCACATGTGCAATGCAGGCCTATCTTCTCATCTTTCCTGGAGCAATTTTGTGTCTCCTCTTCTAGAAACTCTCCCCTGAAACTCCAAGGGGATTAGATATCATTCTGAAAGGGGGAGGGGGTGTAAAGCCTTGTCTATTTCTCTGAATAAATCATGAGTTTTTTGAAGACAGGGATGATCTTTAATTCACCCCAGGCGCCCACTACCGTTCCTGAAACAGCAGGAGCTGAGTAAATGTTAAAAAAAAAAAAAAAAATTAATATTGTCAGTTGTGTTGCTATTGGGTCAAATTTTGATCAAAGCCACAAAAAGTAGATGGGACCTACATTACCTTTCTAAGGGTCCTTTGGATCCCGAGTCATTTTCTGAAATGCAAGGAATAAAATGCAGTGGAATTTTTGCTTAGAACAGCTCCCTGCTTCTTGATTTCAACTTTCTCCCCTAACCTATGTTTATCTTGATGGTCTTATTTATATCTATTTCCTTTTGACAAAAATAGGAGCTAAAAAAAAAAAAAAGACTTGACCACACAAGGGATGGTACTTTTGACTGGTGCCTGAGTTCACAGATACAGTCAACATACTGCTCTGCGTGTGGATAGCCAGCTAGATGCTTCTTTTCTGAGTCATCCGACTTCTGAGTTTTCACTTTTTTAAGAGTATAATTAAGATAGGTTCCCAGGGATTAAAAAAAAATTACCGTGAGTAAAGCAGACAGTCTATATGTTGAAACCCATATAAGGAGATCTGTGGGCACCCACCCAAATTGAGAGAAGCATTAAGAGCTATTCCAAACCTACTGAAATGTCAACACACTTTTGAAAAGGGTCCATTAGGGATGCAAATGTATGGTTCCCTGATTATGATAAGCACGGAAAAGAAAACAGTGAAACCCATTAGGAGGTTTTGAGAACGTGGTTTTGAAGAGTGGGGAAGGCAACTCTAGTTTCTGCTCAGGGCTGGCCTTCCTTTCTCTCCCTCCCCCTGCTCTGTGTTCAGAACCAGCGATTCTTATGCTTTAAATGGCTCTGAAATTCCTCCATTTTGGGGGTAAAGCCAATTAACTCATCTGTAAATGCGCCAACTTTGAAATGCCATCCATGTCAATAAAATTCATTTTAATAAGATTCATTCTCTGGGTTACGAACGGTAACTTGTTTGTGTGGGACGATCTGGCATTAGGAGCTCACTTCAGGCTTTTGATGTGTCTTGGTTTGTTCTTGCCGAGGTTTTTTTTTCTATAAAAGACTAATTGTAACTTAAAATCTATAAATTTTACTATATAGTCTTCTACAGATCAACTCACACAAAGGGTATATTTCTATTTAATAATCATTTAGGGCTTTTCTGCGAAAATAAATGATGCATCCAATCAGCTTTAATTGCGGTTGTCCTGAGTTATTCACACATGATGTCAAAAGATATTCATAGTAATGGATAAATTGGGGCATAATTTTTGTGTAATCACTCTCAATGTAAAAAAAAAAAAATTAATTGATTTTTCCATTTTCCCTGATCTGGAAGGAACTGTATCAGTTTCCAGGACATCATAAAACAAAATATTTAAAGTATGTTTCAAATAATAAAAAAAGAGAAATACTTAACTTAATAAAGATGTGGAATTCATTTATGAAGAAAAACACTGGCTGTGGACCAATACTCCAAAGAGTTTGCCAGAAGTCTGCAGTAGACAGTTATTCTTGTACGTCCACTCTGCGCCATCACTCCGGAGCCCATTCCATATTAAGAAAATGAATTCTCTCAGCCACACTGGACTTGGACATCATTGATTTTGTTTACTTTGTTTTTGAGTAAAAATCCAGATCTTTTTTCAATGTTCTGCCTTATAAGGAAAGCAGCCCAAGGCACTTGTAACTATTGCTCTTTGAGCCCAGATTTAACTACAGAGGTTTGTTTGGCATATATATTTGACACTTGGGAATCTTACATGGAAGTCCTGATTTTTAACCCCTCTGGAGACCTTCAACTATTGAAATTATTGGCAACAATGGAAATCACTTAACTAGCATAAGAACAGTTGAATACTTCAGCATTAACCTAAAACCCAAATTGTAAGTCCTGGAATGAACATTTCCATTTGGCATTTTGCTCTTGTACCATCAAGAAAAATATCCACCTATTTCAGAAAGGGAGATCTATTACTAATAGCATGTAGGTTGGTACTCATATTAGATCAACCCTCTTAACGTCTAGAAATGCTTCCAGTTTTGTCATGGTATTCAGTGCTCTCTTCCATCCAAATGGAACAGACTACCCCAGAAAGTAAGCAAAGATTTTTCCAATAGTCAAAAGAAATCCCAGTGACCTCACCTCTGGCAGTCAAAAGATATATAGACCCTCTCATCATGGTGGCTTGAGTCTAATGGCAGAAACTGACACGAAATAAATAATAATAACTATAAACATATTCTAGAAATAGCATAAAGGAAAAGTACGTGAAGCTACAGGACCCTGTAAATTAGAGACAGCTCTAATTTGGGCATCAGAGAAAATTTTTAAAAAGTGATATTCAACCGAGACTTAAAGAGGAATAAGAGTTGATCAACAAAAGAAGATCTAGCTAAATATTTCAGGCAAAGGCAATGGCACATATTAAGTACCCGGGGTATGAAAGAGCTTGGCACATTCTAGGAAAGCCAGGTGGACGAAACATATTCAGCAGGTGGGAAAGTGTGGTACTACAGACATCAAAGAGACAGAACGTTTAAACTTTAAAGGATGATCTTATTAAATACTAAACACTAAGGAAAGCCGTGGAAGAATGTCCAGCAGTGAAATGTCAGGATTAGATTGTTGGTTCGGGAAGATCATTCTGGCTGCAATGCAGAGGTTGGATTGGAGCGGAGCAAAACTGGAGATAGAAACGGTTGGAAGAACCAAATGAGAGAAGATAGTGTGTTAGTGTTTTGGACCAGGATCTTGGCAGCGGGGATAGAGCCAAGTGGATGGGTTCCAGGCCTATTTTGAGGTGGAGTGGCTATAACTTGGTGAATGATTGGCAGTAGAGAATGAAGAATATCAAAGTTAATGCCTGAATTCCAGTAATTCACTCCTATCAAAAAAATGAGATTTATTATAAGGAGTTGGCTCCCACCAATTATGAAGGCTGAGAAATCCCATGATCTACTGTTTGCCAGCTGGAGACCTAGGAAAGCTGGTGGTGCAAATCTCATTCCATGTCGAAAGACCTGAGAGCCAGGAGAACTGTGATGTAAGACCCAGGGTAGGGCCTGAAGAAGACTGATACCTCAGTTCAGTCAGTCTGGCAGAGAGAGAGAGAGAGAGAGAGAGAGAGAGAGAGAGAGAGAGAGAGAGAGAGAGAGAGAGAGAGAGAGAGAGAGAGAGAGAGAAAGAGAGAGAGAGAGAGAGAATGAATATTCAACCTTTCTCCCCCTTTCTGTTCTACTCCGGACCTCAGCACCTGGAGGAGGGCAGTCTGCTCTCTTCCAGAAACACCCGCACAGACACACCTAGAAATAATGTCTAACCAGGTCTCTGGGCATCCTGTGGCCCAGCAAGTTGACACACGAAAGACCATCCCAGTCACCACAGACAGAACCATCCATTGAACTCAACACAGGCACTTAGGGAATGTTATCTTAGCTCCAAAGCAGGTAGGGTCGGCTGGCATTTACCACTCAGTGGTGAAAATGTTTTTCCTGGCAGCTCACCGATTTGGGGGAGTTCTATCATTTTCAGAACCCCAGGTCGATGACACACACTGAAAATATACAACTGCTTATTTAGGGACCTGAACTACCTCTCCTAAGAGAGTTTAATTCTGTTTAATAACAAATGACTAACTCTGGAGCACAAAAGAGTCAAACCTTTATTTCATGCTAATTAAAAGGATCATTGTTCATATTTGAGAAGCAAATGCCTCCTCCCCTACTTCTCAGGACTCCTGGTACTTTTCTAAATGTTACCTGCACTCAGACCTTTGGAGCCTGCCTTGTTTAAGGAAAGGGGACGTCCAAGAGAGGCCAGAGATGAATTTCCCACTTGTCCCCAGCTTTGGGGAAATTCACAACTGACATGCTGCTTCCCCCCATAAATAGCTCCCGGCCTCACCATAATATCTAACCATATAACTTTGGGAATGGAAAGGTCCTTGAAATTTGTTGACTTGGCCCTTTTTCTTCATGAAGAAACAGAAGCTGTGAGGACTTGAGGACATAGGCCAGGATCACCAGGCAAACCAGTGGCGAGGCAGTGACACCCCTGTGGGGGTTCTCAAAGTCAAGGCCATGTAATGAAGGCCTCTGTTACTTCTCTGTATGGCTTTATGGTCTTCAGATCAGCACATCCAGGGAAAGTGCACTCCGGCCTCCTCTTCTGGTAAGCGACCAAGTTTTAGGGGCTTGAGGTGAAGCCAAGCTGTCATCACAGACCAGCGGAGGGTTTCTTAGGGACGAGGCAGCTCCTGGGAGCAAAGGGTAATGTGTGCATGTCCTTTCAATGTACTGTCAGTCACTTGCCATTCCTAGTCTGCCAGGGACTTATTGTCGATAGCTAAATTGACATTTACTGTGACCATAACTCTACCACAAATTAAAATCAGACCCCGAGTCCCTCTGGGGAAGATGTTTATAAGCTGTAGGAAGACATCTGAAATGATACCAAATTACATTTTAAACTTGAAACCCCGAATACCACATTTGTTTGGGAGCAGGAACAGGACCGTCAGGGGAATAATATGGGAAACTGAGCAAGTCACTCCCTTCGGCAAAATGCAAGGCCGTCAGCGAAGGGAAAGCGCCTGAGAAGAGACGTTTTATGTACAAATCCCGTGGCTTTTAACTAATCACTTAAGCCTAAACAGAATTTCCTTCAGAATGAACTTAAAGGGAAACTAAGCCCTTTCAAACGTCATGCCTTCAAAGAACATATGTGGATGCCCCAAATTGTACTTATAAATACACTGAGAAGGACACTGGAAAAATTATCATAATAAGATCCATCAAAATGGCAAACCTAGTTTCCAAGTTTGGCTCAGCTGACATAGTCAAAAGTGTGTTTGGGACCAAAAGCCTTTATATCTCTTCTGTCTTTTAGCATGTGGATGTCTGTGGGTGCTTGTGCGTAGTGGGTGTGTTTCTGCACATAGCATGGCCACCACCTCCATCTCAGAACCTAATGAAAGAACCGACTCAGTCTGCTGGGAAGCTGTACTCAGAGGTTGCTTGTATGTCCAGCCCAGGAGTTGCATTGAAAATAGCAAAGCCTGGTTGAAAAGCCCTTTGAGATCCTTGGATGCAAAGTACATAGTAAATGCCAAGTATCATTATTATGAACTTTATTGCTATTATTTTATTAAGTGTTTCAGATGAATATCAATTTAGTCTCATGATAAGTACTCCTGCAAAGTGGGAGAACTTGAAAAGCAGCTCCGGAAAGTTTGCACAAGGAGGACACACGAGTTTCCTAGAAACTCGAGCCCTCTCCCAAACCCCCTAGCTCAAGCCAATTATTAGTTGAGTGTTCCTTCAGGATAGTGTTGAAAATTATCCTGACCCTTGCCGAAACCGATTTGGCTCAGTGGTAGAGCGTCGGTCTGTGGACTGAAGGGTCCCAGGTTTGATTCCTGTCAAGGGCATGTACATTGGTTGCGGGCACATCCCTGGTAGGGGGTGTGCAGGAGGCATAAATATATTTAAAAAAAAAAAAAAAAAAAAAAAAAAAAGGCCGAAACCAGTTTGGCTCAGTGGTAGAGCGTCGGTCTGCGGACTGAAAGGTCCCAGGTTCAATTCTGGTCACGGGCATGTACATTGGTTGCAGGCACATCCCTGGTAGGGGGTGTGCAAGAGGCAGCTGGTCGATGTTTCTCTCTCACTGACGTTTCTAGCTCTCTATCCCTCTCTCCTCCTCTCTGTAAAAAATCAATGAAATATATATTTAAAAAAGAAAGAAAGAAAGAAAATTATCCTGACTCTTAAAAAGAGGTCTATCATGGATGTGTAATGGTCAAACTGCTGCCAGGAAATGAGAGACCCTTATCAGTGAGACACCCTCGTTAAGTCATTCAGCAAACCTCTCTGTATGAGGGACGAGCCTGGTTCAGTTGAATCAGAGCAGGTTTCCCCAAAAAGGTGGTACACTGAGGTACACTAGGGCCCTCAGTAATGGAAAGGACACTCAGATCCTACCTAGAGACTGGATATTTGGGGCCTTTCCCCCAAATTGCTTCACCCCGAAATGTAGAGCAATGTAGCTTTACTTGTGTTTTAAAACGACACTAGCAATAATTTTATTATCTGAAATAGATTGTCTCTTGAATAGAATATACACTGATCATTCTTCAAGGGCCAAGCACACACAGAATGTTATCTCATATACGATTATCAGACCGTCCTCATATTATACCTACCAAGTGGGCATTAGAGACCTGTTTTTGCCAATCAGAAATCAGAGAAGTTAGAGGACTTGCCCAGATCACACACCCATGATCTGTGGCCGAGCCATTGGGCAGCCCAAAGCCTACGTCTTGCGGCCTCACGAGGCTGCTTTATTCCATTTGCTGCTGAATGGTGGCAGCCAGCATTATCTCTAGCATTTCTGTCAGCCACTGTGATTGGAATAAGTGAAAATAATAGACCTAATTTAGGACTCTGAGAGGTCTGCCAGTTTCTCCTCCTCCCTGGAAACCATGCCAGATGGGGACGAATCTATTTTTTAAGAGCCTAATAAGAGGAAATTCCAAAACCTCAGTAAGCCATTTAATTGTTTTACACTATTCGTTCTTGGGAGCTATTCTTCCTTCTGACTGAAATCTCATGTGCTGCTGTTCTATTATTGGTATTATTCTGCTTTGGTTGCGCTTGAAAGTAACTGGTCACCGTTCCCTGAATATAGTAATTTAGAAACTTGAAGATCATTATCATAATCTCCCAGTCTTCTTGTTCCTTTTACTTTTCCACTTAGGACTTCCCTTCTGGCCTTTGCATATTTTTCTGTGCACTCCTGAACCTTCTCAAGTTCTTCATGTTTCCCTCCTCCCTTCTCAGATGATGTTCAGCCCTTGCCCAACAAGGTTTTCTTTAAATCTCACAGCCAGTCCTATAGTTTTTGTTGATTTGTGTGTATGGGCTTAAATATTTTTATTGATTTGAGGGAGGGAGGGAAGGAGGGAGGAAGAAAGGGAGGGAGAGAGACAATCATTGATTGGCTGCCTTCTGCATGCCCCACACTGGGGATTGAGCCCAAACCCAGGCATGTGCCCTGACTGGGAATTGAACCAAGACCTCCTGGTTCATGGATTGATGTTCAACCACTGAGCCATGCTGGCCGGGCTAGTTTTCAATGATTTGAATACAGCCATGGTTTTCAGCTCTCTGCTGGTTTTAACCAAGGAATTATAACCAAGGAGTTTGCCAAGCCTGTCTGTGTTTCTTTGGAGTACAAGTTATCCTCTTAGCATCCCCGTCCTTTTTATCATTAAGAACAAAACTTGAAAAATTGGGCTTTTAGCAGCCTAAGATTGCATAGTCTACGCACACTATCACAGCTGCCCTAAGTCACACATTGACACATCCCTCTTCTGCCAGTGTATTTGTGGAGCTAATAATTTCTAGTGCCACTTCCTAAAGAGCTGAAATAATACTGGTGAGTGGCTGGTTAGATAGAACCATAAATTTGGTCTCCCAGGAGAGGTATTTGAAAACTGTCTGAGGGAGCCTGCCTGGAGATTCAAGAAGAGGTTAGATAAAGGCATTAGTGAGGGTGACCTGGTGGGGAGTCTTGCAGAAGGCACAGGATGAGTAAAGGCTGCCTGAGTGATCTGAGCATCCCGAGGCCCAGACAACGTGACACATGAAATTAACCATCCCAGACACCACAGACAGAGCCCTCCATAGCGCTCAGCACAGGCACTTAGGGAATGTTATCATAGCTCTTTAGCAGGTAGGGTCAGGTGGCAGTTACTACTCAGTAGTGAAAATGTTTTTCCTGGCAGCTCACCGATTTGGAGTTCTGTTATTCTCAGAGTGCTCCGTACAGACCCAGCCCTAATGCTCTGATGGCAACCTACTTAAAAGACAGAACTGCTTATTCAGAGACCTGAGCCACCTCTCCTAAGAGATGTTATTCTGTTTAGTAACAAAGGACTAATTCTGGAGCACAAAAGAGGGAAACCTTTATTTCAGACTAATTAAAAGGATCATTGTTCCAATATGAGAAGCTGGCCCCTCCCCCCCCCCCCCCCCCCCCCCCCCCCCGTCTGTTTGTGCTGAAGTGTTTTTGCAGTTATAATTACAAAATTAAGCTGTGTATTTGAAACCTAGGTATTGGGAGATTGTGATGGGTGTGGATTCCACCGCAAATTATTCGTTAAAATTTGATAATTGACAAACTGAAAATCCAGGAGAAACCAAAATAGAATTGCTGACTTTAGAGTTGAGGAGGGGTGTGGGGGCGGGCAGCGGTTGTGTCTGCAAGCTCAGAAAGCTCTCTGCCTCTCCAGAACATCCAGAGCAATGTGCTAGTGAATGTTTTCATGAATTATTCATTTATGGTGAATGGATGCAAGCAGCAATCACATGTAAATGACAAGGCTCATAATCAGAGGGCTCCTTATTTGTTCTTATGAAGCAAGGGGGAAGCTTATTAACAAGTCACAAACAGGAAGACATTTTACTTAGAGATATGTCTCTCTAAAGAATTTTTTAATACACATGTAGCCAGATGTAAGTCATTTATTTGAGCCTGCATTCAAAATCATCTTTTATTGCATGTCTTTTGATCTGCATTTACTTTCCTTTTCTAAGGGTAACTTTGTGAATAATTGATGCAACTGAGAAGTTATTGGCTAATTGAAAAGCCATCTCTTCATGTCTGTAAGTCTGACCCATGGCTCAAGTCAAAGTCTTCAGGCATTTAGGGTCTTTTATAAAGGGTCTTTATAAAGAGCCATTAGCTCTTTACAAGGAAAAAATATAAGATTTTGAAAACAGAATTTCCCCCCAATAATAATATACATCAGAAAACAATCCAACCATGCTTTTGGTTAACTTAAATGAATCAGCTGACTGCATGAGGAATTCAGATTAATGGTCCAGAAATCAGTCATTTAAAGTGAAAAAAAAAAAAGTGATTGATTAAATAGTCTTAAAAGAATGGCCGTAAATTTGCATCTCCCCTCCTGTTACTGCTCTCTCTGCTTAAAACACTTGAAAGCACGAGCGGGTGAGCATCTTGCCTGATTAGATGCAGCATCTATGCTATAAACCCAGCAAAGCCCTGGCAGAAGGCAGCTCTGTTAGCTGCATTGCGTTTTATTACTACCCTTGGCGCTCTCGAAACCTGGCTCTCACTTAAAGAAAAAGAAGTTCAATTTCCAAGATAGATATCAGACACCACATCTACAAAATAAAGATGTTAGTAGTACAAAATTGATTTTAAAAGAGCCCCAAATTTATCTTGAGTGGTAAATTAAATCTCTGACACCCCTGGTGATAATGACTCCAAAAGTGTTCTTGTCAATATTGATAAGTCAGTGCAAGGCAGAAACGAGATGTTCAGCTGACACTGGTGTGGGTGTAACTGGTACCTCTGAGCCCAGAGCTCTGAACATTATAAAGTGCAACTTTATTGCGGGGCAGGCATCCAATTTTTAAAACTTCGTATAGTTTGGAGACAGATGAGTGTTCCTGAATTATTCTTGGGCTTTTCCTGAGAAATGCCTAAAACCAAATTTCAAATGGTAATTAATTTAATTGATGCAAAAAACAAATGGGTCTCAAATATAACAGAAAGCTTGACTTTAACCTAAGGGCCACTGATAAAAAGTACAGGTTACCTTAGGAGTAATCATTTATGCTTTTCAAGAACATGGGTTTTTTAGACTATTAAGGTAAGTTGGAGTTTCATTTATGACTTGTAAATCAATTAAGTTCTTCTCTTTAGTTAGCAAAGATAATTTAGTAATCACTGTTCTTGGCATTGTTCATTGCTAGTTGAAGAGATCCTTGAAATCTATTGTCATAGTGTCACCAATTGGATATTTGTAAATGAATTACTATGCAAATGGCCTAAGTTGCCAAACCAGTTTTCCACTCTGAAATAGGAGTGTATGGGGCCTGACCCTTACCCATATTAGGTGTGTCATTGATTTTGGATTAACTCATGGATTCATTGATTGAATAAATGGTGATTAGTGTTACTGGGGAAAGTATAGGGTGCACTGAGATCACTCCTAATGAGGCCCTAATGTAGTGTGGCTTCCGAGGGAAGGTGGTGAGGATAACTTATGCTCAAGGCTCTCTGGCTAGAAGGGAGATAGGCTTCTGTGAATCCCGGAGAAAGTCACTATGGCACATGTATGGAGTCCAGAGCCATGAGCAGTGGCCGGGGAGGGGGGGGGATGGGAGGGTAGTTGGGGAGAGGGGAGCAGATTGGGGCCAGAAGGTGCAAGGCCTTGGAGCAGTGTCAAGTTCTGTTCCAAGGAGATGGGCTTACCAGGATCTCTGATAAGCTGGAGCATTTGCTGTTGTTCATTGGCAGTTTTACTAGTTTTTTATGATAGAATGAGGCTCAGGGGACCAGGCAGAGGTTAGGATACAGATATTAAGGCAAAATTCTCTTTCAGCACGCCTAAATGTCACTCACCAAAGGAAAGGGGTGGGGGGGGGGAGGGGGGAAGGGACAATTCTTATAAAAAGACCCTAGATCTTTAGCAGTGGTTCTTCCTTGAGCATAAGAAAGCTTTGGAAGGGGAAATACCCATTTTAATTGAATTCTGCTGGTATTTTGGTGCCCTTTCTCAGGCTAAATATTTCTTTGTCTTAAATTTCTCACTTGTTAAAAGGGGAAATATTGCATTTACCATCCAATTTCAGGAATTTGGCAGTGAGGCAGTGCAGAGTGTGAGCTCATTAAAAAAAAAAAAAAAAAAAAAAAAAAAGATACGGGTAATATGTCTTTTAAAAAACGGGCCAGATAGCTTTCTTGTTTGCCCAAATTATTGCTTCTGTTGGAATTTGTCATTATTTTCACGAAAAACAAGATACTGAGACCTGATCTCTGGGGAACTAGTTTGATTCCACTTTGAGGAAATATTTTCACGGATCCTTTCTGAGAAATAATCTGAAGTCATTTTGAAATTCTGTAAAATTGTGGGTGAGAAGAGTTCATTTGGTCCTTCTTTCTTTAAAAACCCAAGCAAGAGTTGGGTTTTTAAAAAATGTCCTATAGACACAAGGAATTTGAGGCATTTTGATATTTGTTAGGTTGTAGTTCTTTAATTAAAGCTAATGGCTGGTGTTCTGTAGGGTCTTAGCCTTGAGCTGTAGTTTCTTGTTTGAACACTAGTGATTAATCTGCTGTTTGATCTGTGTTTCAGAATAACAACTAACAAAAACAACAAAATTTATTGAACATATTCAGTGTATTTAAGATATGATAACTCATAATGCCATGAGGTAAATAGCTCAATTATCTAATTTAAAGATGAGGAAACTGAGGCACAGAGAGGCTAGGTAACTTGCCCCAGGTCACACAGCCTATAAGTGATGGAGCTGGGATTCCACCATGGCATACCATTTACTGTGCCCATTTACCCAATTTTACAGTGTAATCATGAAACAATGATTACACAATTAGCTCTGTTGCCTTTCCATTTCCAGTCTACCTGATTATCCTGACAGTTCACTTTCTTTACAAAAATAGGATTTTTAAAATTCCTGTTAGGCCTGGATAGTGTGGCTCCGTTGGGCATCATCCTGGGCACCAAGAGGTTGCTGATTCTATTCCAGTCAGGGCACATGCCCAGGCTGTGGGCTCCAGCCCCAGTAGGGGGCTTGCAGAAGGCAGCCTATTGATGTTGCACTCCCACATCAATATTCTCTCTTTTCCCTCTCTTCTTCCTCTCTCTAAAAACTCAAAACTATTCTTTAAAACAACAACAGATTTCCAGTTAAGAGGAGACTAAGTAAATGAGCACTTCTTATTACAAACTGCCTTCTATTGAGAATTAAGAGTTTGTGTTCACGTAAGAAGGTGCAAAGGAAGCAGGGGTTCTTTTCATTAGCAAATACAAAGATCCTGACAAGAAGCTTTCTCTAGTCTGTGTGTGAAATTATGTTGTATTTAAATGAGAAAGAAGTGTGGGCCCTGCAGAATGTATTGGGTCCTTTTTTCCCCACTTCTCTAATCTTTTAGGAACACCTTCTTTTGGGGGTGTATTCACATTTCAAATGTCCTCTTGACATTAATAAGTGCTGTACTGGCTCTTTTTTATTTAATAGACACCGGCCACCTACTCTGAGTCGGGTGCTGGATGAACCATTAACGGTAGATGTATCAGTGAGCAGTGGAGAACACCTTTATCATAATGGCACAGATAGTCTTGCTAGATTAAGAGTATCTCATTTTTATTTCTAGGCTTGGGATCTGAATTTTAGTTTCAAGAGTTTTCCAGGTGGCCTGTCCACTCAGTAATCAGGTGAGGAAGCGAAGAGCCCATGGTTAAGGCAGGTTCTCCCAGGTCAGAAAACTGGCTTCTGGCTCATCTGCTTCCTGCTCACCTTTCTGCCATTTAATTGCTTTGAAGCTTTTCTCATTCTGCTCCCTCACCCCCAGGTCTTTTACTTATCTTTTTTCTTTTCTTTTTCTTTTTTTAAATCTGCTCAAGGTTTCTTAGATGTCTACTATCTGATTTAGGGTGCTAACATTGATCTTCTCATTTTCTGACCTAATTTTTTTTCATCGCCTGCTTCTTCCCTTTGCCTGATCACACGCACGGCAGACCTGTGTGTTCCGAGAGGTTAATGAAGGTCCTAAATCTTGGGAAGACCTGGGAAAGGAGAGCAGTCTGCAGTGACCCTCCCAAGACCTTCCAAACAAAAACACTGGTCCTGCGCTCCTCACAGATAGCTGGGCTCGTCCAAGGGCAGGAGGGCCAGCAGACTCATCCTGAGTCTCAGACACCCATAGACGGGAAAACATCCTTTGGCCCCCCACGAGGACATGAAATCGCTTGCTGAGGCACCTAGCATTCTGTTAAAGACAGTGAAAACACAGTCTGTCTTCCTTGACATTTTAATTGAAAGAAAAGCTTACTACATAGATTTCAGCCGTAAGCATTATGTTTATACAAGTGTATAAAGAGGAATCATCTGTCACATTGGAAAACTCTTAATGCTACGGGACTCTGTTTAGTAATTGAACAATCCAACATGAGCTCACACATCTTACCTTGTTCCATGCCTCAGTAATTTTTAGTAGAAATGCTTTACCTAGAGGCATAGGGTTATTAAAAAGGAGGCTCGGCTTTCTCAAAGTCTGGAATTATTAGCTCATGGCAACAAGCCTGCACTGGAAAGAGAATGTCGGGCCTTTGTTTTCACAACTTTACTGCGATTTGCCGCCTTATTTTCAGAGTCTAACCCATGTGTTGTTTGGGAAGTTGGTTGTTTTTTTCTTTTTAAAGGAAGAAAACACAATTTCCCATGGATGAGTGACTTCTCATATTAGCAGTATTTCAGAAATTTACTACTTCATCACAAAGTCCAGGGAGCAGGGTGAATATTAAAGGAAATGGACTGTGAATTTATTTTAGTATAAAAAAATCAATAACAACTTCGTTAAGGGATCCATCAGGGTGTGGTGGAGGAAATACTCTGTTGCAAGTTGGATAGAAATCCTGCTTCTTTTCGTAACCCATCTGACCTTGGACAGATGTAAATGTTTTGGAATTCAGCTTACTCCTATCTACCACACTGCATTGTTGCAAGTCACGTGAAGGTGAAGATATTTTGAAAAACATGAAGCAGTTTATAAGTGCAATATAAAAAGTTTTATGCAAGTGCAAGGTATTAAATAATTATGTCTATATACACAAGGGGAATTAATTAATGCAATTATTCTCTTACCACTCTTGCTTCAGTGATCTGACTATTCTGAACAAATGATGATTTCCTGGGCCAAGCTACACAATTGCTTCAGTCTAGTCCTTTGTATACCCTGTGATGGATAGGCATAGATTTTTTTATTCCTTTCAGCCTTTGTAGTTTTAAAAGCCCAAGCAAGAAGCCTAGAAAACTCCTTCAGTTTTGTAGGTGGGGATGGGGAAATTATTTACAGAATCTATATAAAACAATAATTCAAAAATCATTTAAAATCAAACAGACAGGGTTCTCAAATAACCATTTCCCCCCTCAAGTATATGTTGCTAATTGGTCTGATTGGCATCATTAGGTAGTTATTATTTTAATCCCAAGAGAACCCGGTACCTTGAAAGCCTTAATTAATGAAGGAATACTTGATATTTTAAAACTGAGTAGATTTATGCATGTGTGGAAATGACTGACCTAATAGGAGCATTGCATTGAATGAAACATACCATTCCCCAATTATTCCGTACCACTGGGAGTTTCCCATAGTCTTGGGAAGAATGAAAACTCATTTTAAAATTTAATTACTTCAGCATCTCCATTCACATCTCCATTAAGTTGTTTAATGATTTCTTTTTAAAAAGAAAACATGAGTGAAAACTTTTAACCAGATTTTTATTAATATGTTGAGAATAAAATGGAAATGATGGTAGTGTATATATTTTGCCCTTTGTTCAAGAGGATGATATTGCCAATCAACACAATAAACATTTGAGTTGACTTTTCTATAATAGTTTTTTGCTTTTCCCTAACTATATTGGAAGTATTATTTCTTCTGTGACTAGGGAAACAGACACATGGTAGAAGGCTACATGCATGTATGTAATGCATGTAGAGGTATATATATATGCACATCTATCTATCTGGATGGATGTATAGGTCTATAGGTGAAAGGGTGAGTGGATGGATAAATAATTAGCTATCTGTAGGAATACTCTCAATGAATCTTATGAAACCGGGGAGTTCAGATTATTAATCTTATCTTTAAAGGAACTGAAAATTATTAAGCATGATACAGTTTTATACAGCTATTTATTTTCATGAAATGTCTCAAACAAAACATTAAGACAAGAATATAAATGAGCACTGTCTGTTGATTGAGCCACATGGTACACCCCTCTGATTCCATGCAGCTACCTCTGAATGAGATAAGACTTGGGGAAGTTACCACCTGCTGGCGAGTTCTGGAGCATTTGAAACCCAGAGTTTTCTGGAACTAGAAAAACTGCCGGGCCTTCAGAGGCCCTCCCAGACCTTGGTGTGAATCCATCCTCCAGAGGTCCCCAGGGCACGTGGTAAGGAATAACCAAGCACTCCATGTGCTAAAAACACCCATCTCGTCGTTACAGGCTGCTTACATGTAACTACTCACACATACATTCTGTTTTTAAAAACTGGGTGTAACCTCTGTATATCTACACAAACAATGTAAAGGCTTTATGTTCTTTTCTGTTTTCACTTATACAACTTCCTAAACATATAAGTATAAGACTAATTTCTGACTAATCTTTTTATGGCGTGTGAGACGCTGATAGCTAGCTGTGCTTCCAAAGGAACTGTCAGGCAAAAGTGGGAAACGTAATATTCCTTGGAATTAAGACAGCCTTGCGAAGACAGAGTGTGTTGGCCTCTTCCCCATTTCAGTCTCTCAGTTCTCCACAAGGCACCCACGGGCGGGGAATGAGCCCCAGAGAGAGGCATCGTTCTGCTCGGAGGGGGCTCTGGCCAGGACTCATTCCCCAAAGCGCAGTCCTGTACAGACTGGCTCTGTCTGCAAGTTTCACATGAGGATTTTTAAATTTTTTTTTTTAAAGCAAATGCATTCATTTTGTTAGCAATAGTTTCTATCGTGGCATTCAGGATAAGGTGGTTTGACATATCCATTCAGAGGTTCTGAGGCGGGTTTGTTTACTTGTTTGTTGTTAAATCTCTAACTTCATGGTCTGTCATTTGTACAACTCCCCAGAGCAAGGGCACCGGACAGGTCACTTATTTGCCATTTTTAATAAACACAAATAATTCCCTTTCCCCCTCAGCCCCATATTCCCTGGCTCATTAATTCAACTTAAGGCCCTTAAAATTTTTTCTGGCAAATTAAATCACAAGCTCAAGCTATGTACTCCCCCGAGGAAAGTATGCCTGCCCAAGTCCTGCAGGTCAGGTCAAAATCAGTTTCTGTCAAACAGCCTCACACCTCGAGTTATTATGAAACCGAGGGGTTGGAAATTGGGGGCTGGGCTCCGGACTCGTCCCACTACAGTGGCTTGAACACAACCCGACTGTTTTCACTTGTGTCCTGGATTTTGTTTTTTGTTCCACTCGCAGTGGAGAACAGTGAAAAGGTCAAAATAGATTTCTATTGGGAATTCCTGAATGAAGCTGGCTCTGCAACTCCAGAGCGGGCGAATGTATTCCTAGCCAAGCCAGGAGGGCTTCCAGGCAGAGGTGTGAGAGGGTGTGGGTAAAACACATGTGCACACATCTCTGCTCTGAAGTCCTCCAGAGAGCAGAGACTTCCTAGTCACTGCAGGATTTCACCACTAAGTCTCCATGCTAACACGCAGGGGTTAGAAGATTTATCAATTTGTTGTCTATGGAACATCAGTTAGATAACAGAGGTCAGGAAATGAAGTGGAATTTGATGTATTAAGTAGGAAGCAGCAAAGGAAGCCAGACTTGTGTTTTATTTGTTATTATTTCCCTAATATTCTCAATTATGTGGCTCTCACCAGAGGATCTGATCTGCTTTGCATAGAATGGTGTTGCCCCCGCTGGTTCTGGTCCCAGGGAAACAGGCAGTGAGTCCCCTGCCCCGGGCATCAGGAATAATACCTGCTTCTCTTGTTCCTTGTCCCCAGGCCTGTTCCAGGCTCTCTATCTTCTCTGCTACACATCCACAACAGACAGAGACAGCCCATGCCAGCCTCCATGCCCGGGACCCTGCCCAACCCTACGATGCCGGGATCTTCCGCTGTCCTGATGCCAGTAAGTGCTCCTCACTTCCTCCCAGTCTTGCCCCATTTGAAAAAGGAAGGGAAACTGGGCTTCTGGCTGCCTGGGGAGAAAGTGGCCGCTGGATGGAGAGCTGAGCTGTGTGGGAGTGGCTTTGAGTGCCTGCTTGTCCATCCCAGGCATCTTGCTGACTCTCCCATCCCTCGGTGCTTCCCTGGTGCGGCACAGGCTCACTTTCCTACTGGTGGCAAGTGAACTCGCCACAGCTAGGGAACAGGATTTGTTCAGAGACATGTTTTATGATTATTCCAAAGTCTACACGTGTGCTGGTTACAGAGTGTTCTTAAACTGACAGGGCGTGCTCTGGCCAGGGCTCAGAGTAATAATAATAATGCCAATAATAATGATGGTACATATAACTCTAACATGTAGTCATACATGCCGTGCTCTATTAATTATTCTCACAGCATTTGTTGAGTGCTTCTCGTGTGCTAGTCATCTCTAGGCACTTTATGAACACAGGAAACAATCCTAGGAGGTAGGTACTAATACTTCCCCATATTTTGAATGAGTGAAGGTACCGTGCTTGTCTGAGAAACAGCAGCTCAGTTTTGAACCCAGGCATTCTTGCTCCAGAGCTGACTCTTAACATCTACATGATATGTGTGTTCTCTCCTCTCTCACGACAATCCCATGAGGTATGCGCTATTTTTATCCCCATTTAGCAGGTGAGGAAACTGAGTAACTTGGCTAAGGTCGCAGAGCCAGTAGGTAATAGAGTTAGAATTGAACTTCACGTAGTCTGACTCCCAAGTCTACACTCATCGCCATTATATTTTCCTGCTTCTCTTTGAAAACAACAGATGGCTGTAGATAGGAGACGCAGATTATTCCAGAGCAAACCGTGCTCTCCTTCCATGGGATCCCCTGCCTGTACTTCCCCATCCTCCCCGGCATTCTGCATTGGTGGACATTTGGTGGCTGGTGTTAGTCATAGGGCCACAAGGGTTCTCAAAAACCCTAGAGCGGTGTGAGAATTCTGTTAAAGCCCTCCTATCCCGTATCAGCAGAGTATTTTAAAGAATTGCCTACCTTTGTTATTTCATTTTGTTATCACAGCAATCCCGTGGGAATGTTGACACTCATTTTACAGATGTAAAGCTAATAGCCAATGTCACACAGCTTGTGAATGAAAGGTGGTGACTGGAACCCAAATCTAAACTTACTCTGAGTAGCTCAGCTCTGGCAGGTTGAGCAGTTTGCTCATTTATCTGAGTGGGAGGGGACAGAGGAGGGCCTGGTGCCCCAGTTCAGAGAAAGGGACTTGCCCGCTGCATATATCAGGTAGTTCAGGCTAGAAACAGTGGGTCAGATAAGCTGACTGAGACTTCACCTAATTCCTCAATGTAAACATCTTTCAATGAAGCAAAACAGCACCATCAATGTCATTACCCCAGGTTTTATTCAACCCAATTAATTGCATGAAGACATCCACTAAATGCCATCTCCATTTAGGCTCTCAATTCCTCTTGTCCAAAATTAGTCCCCTCTCAGAAAGTTGATCCATTGTTCAAAAACTATTGCTGAGTGACCTTGCTTCCATCTGACTAAAGTGTGTGCCAATCTCAGGGGCAAGCGTGGGACACTTGGGTTGTAAAGGCCCAGAAAAAAAGTACCTGGCACCTGTTTCCTGCCTCTCTTTGTTGTGCCATATCACCTCATTGTACAACTGGATCTCCTGGTGATGCTTCAGAATAGAAAGGAAGAATCGGGTGCCTGGTGCAGAGCCAGGGTAGATAAAAATCAGGGATGCTTCCTGCACAGGAGTTCCCAGCCCCATGTCAGGGACAGGTAGCAGCTGCCAGGACAATAGTGTCAGTCCAGAGCAGTGATGCTGAACCAGGGGTGATTTGGTTCCCTGAGAATATTGGGCAGCATCTGCAGATACTGTTGCTTGTCACAACTGGAGGGGGGGGGGCGGGAGTGATTGGCATCTAGTGGGTGGAGGCCAGGGATGCTGTTAAACTTTCTATAGTGCACACAACAGCCACCACAACAAATAATTATTTTGCTCAACTTGTAAATAGTGCTGAGGTTGAGAAACTGAGGTCTAAAGTGACACAAATGTAACTAATGGAAATTCATATAAATGCTCTAAAAAGCATATCCTAAGAGTTATAGGACCTACAATAGAAATCTGGATCTTTTCTTCCGTATTATCAAGTCACCAGCTTTGGTATTTTGAGCATCATCTTCCAGAGATCCTGCCACAGGAAACCGTGATTTTCGGGTATAAAAAAGGTTTGGGTCTGCAGGTGCAGGTGAGATTTTTAACTGATTGGTAGCCTCTGCTATCATGCCACACATTTCACAGAGCATTGGGTATGAAACAAAATGACTCATTCCACAAACTTTTGTTGAGCACCTTCTATGGGCCAACGGCTATGCTAGATTCTGGGAAGGGGCAAGGGACAAGGTAAGGGGCTCACTGGGCTGTGATATTCTATCTTCCAAGTCACATGCTTTAATTTGGGGATACGGAACATCCATTTGTTATTTCAAAAGCCCCCTGAAGTGCAGATATCTTAGTTTCCGTTCTCCAGTGTGTTTACAGGGAGGAAAAAAGCTCAAAAAAAAAAAAAAAAAAAAAAAAAAAGGTGAATTCTTTAATCTGGATGTTTTACAGACAATGCAAAGCCTCCCCATCTTCTGACCCCTTGTTCTAGCCAGCTCCTCAAAGCCACAGGCTCGGTGCAGAGCCTCATTAGTGAGCCCCGAAGAGTTGTTTTGAAGAGACTGCTCCTGACCCTATAATCATTTAGAGGGAACTATGCCTTTTTTTTTTTTTTTTTTTTTTTTTTTTTTTTTTTTTTTAAGATAGAGAAGTCAGCCTGTTTTCAAAATTCTGTTTAATCTGTGAGTCACGGGGTAGAAATAGTCACAGACTATAATTTTTCCGAAAAACTGGAAGCACGGTGGACTGGGATTCAGATGCTGAAACCCGCTGCGCTGAGGTTTGTAGTGCATGAGGGCTAGCAGCGTGGGAACGTCTGACAGTCACCTGTAGTTCCCGACGTTCCAAAGGTCTCTTTGGGAAAACTGAGGGCAAAAGCTCAGTTGGGCTTGATTTCTCTATAGGAGAAGGTCATCTGTTGAAAAAAAGGGTGAAATCTCTGGAAGTGGGTGTTATCATTAATAAGCATTTTCCCAAACAATCTTCATGACGTAAGGATTAGAGAAACACACATACAAGAATTAGAGTACACAAATGAGGTGCTAATGGCACTGAACTGTACACTTAAAAATTGTTAAAATGGAAGTTCTTATGTACATTTTACCATGATTTTTTTTAAAAATGACTTTTTAAAATATTTTAAAGTATTATTATTATTATTATTTTAGAAAGAAAGGAAAGGCAAAGGAGAGAGAGATAAGCATTGATGAGATAGAACATCTATTGGCTGCCTTCTGCACCAGGGATAGAGCCCGCAACCAAGGCATGTGTCCTGACCTGGAATTGAACCACAACCTCTTGATGCATGGGGTCGACACTTAACCACTGAGCCACACCATCTGGGCTGAAAACATAATTTGGGGTGATATGAGTGTAAATATTTTATTGTACTGAATTGGTAAAGCCTCAAAAGGTTTTGGCAGGTGTGCTCTAGAACATCTAGAAAATTCTTTCAATAGCTCCTTTTGAAACAGTTTGACATACCCACACACTGTTGATACAGATTGAACTGATTCAGGCTAAGGTAAGGCTGATGGTGTTGCAGTGAGGGGTGTGTCAACCAGACATTCAGGAGAAGCTGAGCAGCACCTCTGAAATTCACATATCAGTGTCATGGCCGTGCCCTGCCCCGAGTGGGCACAACAGGAATTGGAGTCACAGAACCTCAACGATGGAAAGGACATTAAACGGTCATTTAGTTCAACTATGGCTCTCACCTCTCCTCTGTGAGCTTTCCTTCAGTGAGAAGGCGCTCTGGTTTCCCCAAGACTACCGAGGCTAACATGGAGCAGAAACCGGTTCCCTAACATTTCCGACCATGGTTTTCATTCCCATCTTTTGGCAAATGGAAAAACTCTTGCATTGAAGAATCCACCTAGGAATGTCTCATGATTTTCTGTGATTTCAGTGTAAAATAGAGGTTGGGGCAAAAGTAGGTTTACAGTTCTTTGTATGAAAAATAATGCAATAATTAATACATAATACAAGAATAAACTTTTTATGTACTCACAACTGTACATCTACTTTTGCTCAACCCTGTAATAAAGCAAATATTTGCTTTATCTTGGTTCTTTGAAAGGGGCTAATTTTCTACTAAACAGCAAATATTCATCAGGCACATTCTCCCATGACTGAACTAGAGATCTTGCTGTATTTACATTTTAGCAGGAGCACCCTGGAGACAAAAAATGCCAGAATTCAATGCAGCTCTTTGAATGATATTCATGATACACACCATGGCAGGTCAGCAGGACAATGTGGGATCAGTGAATCACATCATATAAAACCCTCCGCTGCCTTCTTCACCTGCCCACAGGCCCAGTCTCACCCTGAGGCCTGAGGCTGCAGTTGTGTAGTCCTGAGGGGGTTAACAGGGAGGAAGACATGTGTTGGAGGCAGAGGATCAGATACCTGGCTGGGTCCTCTCAGTTGTGTTTATGAGGAAGAAAGAAAGGCAGACCCACCAGAGATGCTTTCAAATTTAATTGTATTTTTTCTTATTGCTAACCCAATTCATGTTTCTGTATGAAATTTAGGGATTGGGGGAAAAGCCACAGATAACCTGAGATAACCATTTGGCATATTTTATATCCTTCCAGCATTTTTCTGTGCATATGTTATTCTTCATAGCTATAAAAATCAGTGTAATTCCTGGCAGTTGGAGGATTTGCAAAAGTGAAAATATTGGATACTTTTGTTTGGAAATGATCTACATGACAAGGTAATTCTGTTTGGCTTGGGACATCTTCTATAGAAGGTGTAGCTTTGGGTGATTCTTGGATGTCGTTGGGTTCGAGGCTCAGGAGTGCATTGCTTACCGTTCATCAAACACAGACTTTCTCCGCAGTTATTCAAAGAAACTAGACACAATCCATTTGAAAGAGAAATGCTGCTTTGTCTGTGGCTAGACTGTCTCCTCAGACTCCTGACTGTTGCTTTCCTTTGTCTTAGATGGAGAGACAAATGTCAGTGAACTCCAACCTCCTGGGAATGCAAGGTCCAAATCTCAGCAACCCCTGTGCTTCTCCCCAAGTCCAGCCGATGCATTCAGAAGCCAAAATGGTAAATAACACGTATAATCACCTTTTGTTGTGGCATGATTTTTTCTTTTGATTCCTTCTCTGGCTTCCACATTTCGGTCAAGTCAGGTAGAAGGCTCCGTCTTTGTTGTGGTGGATAGGTCTTTGAGGAAAGGCTGTGTGCAGAGCTTGGCTCTTTCTTGGAGGATGTTTGTTACTGAACCTTGAAGTAGATGGACATGTAATGAGCATTGGATCAGCGTGTGGCCTTAGTGAAAGAGATATGCAGAAGTTTGGGGTGGTTCCATGGCAGTTAAGGGGGATGCACCTAAGTATGTGTGTATTTACTCATAACCGGTAATTAAAACTAATCCCGAGTTTCTCTTCTTCAAGGTGGTCACAGTTTCAGTGCCTCTCATCCTGTCCCCATACCCATTTATACATGCGTTTGATTTCTAAGCTCACACTATTATGGGAATATTTTGCGTTTTTTGTTATAGTTGTCAGATGTGACGTTGATTGGAGAGGATCAGAGCAGAGTAACAAACACATGATTTCAGGTGACAGCCTTCAGTGACTTTTAACATATGAGACTTATGTGCAGTAAGGTCACTCTTCCCAATCCCAGTGCTAGATACATGCATTTATGTTCTAAATATTAATAAAAAGCAGCGCATGTCCAACTTGGCAATACAAAGTAAATTTGCTGGTTATGTCTATTGAAGTCGCTTGAAATAGGTCATTCAATTCTCGTTCAAATTCTAACACCGTGATTAGTAAGGTATCCGATGACAACAAAAGGTTTGACTATCTGTTGCTAATGGGTCCTTTTGTGAGAAGTTGGAGATTTATTTGGCTTGCTGACTGACAGCATTAGGGAACTTGTTTGATAGTTGGTATGAGGATGCTCTTGACAGTTCTAAGAATTAGCTATTAAAACCCAGTGAGTTCATTTTCAATGGCAGCAAGTTGTTGTTGTTGTTGTTTTTGTGTTTTGTTTTATTTTAATGTCTTCTTCTCTTCGGTCACTTTCTCTTGGAAACTTTACTCATTTGACATGCAGCTTCTTGACCCAAGGAAGCTATGGAACTCCCAGTGTTGGCTACCTCTGGCAAATAAAATCTGTGGTCAAGAAGTTCTCTATGCTGTGCCACAGTCCCTGTGACATGCCAAATGGCACCGGCATCTTCGGCAAAGCTCGTTAAATCTTTTTGGAATTGGCAAATATTTTTTCAACTAAAGCCCTGTAGAGCCAAACCAAATACTTGCTGGCAGAGTATAGTTCAAACTGGCATCAGTTTTGGAGACCAGAGTAATGCCATTTACTTTTTTTTTTAAAGGAAAATAAAAAATGAACTGTGAAGGCACTTAAGAAAAAAATTAAGTTATTCATGTGTATGAAGACGTGTTCTGGGTCTGAGCATCCTATGCACCTTGCCAACCTCCCCCGCCCCACCCCCGCCTCACCCCCCTCCCCTGCCCGCAACTGGATTATTTCTGAATCGTCTTGTTTGGTTCAGGTCTGTATCCTTTTTGAGGGACCTCCCAGACAAACTTGAGGTGGATTCTCAAACATAAGTCCAAACCAAATTTCCCTGCCAATTGATTTTCACTGGGTTTTATGCTACCACTTGACTCAAAGTGTCCTGCCCTTTTCCTTGCTGGCAAAGAAGTAAAATGCTTCCAAAGGGAGTGCAGGCTGTGATTACTTATGCATAGGAAATAAAAGCATATGGAATGGCAAATTAATAGTGAATAATATCAGCTGGTGACAAAAGGGAATTGGTCTGTACTTATAAAAATAGTGTTACCCCACAAATGTTTGTTGAGTTAAATTTACTGAGCGGGCGCACTCCTCTGCTGATTCATGTTCTAAGTGAATAAATATTTCCAGATCCATGATATCTAGACAAATGAATTCTACAATGGAATTGGGGCTTAGGGAACACAGTTATTCTCTCTACCCCAAGCTTCCATGCCTAATCCCATTATTGCCAATATGTTACCCAGGGGGAAATGGTAGCATTCGCCATTCATATATTGGAAGCATAGCATTTACTTAAGTAGCTTGCAAAAGTGTTAAGTAAGTGACTTTTAGTACATTACTCAGCATCTCAGCATCCCTATTCTTATTCTGCCTGCATTATTCACTGGAGAAACCAGTGCTTGCCATCTACTAACGTTACAGTATTTTCTAGCAGCTTTGGTTACTGAGATGAAAGCTTTTATGAAAAACAAAGTAGTGAAGAAAAAAAAATCGATGATTTTCATGTCAGCCAGAGCCTCCCCGGGTTTCTCAGAACTATAGGCTTTGTTGTTCTATGCCTAATTTTCTTCCTGTGTAAGACTGGAATGGATTCCAGATTTCAACTAAGACTCTTGTTTCACTGTTTTCAAGGACTTTTCCAAAGGTCACACATGGGCTATTTTGATGAATGCACTCGGGGGGCGGGGAGGGGGGGTGTTTTCAGAGCACACGAGAGAAACCAGAGAGGCATCTCCCACACCCAACACTACAGACCTATTCTGCTGGGGGCAGTGGTGTTCGGTTCACACTCCCCGTTGGCCACTGACAAAAGCCATCATCCTGAATCTCTGGTGAAACTTGGAGGTCCTGGAGGTAGACTAGAGCTTAAAACAGGATTGTTTTAAATGCATGAGTTTGTTAGACACTGTCTGGCTAGTGATTGCTTAGTAGAATACAGCCACTTTCCCTGCCCCAAATTGAACATTTCCATTGTGGGAGAGCAGAATAGGTGTCCCCAATAAGCTCTACAGTGCATTAATTTGGGAATCCTAAATCAGGAAGCATTCATGTCCTTCTTTTGACTTCATGTACATTAGTACCAAACAGTGACTTCAATGTACTGTAGCCACATCTGTGCTGGTTTTATAATAATCCTAGCAGATTATAATTTAGTTTTATGGATTATTGTTCAGAAGAATTAAGCCAACTGACACATGGCTTCGTAATTGCACAAGTAAATACATGCATATTGGAGTTTGTTTGGGCGTCAGAGCAAACTCAAATGTGTGAGAGCTTTCCATCTTTCCAACCACCCAAAACAGCAGGCTCTTCCTCCAGGTTCCTGGGATCAGTGAGTGTCTTCCATGACCTGGGGTCTGCTGGGAAGGAAATTCACATGATACCTCGTGGACATTTTGAATATCCAAAGAGAAAAGTGAGGGAAAGAGGGAGGTACACAGAGAGAAATGAAAAAGGAGGAGAAGAAGGAAACATGGGTGCTATCCCCATTTTACAGCTGGGCCAGCTGAAGCTCCAAGCAGTTAAAACCTGGCCCACAACACATCACTTAGCAAAGGCTAATGTCTCAGACTCTAATGGCAAAGCTTTTTTGACACATTTATCCTTTAGACAAAAATGTCATATAGCTTCCAGATATCAGTAACCAACAGATTAAATCACATTCCTTTGCATTAATTTATTTTTATATACAAACTAGAGGCCTGGTGCATGAAAATTTGTACACTGGGGTGTTGGGGGTGGGGGGGCTTCCTCAGCCCAGCCTACCCCCTCTCACAGTCCGGGAGCCCTCAGGGGATGTCCTACTGACAGCTTAGGTCTACTCTCCATAGGGAGCAGGCCTAAGCTGCAGTCTGGCCTCCATCTGCAGTAGGCGACCAGGCAATCAGGGCAAGGTGCCGCCCCCATCACCCCGCTGTTGCTGTCACTGCCGGCCCTCCTCAGCCCTTGCAGCTGCGGCTTTGTCCAGAGGAAGATGTCTGGTCTATCCAGTCTAATTAGCATGTTACTCTTTTATTAGTAGAGATGGGAGACAAGGGTGGCAAGGATGGTGCAGGCTTGCAGATAACCTGGAAAGGATGAGGAGCAGGTGGTGATATGGAACTTCCCCCTTGGTTAAACCAGAGCTCTGTGGCCTCACTGACTGGTCTAGCTTTTCTGCCTCTTTCTCCAAACACATTTTGTTGGTTTATTTGTTAATCTTCACCAGAGGATATTTTTTCCATTGATTTTAGAGAGTGAAAGGTACGGGGTTAGACAGAGAGAGAAAAAACATCAATATGAGAGAGACTTATCAATTGGTTGCCTCCCGCACACACCCCTACCGGGGCCAGGGGTCAAGCCTGTAACTGAGGTGTGTGCCGTTGACCCGAATCAAACCTGTGACCCTTCAGTCCTAGGGCCAACACTCTATCCACTGAGCCAAACCTGCTAGGGCACCAAACACATTTTTATCTTGATGTTTCTTATTTTCCACTTGACTGATTGGAAACTCTTTGAAGGTAATTCTTGCATTGTGTAAGCTCCATGTACTGAGAAAGGCCCCATGAGTGAAAACTGAACTTAATTGAGTGAGTTGGATTTAAATTATGGGAAAGAACCAAACCCTAAATATGGAAATAGGGTAGGATAGAGTGGGTAGGGAGCAAGGCTGGGACTGAGAAGGAGAGAATCAAAGTAGATAAACGCTCAGCTAAGTAATTAGTAGGTAAAGAGTAGCTGATGCCCAGCCTGCGTGGGTCAGTGGTTGAGTGCTGATCTATGAACCAGGAGGTCACGGTTCTATTCTCGGTCAGGTTATATGCCTAAGTTGTGGGCTTGATCCCTACAGGCCCCAGATCAAGGATTCTCTCTCATTTTTAATGTTTCTATCTGTCTCCCTTTCTTTTCTTCTTAAAATCAATAAAAATATATTTTTTAAAAGAGCAGCTGACTACATTTGTTGTCTTTGAAAGATACCTAGAAACAGCATCCATCATGCTATTTCCTTGATAGAAAAGCAATATGTCTGTTTCTTAGAAAATAGAAGATGGAATATCATTGACCTCCTAGGAACTGCAAGCAATCAGTATGCTGTTTCTTCCATTGTGATGGACTGGTTGTGCTGTATTTTGGTCTTTGACTGTCAATACTTCATTCACAGCTAGGTTTACAGTTCATTGAATGCATACATAAACATATGTATTAATGACTGAGAGAAAGAAACCAAAAAGATTGGAGAGTCAGGGATTTTTTTAAAATCTTTTTTTATTCTTTATTGTTTAATGTATTACATAAGTCTCCCTTTTCCCCCATTGACCTCTCCCAGCCCCTAGCACATGACCTTATCTCCCCCCGCCCCCCAATCTGTGTCCATTGGTTATGCTCATATGCATGCATACAAGTCCTTTGATTGGTCTCTTACCCCCTCACCAACCCCCTCCTTCCGCCTTTCCTCATAGGTTGGACAGTCTATTTGAGAGTCAGAGATTTTTAAAGATGGAGGTTACTTAGTAAAGACCTTGCTCAAATTCTTCATTTTAGCTGAAACCGGTTTGGCTCAGTGGATAGAGCATCAGCCTGAGGACTGAAAGGTCCCAGGTTCGATTCCAGTCAAGGGCATGTACCTTAGTTGCAGGCACATCCTCAGTAGGAGATATGCAGGAGGCAGCTGATCAATGTTTCTCTCTCATCGATGTTTCTAACTCTCTATCTCTCTCCCTTCCTCTCTGTAAAAAAAAAAAAAAAAAAAAAAAAAAATCAATAAAACATATTTTTTAAAAATAATTCTTCATTTTACAAATGAGGACACCAAAGCCTGGTAAAGACTTAGGGAGATCAGTTTAACACAAGGCTGGACTCCCAACTCAGGTCTTCATTCTTCTGCCCAGATTTGTGCTTTTCCCACGTGAGCTGCACTGATAAATTATTGACAGCACTTCTTTCCTGGCTCTGGTTTCCTCCTGGCAGATTGGCAGACAAGAACTGGGATGGTAGAGTGAGCAATCACAGTTAAATCTCCACTTTGTTTTGAATGTCAACCTGGGTGTGTTTGTGTTTGCCTTCCCCTCCCTAATTATCGGGCTGGATAACTGTTTGCCGACAGTGCCCCGTGGCCACCCACTGTCCCGCAGATAAATCACCGAGAAGCCGGGCTCCATATGGAGTTGCTTGGAAAGCTTACACACATGAAAAGACAGTCTCCAGGTAACATCTCCTGGCACGCTTGAGAAATTCACTTCTTCAATTTACCTATTTGCTTTAAGCATCTCAGCTTCACTTCCTAAAAGTGCAGGAATAAAAAAAAAAAAAAAGAAGTGAATGAATAGGGTGTCTGAAGGTTGTGGTGAGGCAGGAAATGCTGTGGACTTTAAAGAAGCTGTCATTAACGTTTGCATTGTGCCAGCAGCCCTGTGTCCCTAGAACCAGTGATCAAAACACAATGACGGGCTGACCCGAGGTGACCACTTTGTTCCAGAATTTTCCTACATCACCACTATGAAAAGCCACTGTCCACTTATGCAGATAAGTAGGGATTATGGAAGATTCCATGGCAATAGCAACAAAAAATCTATATTCTTAATAATATACATGATGGGTCTCATTTTTAAAGGCAACTTCCCTTCTTAAAACACCATGGCAGGAAATAATAATTGTTAACATTAGTCAAATACTTGCATAGATGGCAGAAACCGTGTAAAGCATCCTGCAATATATTATCTTACTTAATCCTCAACAGGCCAATGACAGAGACACTATTCTTAATCTCATTTTACAAATGAATAAGCTGAGAGGGTGGATAATTGGGGAAGAAAACAGAAGCTGATGAAATAGAGCACTGCACTGTGACCCCAGGCATAGGGCTCTTGGCCCTGGCCTTAAACCAATGTCTGCCAGCAATGGGGAGGATCATCCTATGAGTTTATATTACCAGAGCACTTTCCAAATCGCAAAGCGCTTCCACGTGCATTGTCTCATTGGAGCCTCACGGCAGCCCAGGAGGGTGGCTCCTTCTAAAGACACGGAGAGGTTACGTGACGTTTCCCGCATCATCCAGTGGCATAACCAGGCCCTGAGCCCAAGTCTTCTTGGATTTCCCCTCCCCTGTTCCTGCTATATCATGCTGTCCTTGGCATCCCCATGGTAATATAATTTGAATAAAAGCAGGTTCTGAGCCTCACATTAATAGCCCAGGCCCAGCCATCTATTAGCTTGTGCCTATTAGATTCTCTAGTCCTTACGATTAAACACTGGACAGAGGCTGATCCATATTTCTGTCTGGCCAAGACAAGTGCTGAGTCTGAGCTTAGCTGTTGAGGAACTAAAGCCACAACACTTCTCTGAACCTTGCGTATGCCATTGCCACTTGGCCCATTTAAACTGTAGACTGTTTAATGTAGAATTACACTGTGCCATTTGTTAATAAAATGTAAATGGTTAGCTTATGAGATCATTAACCAGAGGTAGAAGCTATTTGTTTATATTTCTATAGGACAGAATCAATTTCTATAAAACTTATAGTGCACGTGTGGATCTGAACCACAAATACACAGTATTATACGTTTAATATATATTTTTTGAAAAAGAGAATGTAAGGTAATCAATTGCCCAAGAATCACCAAATTCCAAAGATGATTCATAGGCAGGAAAGAAACTTGGGGATTATTTTAACAAAATCTTTTCCTTCGAGAGACAAAGGCCTGAATCTCAAGTTAATAATGTCTCCAAGGTCACGTAGTTAATTAACAGAAGTGGAATTAGAACCCAGATTCTGGGTTTCAAGTTTATGGAACTTCACTCTCCACGTGCTAGTCAGAGGTTGATCAGAAGGTCATCTGTTAGTTCCTGTGGTAGTGAACCTTCTAAAGGAGGTGCTTCCGGAAGCATTTTTCTGCAATTTGATTATTGAGGAGTAAAGTACCTGGGGTAGAAGTGGGTCAATCATCTTTTCCCCCCTGTGACATCAACTGGGAATTAAAACTATCATGATTGCCCAAAGAAACAGGCCAAATTTTCTATGATTTTTCCTGAGTCTCTGGGATGTTGACCTGAGACTACTAACTGAGCTAGTCTTAGTCGTCATCCAGAGCTTGGGTCCATGCTGAACATTTTAGCTCTGGGCACCTGGCACAAGCTGCCTTGATTTTGCCTGCCACCAAGCAAAACTAAACTTCCCATGTCTCGTCGCTGGTTATTTGGGGGCAGCATGGGTCTTACGTGGGCATTTGGAGATCTGCTCTGGGCTGTGTGGAGTGGTGACTGAGCCTGCTACTCACACGCACAAGGGTATTGACATGTCCCTTGCCATCGGGGGTCTTTCTCTTGGCTGTTCCCACTCCACCCACATCAGCGGGTCCTCATATGCACATTTACACATTCTCCAAGGACTCATTGTCTTCCCAGTTTTATTCCTTTCTCTGTCTGCCAGTATCCACCCTGTTTTGGTAACCATGGCAACAGGTGAAATACAATCCCAGTATTTGCTCACTGCCTCTGTCATCCATCCCAGCACGCGCATTGCCGTGTCTTGTTTTTGTGTTTGTTTAATGTTCCCAAGCCTGAAGTCAGATGCATTTGGGCAAGGACACTGCACACGGTCTGGTTCGGAACAGCCCGTCAGACAGTTTTCAGGCGCGTCTCCTCCGCCCGTGTGTTTACGTACGTGTGTGCGTGTGTGTCCCTGTCTGCTTTGGAACACTGGGCAAATGAGTTCAGCTTGTGTCAGAAGAGGCAGGAGGCGGGTGGGGGGAGAGAAATTGCACAAATCTAGTTACAGGGAAGTTCTACTTTGGGGAGATACATTTCAGTCGTTTTCTTGGAATTTATGTAGTTTACACTTTCCAAGATTTTTGCCAGCACGACTAATAACGAAAGTTTGCTTTGCACTTGGGGATGATGGCTCTGCCTTGATTTGGTTTTTTATGTGGGAAATAGAGAAGATCTGTCAGGAAATTTGTGCCTTGAGAGGAGTGGGTGGTGGAAGATGGAGCATATAAAAGAGGCAAAGTTTTCCTCAAGTTTTGGATCTTTTTTTTTTCTTAAAAAATAAAAGGGAGAATCTAATCTTCAAGTCCAAAACTAACAAAGAATGTTTTTCTTATAAAATTGTCTTTTTTTTTATCCCGTTAGTTTAAAAAGGTAGGTTGTGCATTAGTCTGAATAAGATGAATCATTAGATTCTCCGATTAGTTAAGTCCCAAACAATAAAAGTAAACATCAGGCATTTTTATTTTGAAACAGTGTTTGCAGTCACCAGAAAAGGTGTGTTAAGGAAGACAAGATTGTCATCCAACTGTGTCCTTGGATCCTAGAGATTAAAAGTGCAACCTGAGAGGCAGCAGTAACCTGATTTCAGTAGGGAGCCAGGCGCTGAATTGGAGAGCCAGCAGGACCGCACCGGGTAGAATTTCACAGTTGGCAAGCACTTCGCTTGCACCCTTTTCTGGAACGGCCCTTTCCCTTAATTGTGCCCATGTTTCCAGGGTACACGAGGCTTCGGCCTGGTCCTGTGTCACTTCCAGGCTCTGCTACCCTGCTCAGCTCTGCGCCCAGGGTCACTCTCCGAGAGCCTCCAGGAGCCCGGCACCTCCCTGAGGGCTCTCGCACTCTCTGGCTGCCTTGCCTACCTATCTGATTTCCTTTGCCTCTGCAGACCGCACTCCTTTTTTCCAGACTCGGCTCCAGTGCACCTTTCCTGTGAAGTCTTCTCACCTTTAGACAGGAGCCATGCCTTCTGCTAGGTTGGGCTCCCTGTGCACCTTATTTGCCTCTTCCTTGGCACTGTGTTCTGTGCCGCGGTGTACCTGCCTCACTGCAGCCCGGGAACCCCTGGAAAACAGAAGGCAGTTTGATTCAGCTCCGTGTTCCCACGTTGGTTCTCTCCAGCACTTTTTATGCACCTGATTAATGCTTGATGATGGAATGAAGGAAGGAAAGTCTGATTAATACATTTAGATGCAAATGTTACTGGGACTTAATATGTCACTTCATACTGTGGGCTTTTGTTTTCTTTTGAAGATCCAGGGATAAGGTAGCACCTAAATCAGAGGATTGACTCAACAATGGTAGAATTTCAGGACCCATGACAAGTGGGTGGGAGAGATATTTGAGCAGGTGAAAATCCTTCCCACAATTTCCTAAATCCCTGCATTGGTACCTGGAGACTCTGCCAGCCAGGCGAAGCCCTGTCTGAGACCTCTGGGCCTGTGGTGCGGCGCCGCCTGAAGGCGAAATGGTTTGATATCCAGGTGCTTTGATTCTTCAATATTGAAATCCTCTTGGTGCAGGCTCGAGACTTTAATACTTTGGAAATCCTACATAAATTCAGGATTTCAATGTCGTTTCAGTTCAAAATTACTACACAGTTGACCCTTGAACAAGGCAGGGGGCAGGGCTACCTGCCACACAATTAAAAATCCGCATACAATTAAGTTGGCCCTCCACAGAGGTGGATTCTAAACCGCAATGGAGAATTTGGTTTTGGATCTGGGGTTTGTTGAACTCATGGATGCAAAACCCAAGGGTATGGAGGGTTGACTATATTTCTCGAAATAATGTTGGGTATTAGTGGATCCACACAATTCAAACTTGGGTTGTTCAAGGATCAAATGTGTAGTAGCAAAATTTGGTGGGATATGTTAAAATCAAAATATCTTTTGTCTTTTTTTCCTGCTTTTATATGTAATATATCAAAATTAGGTTTTTACTAAATGTATATAAAATTTTATATTTTTAAAATTTTATGTGATATTATGAACATTTTTCTGTATCAAGTATGTTTTGAAAACATTTTAATAATTGTACAATTTATCCTATGAGTGTCACATAAAAATTTAACTGATTATTTACATTTATTAATATTTATATTTTCTCTACTAATAACCCATTGATTATAAAAATAAACAAAAAACTAATCTTAAATTATTTAATTATATATTAGATTATTTCCTTTAGGATAGGTTTCCAAAATTAGAATTACCAGTTCAAACAGAATCAACATTTTGACTTTGTATATATGCTGTAAAATTTCTTACAATTCATACTAATTTTCATTACTGCTTGTAATATCAAAGAATATGTATCTTGTGGCATTTTCAGAAGTATTAAGCATCATTTTTAACAAAATTTTTGATAGTTTTTATTTGCATTTCTTACACTGTGGGTAATGAGGACTTTTTTTTTTTCTATGTTTCTTGTCTACTTAATTTTTTTATTTGATATATTTCTGTACTTTAAGGCAATTTTTCTTAATTGGGGTTAGTATTGGAATCCGGGGGGGGGGGGGGGAATGATAACAGCAGGTTGTTCCGTCTACTGCATTTTTCAAATTCTTATTAATTAGCTGGCTTTCCTACCTTACTTTACTAATGATATGTTTCTAAGACTAATGCATATGTTAAAATGATTTAGATTTTTAATATTTTGTTTACATGCCTTTCACATAGAAGCTCAGTGTTTTGAGGTTTGTTTGTTTTTTAAATCCTCTTAAGCTTTCTGAATTTTATAGCTGTTCAATTTATTTATTTCAAAATATTAGCTCCTCTAGGAATACAAATGTGGCTGTTCCGCATTTTCTGTGTTTATCTAATCCAGCCTTTGTTTATTTAAATAGATAGCTGAGTATCTTAAATAAACTGCAGATGTGGTTGTGTCTTTCACAACTGCCTGAGGTAGGGTTTATATGGATCCTTCTCTTATCCCATTTATGAGAAATAGACCTTGACTATTTTTATGTCACCAGTCACTATGTACGTATATCGACTTATATTGATTAACCTTATCACTACTGGTGGTTAAATGTGGCTGAGTCCATCCTCAAGCAAGGAAGTTAAACAGGAAATATAAAACGGCTCAAGTCCCATGAGGTGAAGTTGTTGTTGAGTCGCTTCTGACTCTTGACAACCCACCGCATGACTGATGTCCACAATGTCCTGTTTTTTACCAGCCCAGCTCAGCTCCTGCAGACTCAGCCTGTGGCTTCTTTTATGGAGTCAATCATCTCATATTTGGTCTGCCAATTCCCCTACTGCCTTTTATTTTCCATGGCACTATTGTCTTCTCCAAAGAACCCTGCCTTCTCATGATGTGCCATGAATGGGGTATTATTTTAAGGTTCAGCGAGCCTCCTGTTAACTGTAACCTCCTTAATAATACTTAGGCTCCCTGAGGGGTGGAATCTGAATCCTAGCACCCAGTAGTCACGGCTATCTCTTTGCCAAATGAATGGATATGAGTAATTAATTATATGATAATATCAAACATGCATTGAGTACGGATCATGGGCCATGTTGCCCTGTGATTTCCATGCAGTGAGGAGCTGCACA
Source organism: Pipistrellus hanaki (assembly GCF_964339955.1). NCBI lineage: Eukaryota > Metazoa > Chordata > Mammalia > Chiroptera > Vespertilionidae > Pipistrellus > Pipistrellus hanaki. The sequence continues at coordinate 7,791,653 of NC_140512.1, forward strand.
TAAAGGTACTTAAGGATTTGCATGTGTTATTTATTTAATCCTCACAACTGTCCTGTGAAGTCAGTATTCCTATTTTTATAGACAAATAAATTGATATACAGAGGACGGTGCCCAAGATCACTCAGCCAGCGAATGACAGGCTGAACAATTTGAATCCAGCTCTGGGATCTGACCCTTCCATGCTCGGTCTTTGCTTTGGCAGCCTGGAAACAGCATGGTGCCTGGATTCTAGCAGGGGTGGAAGCATGGAAGCAGTGACAATTAATTGGCAAATATTTATCATTAACATCAATTCTACTCAAGGTCTCCTTTCTGTTAAACAGTAGGCCCCTAACATTCCTGAGGGTTTTGTCTGGCATTGTTGTGCATCCCCAAACCTATGCATCATTTCCCTGCCCCCAGGGCAACAAACAGAGAAACAAATTGCAATCCTGACCCTGGGCCAGACTGAGCGTCACATTCCCGTCCACAGCTGAGTAGTAAATGTACAATAGTTCACATCTACACCCAGCAGAAGTTCAAATCACACTAGATCATGAACTTTGAGGGTTATTTTTTAATAATTAGAAACCTTTAATATTAAATTGGAAAATACCGAGTCTCTGTGTCTTTAATAATAATACTAATAATGACTGCTCGCTCATATTTGAAGATAAAATGTTTTCATACCTTTCACCTAGACTATGAGGTTAACCTCTTATGGGAGCCATAGCTGTCAACTGTAATTAAGAATAAGGTAGGGTGTTTTTCTTTTGTTTTGTTCTTTTTTGAAATTTGAACTTATTAGGGTAACATTGATTAACAAAATTACATAGGTTTCAGGGTTACAATTTCATAATAAATCATCTGTATATTGTACTGTGTGTTCACCACCCCAAGTCATGTCTGGTGAGGGAAGGAGACTTTTGTTCTTTTGAGAAGCAGAATAAAGCATTGATTGAGAACAGAGACCTGAGAAACAGCATGGCTTCAGATCCTAACTGCATGACCTGGTTGCTTAGTCTCTCTGTTCCCCCATTTCTCATCCATCTATACTAATAAAAGCGTAATATGTTAATTAGACTGAGAGACCTTCCGGGAGACTTTCCAGACAAAGCCATGTGGTGGGGCTGAGGCACAGATGGTTAGGGGTGATCAGGCGAGGAGGAGAGGGCAGTTGGGGGCGAGCAGGCCAGAAGGGGGGGCAGTTGGGTGCGAGCAGACTGGCAGACAGAGTGGTTAGGGGCAATCAGGCAGGCAGGCAGGCAGGTGAGCGGTTAGGAGCCAGCAGTCCTGAATTGCGAGGGGGATGTCTAATTGCTGGTTTAGGCCCAATCATGGCAATCAGACATCCCCCGAGGGGTCCCAGATTGGAGAGGGTTCAGGCCGGTCTGAGGGACACCCCCCTGTGCACGAATTTTATGCACTGGGCCACTAGTAAAATATAAAATGGGGATAATGTAAGGGCCTCTCTTAAAGAGTTATTTTGAGGATTAAATGAGGTAATAATAGGGGAACCATTTGGCATAGTACTTGGCTCTCTCCGTATATTTTTAAAAACTTGATTCTCCCCTGGCTGGAGTGCTCAGTGGCTAGAGAGTCACCCCAGAGACCAAAGGGTCACAGGTTTAATTCCCAGTCATAGTCACATACCTAGATTGCAGATTTTATCCCCTGCCCCAGTTGGGGCTGGTACAGGAGGCAATCAATTGATGTCTCTCTCTAATCAATGTTACTCTCTCTCCTTTTCCCTCTCCCTCCCTCCCTTCCATTCTCTCTTTAAAAAAGTAAACATTTCCTGTTTTATAGTATACTTCTCTTTTATTGGTTTAACTTGTGACGTTTAAAACATATTTGTATGAATGTAATGTGCAGCATAGGGTATGTAGTAAATAATATTATAATAACTTTGTATGGTGACAGATGGTTACTAGACTTACAGTGGTGATCACGTAATGTATTTAAAAGTCAAACCACTACGTATGTTGTACACCTAAAACTAATAAAACATTGTAGTGCAACTATGCTTCAGTTTAAAAGAACACACTTGTACAAAGTTCATAGTCTCATAGAAGAGAAAACTGAGACTAAGAGAGGTTAAGTACCTCACCTTTGATCATTCAGCAAAGTTGTGGTGAACTCAGTTTTAGAATCCAACTCCTACTTTTGATTAATGTACTGGATTCCTGTGCTCTTTATAGAGACTTGGATTTAGAAACCCAGGGGAGTCATACAGCTGTTGCTTTGAATTCACCAATTCATTGAAATACATAAAAATAAAAATGACTTTTAAAAAAGTTTTTAAGTAATTCAAAACTTATTTAAAAAATAAAGTTCAGTGTAGTGTATTTTAGAATTTCAAATACTTGTTATTGTTTTACAGTTAGTTCATAAACATATAAATATGAAAGCATTTTTATAACATTAAGTGTTTTAATGTTAAAAATTAGGGCTAAAATTACACAAAAGACCAAAGGTTCACCAAGAAATATATATTAAATTCCATTGCCTAAAATAGACTTTTACTATGTCTGTACAAATTGCTTTAAATTATACAAATATTTGGACTATGTCTGGCCATGAGACTCAACTATGTACCCTAAAATGACACAAGCAGCACCAGGCCAACATTTGGCATTTATTTTTTTTCCAAAACACCCAGGATCATTATTTGTTCCAATAGACCTTCCCTTATGCTCTGTAAGTGGGCTTGGGAGAAATGCTGGTGAAGGAGGGAAAGGGCTCCCCAGGACCTTGGATGGGGGTGGTTGTCTCTGGGCCACGCTAAAGAAGGCTCTTTGCCAACATACCCTTTGGAGCAACCATACCCGTGATAACAGAGTGTGAAGACCTAATTATTTTCAAATCTGATGAATGAGTTCAGCTGTTCTGTAGACCAGTATGGGGTATGTGAGAACATGGGATCACAGCAAAAGCATGTTTATCTCACTCCATCATTGCAGTGAACTTTATCTCCTGGGAATTTTCTTAAAGGGCAAGTCTGGACAGAGTCATGGCTTGATGACCAGGGGATTATAAGGGAGTTGTTGCTAACTTCCAGTTATGCAAAGATAGGGCCTGCATTTGTAAGGAGAGATAAGCTAAAGGGCTGTGCATGCTTCTTAGGCAAAGCTAATTTGTCACATCGTCACCATTAATCTGTTCGTTCCAATCCCTTGTTTCCAAGAGATCTGGTCTGTAGATTTATTACATATGAAGAAATGCCTCTACCAGTCCACTGAGCCATCAGTTCATTCATTCTTTCTTTCATTCTTTCATTCAGAAACTCTTTATGGAGCCTCTCTAAAATATTGTACTTGGTTTTGGGGGATGAAACTATGTAGAACACAAGCCTTTAGGAACTTACAGTCTAATGAGGGAATCAGATAAATAAGTGTGTTGTGATAAATACAAAAACAAAGTATGTGCCTAATCTGCCTTCATAAGGTGATGCTGACCAGACCTCCTTATGGCCAGTTCAATTTTGATTCATTAACATAAAATGCAATTTAAAATTCATCTCTGAGTTGCACCAGCCACATTCTGAGTGCTCAAGAGCCACATGGGGCCAGTGCCTATCATATTGGACAGCAGAGACAAGGAACATTTTCATCATCTCAGAAATTTCTATTCAACAGCACTGATCTAAGCAGCTTGGAAGGATGAAAAGGGATGGATTTTCTTGGAGTGAGGGGAAAGCCTGGAGAGGCTGTGGGGAGCGAGGGGATTCGCTTAATAATGTATTATTAAAATACATATTTGTATATAGGTATTCAAGCAGCATGTATTGTTTATGCTACAGCTGTGGATTTTGCAAAGATGCATTAAGACATAGTATCAGCCTCTAAGTAACTTACATTTATGTGGGCAAGGTAGGAGTTATAAAAAACTACCAAGAAACTATACTTTGAGTGTTGAGGAGAGCCTGATTATTGGGTGCTGGGAAGAGAACAATAGGATCAGGCCAGTCTTCAGACTTCATGAAGTTGTTGCTTTTGATTTGGGTCTTGAAGAGCTTAATTTTCAGGCCAGGAGGTAGAGTTAAATTCCTTACCTTGGTTAAAAAAACATTTAAGTTTCACAAAGTGCTTCCAGCATTAGGGTACAACAAGCAACTGAGAAGCTGAGGGCTCTCTCCACTGGCATATTCATTAATGTCTTTCTACCAAGACTGGCGATTATACAATGGGGAGCTTATTCGGCTGTGCCAACTTACACGGAATAGCCTCCCTTCTAAATGGTGTTAGCATGGATTAGTTGGGGGAAGCTTGAGCCAGATCTTGTTTGCATTAAGTGGCTGAAAAAAGGATTGGGGAGGGGGCTATTAAGGATTATGCAAATCACTAGCCGATATGTAGGCTGGAGATTTGTGTAAAAGCAGCTTTTCCATGCCAATAGGTGAGAGAATTGGAAGCACTTCTGAGCTTCCAGTGAAGCCGAAGTTATGGGGGGCAGCTGACTCAGGCAGATCCAATGGAAACATCAGTCAGTGGCTATGTACATGTATGAATTCTATCCTCTGAAATGTGCAACCAGACCCCATACAACTTACCCCTGGTCATTTATTCTTTGAAGTGACACTGCCCTTTTCTGTTTGGTATTTTTCCAAAGCTGGGAGTATCTACAAAGTGCAACTGAGGTCTTGCTTATCACAAAAGCCACTTGGGCTTCCATTTCTGGGATTATGATGAACATTGCTGTTTGGGAAACAGAAATCTGTTTGAAGGAATTCTTCTAGGAGAGGATTGCAGGGAGTGACCTAGTAAGGTTTCCTGCACCCCAACTGCTCTAACATGTGCCCAGACTCAGGCTGAGATCAGGCCTTTAGAAATTGCATAAAACGGTGGGCAAAATAAAGGGAAAACCAGTTTTGCAGATCATTATTTAAACTCCTCTCTTTAATGGGATAACCCACGCTTGCTTCTTCATCCTTTTCCAATAGAAAACCATTCCATACGTCTAATTCTGTAGAAAACAAAAAGGCAACTGCTGCTGTTTAAAGTGGAATCTTTCAGTGTTATATTTTTATTAAGCATCAATTTAGATTTTAAAAGTTGAATTGAAATTAATTCACATAGAATTGTATATAATGTAAATTAGCGCCTGTGGTACAGTTAGGAACAGTCTAGCTTTATTCTTTCTGTTTGGTTTTGTTATTTTTGAAGGTTTTTTTTTGAGGAGCAGGATATATTGTAACAAACTATGTATATCCAAAGGTGAAAATATGTAAGGATAGAGATAAAACCATTGTTTGTGTGTATTCCAAATTTTTACATTGAAAATGTATTATTTATATAATTAAAAATGAAAAGTGAAAACAAAACAAAACAAAAAAGGCAATTGGAAAGAGGGCAGGAGTGGTTTGGGAAAAATAGAGAATTTTTTTAATTTCCCATTATCACTTGGTATGTAATTTCTAAAATTTAGTTAAATGCAGTTTGATATTTATTCAAGCAAAAGGAATTCAAAAGGACAGTGTTCTACCTGGACTTTATGCTTTGAGCTTTTCAAGGCCCAAAACATATTACAAACACAATACCTGGCCACACAGTGGGTTTTCTACAAATGTGTTATATTAACTGATTTCTACTTGACTAAAGGTTGTTGAGTTATCAAAAGTGCCCTGGGGTTGAGCGTGTTTTACAGTGTTGCCTGTGGAACTGCTCAGTGGGTCTTCTGCAAAGAACGCTGTTGAAGGCAGGCCTGACTCTCACCAGGAGTGCTGCTCCCAACGTGTATTTAAAGTCAGTCATTCAGAACTCAAAACACAGTTTTTCTCCCAAGAAAGGTCAGAGATGGTGACTTTCCCAGGGCTTCCCACAAAAGTCTTTTATCCCACAGTGTACCTGAGAGAGTCCATCTACATTGAGAGAAGAATGAGTAGTATGGCCAGGACTCTCCTCTCACCATCCCTGGGGACAGCACTCTTTATTTGCTGTGGAGGCAGCTACCTGCACTTAAGTGAGAAGAAAAGGAAATATGGTTCTCTGTGAGGGGAGCATATCCCTAGTATAGCCTTTTTAGCGTCAAGTTGTGTTATTTTTTTTATTAGTCAAGACATATTACTTTTTAAAAAGACGCTCAATGCCTCTGGAATTAGAAATGTTTTGAACTTTATCTTTTACTAGAGGATCGGTGCACAAATTTATATGTGGGTGGGGTCCGGCCGTCCCTCCCAAATGGGGGCGGATCAGGGCTGGGCCAGGGTTGGGGAGGAGCCACAGGTGGTTTGGAGGAGCCGTTCAGGGCCCCTATGGGGCCGGTTGGCTGCTGCAACACATGTCATAGCTACTGGTCATTCCGGCCATTCCATTGTTCTGGTTGCTTGGCTTTTATATATATAGATTACTGTGAACTCCATTATGGCTCTTCTATACCATTATTAGATTTAGAAACCAGAGGAATGATGATCTTATGACCATAGAAATCAATGTTCCTGGGAATTGTCATTGGCAAAGGCACACATCTCCCATCAGTTTCAGATACTGATATTTTCATACCTTTTAGAAATAGCCATAGTGTGCTGTTCTCACATTCGATGGATATATTGTGATTTTTTAATGTCAGAGCAATTGATTGATTGATTCTCTTTAGCATCAAAACCAGATATAGGAGTGATGGGGATGACCTAGAGAAAGATTAAATCTTCCTCCTGCAAGGGCTGAACTAATCAAAGCAAATTCTGCATCTCACTTCATCTGAGACAGAACCTTTCCTCTCCTCCTCATCTTTAAAAGCACCAACATTTTCTAACATTTTTGTCCACCTAGAAACAGTATCTATGATTCCTTTAAACATGTCACTACCCTTCCCACCCTCATTCACCTCTAATGATATAGTTGGGAAATATTTTACTGATATCACAGGCTATTACTTTCTCTGGCTTTGCTTTCACTGTATAAGAATTGAGACATGGATGACAGTGTGGAATCTTAAGGTACTATGGCTAGTTGTCCATGGTGACCAAGGCTATTTTTGAAAAATAGAAGTAGACGTGACAACACTTAGGAAACCATTTGTTTCTGTATTGGCTTGTTAGGGCTGCCATAATGAAGTACCACTGACTGGGCGGCTTAAACAACAGAAATTTATTGTCTGACAATTCTGGGGGCTAGAAGTGTAAGATCAAGGTGTCAGCAGGGCTGGTTCCTTTAAAGAACTGTGGGAAACTGTGTTCCAGGCCTCTCTCCTTGATTCGTCGATGGCCACCTACTCCCTGTGTTTTGACATGGTCTTCCTCTGAGTGTCTGTGTCCTAATCTCTGCTTCTTATAAGGACAATAGTCATATTATATTAGAGTCCACCAGTATGACTTAATGTTACCTTAATTATCTCTTCAAAGACAAAGACCTATCTCCAAAAATAGTCACAATTAGAGATACTAGGGGTATCTAGTATCATGAATTTGTCAGGGGTAGGGTGAGAATTCAGCCCATCATAGTTTTCAAAAGTAATATGAAAATTATTGAAATCTTACAATCTTAACCAAAATCCTGACCAGGATCCCATGATATACCTTTGCAAATTCATATCATGAATTCCAGTGGACATTGCGTGGGATTCCCTACAGCCTGACAGAGATGTTTTGGCCTCTCCAGTGAACTGCTCTCCCTTGACAAATATAGTAACTTGCAGATTGATTCATTTCAGAATCTCGAAAGCAGAGCTAAGTCTAGGGTGAGACGAGAGGTACCAGGACACAGATTTAAGGAATACTCACTCTTAGGCTTATTCAGGTGATGACTTTACATCAATGCATTGCATGCATTTGAGAGTGTGTCCCCTAAAATTGTGTGCCCTGGGCACCTCTCTGCCTTACCCTAGTCCCATCTCTTCTTCAGAGGAAGGCAAAAGCTGTCCATTGTCATATTCACATAGCTCTTTCAGCCATGTCCTGGCAAACACCTAGTGTTCAAGTGTTCTCCGAAGTAGACTGGAAGTGTGACTGTTAGCAGGGGGTTGTAAAAGGATAGAGGTGAGGTGGAGGAGAGGGGGGACTTCTGAGTCCTTAACTTGTCCTTAACTACAGCCACTGAACCAGGAATAGATTCGGAGTCTGTGTGCCATATCTCTACATTCATAACCCAACAGGACACTTGCTCATATTTGGCCATATCCTCAGCCATGTGCTTGGTGGCCTAGAGAACAGCATGGCATTTTGGGAAGTGGATCAGTGCCCCTCTGTGTGAGTCTATGCCAAGGCCAAGATATGCCAAAGTCTTTGGCATTATATCTGTGCCATGACCCTGCCCGGAGCGCCCAGCTATATTCTGATAGCCTAGGAAGAGCAGGTATCCCCTCATCTCTGTGGGTGGCTATTGCAGTCCCCCTATGACACAGCAGACCCCCAGGGCCTAGAGCGGAGGGATCCACATCCCAGAGAAAGCTGCTGCTCCAGCAATTGGCTTAGTGCTACCTAGACCGAGAGAAGTGTCCTTAGTACCCTCCCCCCCCCCCCCCCCGCCCCCGCCATTGATTTGACCGCTGAAACAATGGGATGTTCTCCTAATGGCATGATGAGTGAAGTAATGAACTCTGCTGGTTTCTAAAGATCCAGGGACAGCTCAGCGGAAGGCTTTCAGAATTAACAATTTTGTGTTGTGTGGGACACGTGGGCTCCCTGCTTCTGACTAAAAACAGTCCTTCGTCTGCGAGCCTGCATGAGTGCCCTGGCCAGGTCTAGTCCATGCTAGCTCAGTGCCTCACCGTGAACTTGTAGAGCCAGGCTGAAATAGTTCCTTGTACTGAGGGGAAAAGAAAATCATCCCTGCCCTTCCATCTGACTTAAAAACGAGTTGTAGAATTTCCCTTAGAAGTTGATCTCTAAGGAGACACAAACTAATTTCACAGTGGGCTCTTTTTAACAGTGTTGTATGAAAGTTTCCCCATCAATATTAGCAAAAATAAATTCTCTAGCAACATGAGGGGAAAGAAAGCTGTTATAAGGGCGGCCTGCCCGTAACTTTCTCATTCTCTCACGCCATGGAGAGCAGCAGGAAATGATGTCCTACGTGGCATCCGTTTGTGGCAGCCCATTTGATCACTATGGAGGCTACTTGAATTGGGTCTTTTGGCTGAATTACATAATCTGACACCTGCTGCTCAGGGTGCTGTCCCAGAAAGCTACAGCATCAGTACCACAGGGAGCTCCGGGGACATGCAGGATCTCAGGCCCCACCTCAGACTTCAAAATGCAACCTGCATTTTAATAAGAGCCTCAGGTGGCTCATAGACATGTGACGTTGTGAGGAGCTGCGATCTAGGTGCCATTGAACCTGTGGAGATTCTGGCCCAGAACAGGAAAATCTGCACGGCCCCCCCACTCAGTAACTCAAATTAGCTGGAGCCCTGGTGTCACGGAGATGGGTTTTTCCTGTCCAGTCCTTTTGTAGTGTCTCTGACTTATCCAATCTTTTTCAAACCCCTTCGGTTTCTAATGAAGCTTAATTGATTAGCTCTATTTGTGAAAGGCTCAGGCCCTGGTAAGTACACACTCCCACTGGGGACACAACTAAATAGTTTATGAGGTAATTCGTATTTTAATGTCTTTCCTAATGAGCCCTTTCAGTAATGAAATCCCCTGAGAAAATGAGAAAGGCGTTACTGGTTCACAGACGTTTTTCTTAGGATTCTAGGGCAGGGAGGTGATTGAGGGAGCTAGAAGCTTTAGACTCCTGTGTAGAAAAAGAGTTTCAGTTCTAAATAAGTCCAATTTTTTTCTTTAAAATTTTAAAATAAGACTTTTTATAACTTATTTTTAAGTCCCTATCTTCTTAACCATTTTCCATATTAGAAACAAGACTTTTTCCCAAGGCAATTCTGGAAGTCCTTACTAGGCTGTAAATAAATATGAGGGTTGCCAATGTGTGTAACCTTTTAAAATATATATATTATATATATATATATAGGAGGGGAAGGTAGAAGAGATAGAAATATCAATGATGAGAGAGAATCATTGATCATCTGGGGATGAAGCCCGCAACCAGGGCATATGCCTTGACCAGGAATTATCTTTCTTGGTTCATAGGTCAACGCTTAAATACTGGACCACACAGGCCAGAATCAATGTGTGTAATCTTATGTAAGCAAGAGGGACGGATGGAGAGGAAGTAAAAAAGGGACATACACACACACACACACACACACACACACACACACACACACCTCTGCATGTATGCATGCAGTTATGGTTGGTATTTCATCATCGATGGTATTTCATCATCTATATTTTAAGTATTCTCAGCAGCAGCATTTCTGTGATAGATGATGATACATCCATCACTCCTCATTAAGGCTAAAGCTAAAATGAACCCTATGCTGAGAAGGAAGCATTTAGAACTGCAAAGTGGCTGAGCACCCAGGCAGTTACTTGCCACAGGGCAGAAGTCTGTCCAAAGAGAGTGACTACCAGTTCCTGTTAAATGAGGAAGCAAGGTCACGCAGGCCTGCGGGCAGCCACCTGGAACCTGTCATGGTGAAGGGACTCACCTTCCTGCTTCCAAGGGTGAGCAGAGAGAAGGTACACACATTCTTGAACCCTAACTTGAAGCTGGACACTTCAAGGCAAAGGCACCCCCAGAGTATTTCTTAGTTGCTCTTTCTGTTAAGGCTCAGACACTGCTGGCTGGCCTGGCTGACACGCTGCCTGTGGCCTGGCCTATAGATGATGGAGAGGCGGAGCTTGACCCTACTTTGCAGACACAAAGATCAAAGCCTCCGAGCCTGGAAAGGACGGTGAAAACAGCCTTTGTTTAGCAGGTTTGCCCTTTGATTTGTTAATAGCGCCCTTCCCTGAAGGAACAAGCTTTCTCAGCAGGATGTGAGAGATGAAGATCTGTAAGTTGTCAGGAAGGCCCTGTAGAATCACTGTTCCTGTGTGGTGTGCTGTCTGTTCCCATCGGAGAAAAGCCAGAATATGACAGAGTGGATGAATGTATTCCAGTTGGGCCTCTGGCCATGGGGCTGGCTTCAGATTATAGTTTGTTACCTGATGGCGTTGGATAAGGAGGATAAGAAGTGACTTAATAGGCCATGTTTTAATAACATGTCTGTAGGTCACTTGGAACAGGGACAGTGAAGAGCTGAAGTACAGTGTTTTTTGTTTTGTTTTGTTTTGTTTCTCTGCAGGCAAGGCCTGAGTTGCCTTCCTGGTAGTCTATGCAAATCCAAATCTGTGCAAGCCAAATGCAGTGGTGAATCCCTTGGTCTGTGGGCATCTTGGGTTTTTCTGAATGAGGCAAGTGAATAGATGTGTGGGACTCCTTTCACAACCAAGTTATAACTCTGGTTGTCATCATGGGAAAGAACAATGTGTGGGTAGAGAAAATGTTTTTACTCAAAGCCTGACTTGGCAATCTTGAGGGCAGAGGCTGTCTTCTGAGTGTGACCCCGTTGAAACTTGAGAGAATGTGTCCTAGCCAAGGAGGGCGAGCTGCTAGAGCTCAGTGATGTGAAACAAGAGGCAACTGAGTTCTGGGGAAGGCTCTTCAAGTGCCCCGAGCAGGTTTTGTGGAGGCAGCTTTATGCTGGAGAAGCGGGACTTCATTATCCATGGTCCTCTGGACAGTCAGCCTATGTGTCTCTGAGTCTTCCTGGAAAGAAACTGAATGAAAGAAGGGGAAAAAAGCTCAATGCAATTTTTCTTCCGGTGCTTCTGTGCAGGGACAGAGAAAGCAAACAAAGAGTAAGCAGGTGGCTGTGAGTTTGTTTATTTGTTTGTTTCATTTTACAAAGAGGAGTTAATGGTCTTGAGAGTTCACAGGTTTCTACTGAAGCTACCTTAAGCCCATTGCAGCTATCCTTGAGGAAGAAAAATGGGAGGGGGGATTTGTGAGCAGAATCCAAGGCATGTGCTCTAGCTCCTTATACTGTGGGTATTTCGGCATCTCTGAAAGCCAAGGCCTCGACACAGAGCGGTAATTTCAGCAACTTCTCCACCAGCATTCTGGGTGAGACAGTTCAACTCCTTCCCATTTACTTATGAGTTAATTGGCATTTAAACTCAAGTCTTCAGGCCAGTGATTTATTTTAATAATATGTTAGCCCCATGGCAGGCCCATGACTTCATGGCTGCCTCAGTGGAGAAAGGGCACACCGCCCTGATGGATGTCTCGGAGCTGCATGTGGCTGATTTACAAGGCGCTCCTCCGATCTGAGTCACTCGCCTCCTCCACTTCAAGCCCCGTTGGGTGGCACCTCGCTCTTGGAGGGCCCACCTGCTTAAAGGGACAGTTAACAGAAGTGGGCTGAACACAACTAATTTGGAGGCAATTATTCTTAAACAAGAAATCGTTGGATACTTCAAATTATGAGGCAGTCTGTACACTGGCCAAATTCGATCAGTTTCCATATGTTCATTGTATGTTGCTTTATTAAAACAAAAGACCATAGATGCTGGTTTTCAATCTGTCTAGCAAATGTCATCTGCATTTTATAGGTCTCATTATAACAGTGTTCATAATGACGAAATCAGCTGATTTTTCAAGGCAACCTTTAAGGTTATTTTCTGTTTATTAGGTTGCTAGGGGCACCTAATACATCAGTATGAGTAGAAGAAATGTTTAATGCGGTTGCCAGATTTTTGTGCAAGATAAATAGTTTTACATCTCTCAGAAGTAGAATCCAGTTGGCCAAGAAGTTGGCTAAGTTGAAATTTGACATCATTTTTGGCAACTAATTTTTTTAAAATATGTACAATATTAAAAAGTATACTATATATTTTCTAGATATAATATTAGACCCAAAATATAACTTTTAATAATAAATCAGTTTATGCAAATGATCAAGTATATTTCCTAACTGTTGGTCATAGCAATAGACAGCATTTCAAGAGGAAACAAATGTTTTTCCCTTAGTATTTTTATGGGGATTATAATGGGGATATATGTAGTACACATGTATGTTATAGAGCACTGGGATCTAACAGATACCTGTGAAGCCATCACCCAGCCCTAGAAGTAGAGTACCAGGCTTCTCTAACTACTTGTGTGTTCTTCCATATCCCATTTTATATTTTACTCTGGAGGTCACCACTATCCTGAAATTGGTACTAATTATTTCTTAGCATTGAGAAATTTGTTTTATTATACATGCATGAGTTTTGTTTTTTTAAAAAACAAACAATATAGTGTTTAATTTTGCTTATCTTTAAGCTTTATATGAAATCGTATCTTGTCTGGAATTGTCTGGGCTTTTTCAACTGCACATTACAATTTTTAACAAGAAAACTCATGAATTTCATTTTAAAGATAAGAATGGCTGCAGGGTAACCATTTTAAACTGATACCATAGGTATTTGATGTACAAGAAATATAAGGGATACATTTTGAGCCTTAATATGAGATATGTAAATTTTTCTTATTAGAGTTAGAAGTGCTTGCCGTTCGGATTCTCATTACATTTTAATTAGTAAAAGATGATTAAAGCATACGTGTGAAGCCTTATTTTGATGTTTCTGCAATATGGTAATTAAACCCAGAGAAGATATATTTTTCATGATACAGTTACACCTAATTAGCATGTAATAATTATCAAATTAAATACTCATTTTAAATATGTAATTGAAGTGTCATGAGTTGAAATCTAATTTTTATGGAATGAATTTATCAGGTAATGAAATTTCAGGTTTCCATCAGTTTTCAAGACTGGGCTAAACAGAGGCCTAATTGTCCCTATAGAATCTTTCAATTATCTACCTGATAATTGATTTTGAAAATTTTTAGAGATAGAGATATAATAGTTGATCATCTCATCAAGAACTAAATGAGTATGGGAGTGGAGGGCGGGGGTGCAATGGTAAGATATATATAAGATATATAATACCTTAATTAAAAAATGTAAAAAGAAGAAATAAAAACACAATGAAAAGTAGAAGAAAACCTTAATTCTAGGATTACTTCTCAGACAGAATCCATGACTTTTCTGGTTTGAAAAAATAAAATAATTTTATATTAAAAAAAAAAAAAAAGAACTAAATGAAATAACCCTGAATGAAGGGTTTTGGTTTATATTCTCTAGGTACTCACAGCTATCAAGGCAACTTCCCCCTCTCTTATTAGCCAGCAGAGAAAGCGATTTGGTTGCTCATAAGCCTGGGATGTATTAGGCAGCCCACACTGTTGGAGCTCAGGCCAGTGGGGACGGGTGGAGAGGAGAGAAGTCCCTTCTCCTCTGTATATTTATTGCCAAGATGCCTTTTTTTGCATTCTAAAACAGCATGACGCTGCTGTTTGAAGGGATGGCCATGATTATCATTCTGTTCACAGCGATTTTCTACTCAGGCATGGAGTTGCATGTGATCTGCAAATGTCCAGAAGGATCCTTCCAGATAGGGTTTGCCTCCTTACGTGAAATATCAGTATCTTATAGGTACATCTCATTTTTTTATTATTAATTTTTCTGTTTTAGCTTCTTATTTGAAATGATTTTAGACTTAACAGAAAAGTTGAAAAATAGTACAGAGTTCCCACCTATCCTTCACCCAGCTTTTCTTAATGTTAACATCAACTATAACTATAGTAATTCTCAAAACCAGGAAATTAACATCAGTCAAGGGATATTAGCTAAACTGCAGACTTTATTCAGATTTCCCATTTTCTCCTGCTGTGTTGTTCCTGTTCCAGCACTCGGCTCTGGATCTTACATTGCATTTAGTTGTCCTGTCTCCTTGGTCACATCACATCTTTTGAATTTCTAATTCTTTCACAATCTTGACATTTTTAAGTGTCAGATATCTGTGTTTGCCTGTCGTTTTCTCATGAGTATTGCAGTTGTACATGTTTTAGAAGAATACCCAAGAGGTTACCTTGTACCCGTCCCAGTGTCTCATGTCAGGGGTACAAGATTATGCTAAACTTATTCCCGGTGATGGGTGATGTTAACTTTGATCACGTGGTCATCGTAACATCTGTCAGGCTTTTCCACTGTAAAGTAACTAACTTTCTCTTGGTAATTAATTATCTTAGAAGAATAATTTGAGACTAAAGTGCACCCTGTTTTAAGAAAAATCTGACCACATGAATCTGAACTTGTGAAATAAATACTGATGTGATTTCCTCCATGAACAAAGAAATTCTTCATTTTTTCAAAGGATTCATCCCAGAATTTCATTTTAAATAGCAACCTCATTTCTAGTACAGTTAAAATATAACTTGTCTAATAAATGCTGACAGCTATACAACTTTTTGAGGCAATGTCTACTATAATGTCTTCTTTTAGGATCACATATGTCTTCCCAAATAATGCATGAATATATTCTCATCCCCTTTACAGTTAGAAAAATAAGAATTTTTCATACCTGGCAGCTCATTGAAAGAAGAAACTAGAGCTTATCTTTCACTCTTTGTTCTTTTCTAAATGGGTTTTATTTATTTATTTATTTTGTCAGAAATAGGAGGTTAGGAAAAAATATATTTTTGGTGAAAAATGTTTTAAGAGATGCTGTTCTATAATATAATTAATTCCAAAGTACATAGGCTAAGATGATGTCTCTCTCACACACACACACACAACTGGTAGGAATACATCAGAAAGTTACTAGGTGTAGAACTGTATGTATTTTCTTCTTTATATTTATTTGCTTTCCAACTTGAGGCTTCTTTTATTAACATGCAAAATATATTTTTGAGAAATTAAAATTAGCAGTAATTCCACAGTTGTCCTTTGGGGAGGTGTATTCTTTGAAACCTCTTTCCAATTTCTCTTTTCAACCCAGTATAGGTACAACATTCAAAACAACAAAAAGGCATACACTCTCTGAGTTTAACCTAAATATTTATGTGTATACATATGCAGGCATATATTCAGAGGGAGAATTGTAATAAATTGCTTGGTAAATAAAATGAATAATTTTTTTTAAAAATTAGGTCTCTATTTTGAGAAAAGAATTCAATGTCTAAATTTTCTGTGGTTGACTTTCTAAGAGTAAATAGAAAAATCTTTGGGATCTACAGACTGTGATACAGGTAGGATGAGGGAAGGGTACCTCTACCAGGGGATAATGTTTTTCAGAAAGTAAAAGCTGAGGGTGGGGTATTTTTTCTATTGTTCTTTTCAAAGTTTGTCTTTAAAATTGAACTAAAAAAAATCATTTGGCCCCATCAAATTGCAGAGGACCAAATCTCTAGCTTTCATTTTTAATCAAGCAGGCTAAATAGTCATGTTTATGTGACTAAATGAAACTTTTGTGTGCAGCGTTCCACTCCATCTGCATGAATGGTGGCATTGTGGCAGGGTGAGGTCACTGCAGAAGGGAAAGTGAGGTAAGAACACAGCTGAATCTACAGGCTGTTCTGCTGCAGGGTGCACCAGCTCTTTCTTAAAGCCACAGAGCTGCCATTCTCACACCAGAGGCCCTGGGTGTGCTTGCATGGGCTGTCCTGCGACACCGCTTACCCGTGTGTAGTGATGCACTGGGCATCATGAATAATTCAAGTGTTCTAGGAGAGAGCCAGAGGTGCAAGGAAGAGCATGCCAGATCCATGAATGTATAGAGTTTCTGCTCCTTTGAACATACACCTTGGTCACCTGCTCAAAAGGAAAGACAGGGACCTTCCATTTCCTTACTGCCCAGTCTCAGGCTCCAGGAGGGATCTCGGCTGTAGTCATGCAAGTCCACTCTGGGGTGTCTCCCTCCCAAGCAATGCAGGATGACATCCCAAGCTAAGTCACCAGAAGACTGGATGAGGATACACGTCACTTCACGTTCTACCTACAGCTCCTACTAACTGAGAGCTAAGCCGGCTGACAAGACCATGCTGCTGAGCCTCCCCTTGCCAACACCATCTTATTCGAGCTGTGAGAACTTGAACAAAAACCATTCCCTTTTATTTCCCCAACCAGCTCTCCAAGCTTTTTACCCCCTGCTTCACTCTCCATTTGGCATTGAGCAACATCGGATTTAAGTAAGATATTTTAAAGATATGGATGCCATGCCTTTGTGTGTATCTGCCTCAGTAGATGCCCTGATAAAGAGAATGACTACAGCTCTTAAGAGGAAAACTTTTTTTTTTTTTAAGTTTTTTAAAAAGCTCTTAAAAGGAAAACTTTTTTCTAAAAAGAAAAAGCTCTACACATTCATGGATCTGCCACGCTCTTCCTTGCGCCTCTGGCTCTCTCCTAGAACACTTGAATTATTCAAGAAAACTGTCTCACCTGAGGTCTGAGCTTATAAACTCCCATTACATAAAAAGGCAACCCTCCCTGAACTCCAAATGTAGGAATAGGTAAGGTTGGTTCTGTAAAATGGGCATGTCCTGTATATTGCATTTCGGAATCCATTTTGGGGATAATGAAAGCTTAGGGTTGGGGTGAAGGTTATATGACCCGTGCCCCGGAGAAGTTTACAGCTCCACTAAGTGGGGGAGCAGGAAATTTAATATTGCAGAACAGCTGATGACCAATGTGCCACGTGCACTATGGAGTGGAAGTGCTGTGGAAATCAGGGGAGGAGAACGTACTTTCGGGCTTGGGGAAGCTGGAGAGAAGACCTGGTCAAGGAAGCAGGAAATGAACAGGTCACTGGAGGAGAAATAGTCTTTGGCTCCTTCGGTTGAGGAAAACGGTATTAAGGGAGAGGTGGTGATGCCCTGTTGATAACAGCTGCTCAAGATAAAACTCTCCAATAGATGAATCAAATGCCAGGGACCAACTCTGTGCCCAGGGATGGGCGATAGACCTGTGGAGCTGAGACTGACCCCTGTGAGAGACAGAGGTCCCCAGGGCAGGGCACAGGGTGCTGGCCAGCCCATGGAGACTCTGAGGAAACGGTCATTATCTCTGAGGCAATAATGAGTCACTAAGGATGACGTGTAGGGAGGGACACGATGAAATCAATTTTGGGGGAGATAAATCTGGCAGTGATGTGCAAGAAGCACATATCAGCTAGTAACAAGAAAGCCCCCACTAAATTAGGACTATCCCAGGCCCACTTTGGGGAGCATTTCACAGTGATTAAACCATGAAGTCGGCTCACTTCTGCTGATGGCTGCGGAACAGGGATCTTGACAGCTGTTCCCTACGAAAAGAATGAAATGAGTGCTGCCAGCCAAAGACACAGCTAGTAAGCAGGTAGCCTCAATTCTGTCAGTGTCAGAGACTAAAGTGTATTTCTAAAGTGTTCCAGAGATCTTTAAGGCCATTCAGTCGTTCACTCATTTAGCTAACATTTATTCAAACCTACCATGTACTGGGCACCATGACAGGCCCTGGGGGTATAAAAAAACATGAAAGCATTGTCTTCTCAAAGAACTTATTTCAAATTGCTGTAGATATTTTGTATAGAACATAGGAAGGTGCAGAGGCCCAGAGTTTATAGAGTATACATATAGCACCACTGTATGCAAGCCTCCTACCTTGAACGATGTACCTACATATGGTGAGCACTTAGTGGCCTTGAAGAGAGTCGGTTACAGTCACATTAACAGGAAGGACCTGCAACTCCCTTTATCAGGTAGTAAAAGTAATTGTGCCTCAGTAGCCCTGGCGTTTCACTGTCATAGAGACCTGCTTATTTTGCACTGAGAAAGGTTTCTCTTCAGAAATTTTAGTTGAGACCCAAAACTTCCCTAGCCAGCATGACTACCATGGTGTTCTCCATGATGGCTCCTCCTCAAGCACCACATTGGTTATTAGTATCAGCCACAACCATATGCTTTGAACTTGGCAAGCACCTTAACTAATTTCAGAGTCATATGTTAGGAGTTGACCGCAGTTTTCAGAGAGAGAGA
Source organism: Pipistrellus hanaki (assembly GCF_964339955.1). NCBI lineage: Eukaryota > Metazoa > Chordata > Mammalia > Chiroptera > Vespertilionidae > Pipistrellus > Pipistrellus hanaki. The sequence goes on from NC_140512.1 coordinate 7,810,357, forward strand.
GAGGTCAATTGATTATTCTTGCATCATGTTTAAATTGCTGGTTACAAGAATTCAATACATAGTTTTATAGATAATTGGTTCAGGCACTTTGCTTTCTCAGATTGTATAATCAACCATTAAGAAATGAATTTTGACATCCTGCAGTATGTTGTTTACAGGTACCAAGTTAAACACAGTTAGTACCCATCATGTTGCATTACTGCCAGTTATCAATTAGTCATGCTAATTTTTTTTAGCATATTGTTATATAGTGTTTTCCTTCAGCCAGGCACTACTCTAAATACTTTGTAAATAGTAGCAAATTGAATCATTATAACAATCTTTATTATCATTTATATTTTATAGAGGAGGAAACTGAGGCGCAGAAATGTTTAATAGTTATGCAAAAGCCTGTAGTTTGTAAGTAGCAGTACTGACATTAAATCCAGGAGTCTCAGTGCTGGAGTTCATGTTGCCATAACCATATGCAGTAGTATGGGGAAAGTAATAATTTTAGTAGAGAAAGTTAAGTGGTGGTAGTGATAAACTAGTAGGAGTAGGATTTTAGTACCAGTAGCATAACAACAGCAGCAGTGGTAATAGTAGTAGTGGCAGCACTGTAGAATATTGCAGTACTGTAGTCAGAGAAGTAATAGCAGCCTAATAACAGTAATTGTAGTAATAGTGGTAGTGGTGCAGTGTAGTGTTGTGATGTTGGTGGTAGTAGCATCAGTGGTTGTGGTGGTGATGGTGTAGTGTGTTGTTGTAGTATTAGTGGTAGTAGCAGCAGTGGTTGTGGTAGTGGTGGTGGTGGTGGTGGTATAGTGTTGTGGTGTTAGTGGTAGTATCAGCAGTGGTGGTATAGTGCTGTGGTGTTAGCAGTAGTAGCAGCAGTGGTAGTGGTGGTGGTGGTGGTGGTGTAGTGTGACAGTGGTAGTAGCAGCAGTGGTAGTAGTGGTAATGGTATAGTGTAGTATCGTAGTGTTAGTAGTAATAATCATAGGAGTAGCAGTCACCATTGTCTCTGTCATTCTTTCAGAGATGAGGATATTGAGGCTTAGGAAGGCTAATAACTAGTAAGTGTCAGAAAGGATTGTGCCCACATGTATCTGAGTCCTTTGCTATCTCTCAGGGTGAGCACAGAAGAAAAGAGCTGTTCTGTAGCCTGTGGAAATCAGGGCTGAGATGCTTTTTTGCCAATTCCAGTGTGGCCATTGGTTTGGTAATGCTGCCTTCACTTACGTGGTGCTTGAATGGTTTCGGTTGTCACTCTTGGTTGACTGTCATATTCAAGCTACCAGCTTGCTGGAGAGTAGCTGCTAAGTGTGAGGGCTGGTGTGTGAAGAGAAAGGAAAAGCCAGTCAAATTAGTTGTGACTGAACTACCTTGTCAATTCAGGGAGACAGATCAACCCAGTAGCCTCATGTGGGACCCCACTGGGGTCCGAGCCACTAGTCTGCAGGTCACTGAGTCAGGCCCCTGTGAAATCCCCCCCTCTCTCCTCCCCTGCCACTTAGAGCAGTAAAGACCGATTAAACATGTTTATATGTAATTTGAAAATGGTTCTTTCAGGAAACGTGTGGTTCTTTAAAGTCATTTTAAAACCTGAGATTTTACTTTAGTTTATTTATATTATAGCCAAAAAGAGCCCAAAGCCGAGCACCAAGTCCATGATATATGGCGTCCTCCAGGAGGATTGTCAGAACTGGTTTATATAGTTTCACTCTATCAATATAGCCTTTCACGGCTCCTAATTAGTTTTGTTGGTTGACTTACAGAAAAGTGTATTGAAAGTGAGCCGTCAGTAATTCCACTGAGCATTAATGAAAAGCACACACTGTCAGGAGGCCAGTGGAGGAGCAGATGGCTCCGTCCTGAGCACCCCTCATTCCTACTGAGGGTTATTAACTCAACTGTTTCTCCTAGAACATACGTCAGTAGAAACGTCTGAAGATTATTCCAACCATGGATATGTGTGTTTGTGTGTGAGTGTACACGCACAGGCACACACATATTTTTTCCCCCTTAAATAAACCAAGATTGATGATAAATGAAGATTAATTGAGCTTTTGGAATACCTACCCAGTACACTTCTGTTAACATAGATGCCACAGAGATTGTATTGGAAACGCAGCTGAGTTTGGGCTAAGGTACTGTGTATCTTGCCAAATAGAAAGGAAATCGCTCCAAAATAAAGAGAAGAAGCAATAAAATATAAATTTGCCCAATTTTGACATTTGCTGTTGCCAGCTCTGTGAAGTCTGACTTTGGTTATTTATTCTTACGTGGGATTTCTTAGAATAATGCATTTGAAGAATGCAGTCTCTGGATCTCAATAGCCCGAGCAGATGTGTAGTGTGCTTTTGTGGTTTTTACAGTAGAGATGTGCTGTCTCGCAGAAAGTATAGATGCGCAATTAGACTTTCACAGTGTACACATTCATGCAGATCAAGCCGTGCTCCTTAAACGAGGGCTTAGTTTTCTTTATTTCCTGCTGAGTTTACCAAGTGAAGCACTGGCTGCCAGCATTTCCAGCTAAATAAGTCTGCTGCAAAACCAGTGCCATTCATGGGTGCTCAGGCTGGTTGGAGGTCGGTGGACAGAGAATGGGAACCAGGAGGGTCATGTGTCATCACTCCCGCTTGTCTCTGCTCCTGTAACTCTGGCAGCAGGACAGTTTGGAATGCAGATACCACGCCACTTTGCAGAGCGCATGACATGCTCAGGTTTATGTTTGTCCGTGGTATGCCATGGTTGTTTATTATGTGGGAGAAACAGAAAGCTTGCCAATCCGCATCGCTAATGCGAGTTTGACTGATGACATCAGCAGTAAACTGGAATTTAGCTTCTAACCACATACACATAGGTCTCAGGCTGCTGGTTACGCCATGATGTCAACCCCGATGCCCCCTTCATTAGCTGGTGTGCATTTCAGGGTAGGTGCCAAGAGAAAGAATTTGGTTTTGTTTTCCTAATGCACCAAACACCCTGTGAACAATAGAAATACTTCTCTCAACAGTTTTCTGGCTTTTTGATTTCCCAACTCTGTTAATTACACCCTCTGAGTGTGTATTTCCAGGTCTTTATTAGAACACAACATTACCTACAGGAGAGCTGATCTCTAACGCAGATTGGGTTTGCACACACCCCTCTCCTCTCCCTGGAGACTCTGTTGGCATCCGCGAGTGGCAGCGAAACCAGACCGGCCAAGTTATTCTGCACTTCTGCGGCATTCCTGCAGGTTAAGACAGTGGCCCGACCAGTGCAGAGAGATGTTTACAAGGTCCTGCTAATGATACCACCTTGACGATCCAGGGAATGATTCAGACCTGCCAAAGGTTTCGCTTCCCCCAATGCTGCCTCTGCATGTTTGTGTTCATCTGATGGGCAGTCTTGCCACCACTTATATAGGGCACATATTATCATTTGTGGCTGTCTCTTTGTGAATCAGCATTTACCTCGTCAGTAGACTGTTTGACCATATGGAACTAAACTATTTATGAAAAAGCATTTCACTCCAAAATAGAACATACTTACTAACATGTGCCCATTTGGAGCAGATCCACATCTAGAGACAAGAAGAAGTGTAAAAGGATAGATTGGTTTTTAAAAAAGAATAAAGAAGTATAACTTACATATGACCAGCTTTTGTATGAATGCATCTGTGAGCCCTACACCACTGCTCTCTTGGCACAGAAACAAATACAAATGAAATTGTTGCTGAATATATGAGATAAATTTAATTAGGTGTAATAATAGTACTCTTCATTTTCAGAGCATTTTACAAATGCTAACTAATTAATTTCCCCCAATATTTCCAGTGGCAGGAACAAATAGTCTCCTTGTGCTTACAGTGGCAGACACAGGGTGCTCACCTCCCAGGAGGACCCTCAGAGACTCTGTATGTACATGTTCTCCTGCTTCCCGCACATGAAACCAAAATGAAAATTGTCACATGGGAAACTGAGAGACAGCACGAAGCAGTGTAAGACTGACAGGTTTAGAGAGACAAAAGAAATGGATTATAATGTCCAGAAATTTGAAGTACATCAGTGTATGTCTGATGATCTCAAGTTCAAGGGGAGAAAAAAAATTAAGATGAAGAGAAATATATTTTCATGTATACTGGTTTACTAGGAGTAAAGTGTGTTTCTCTGAGCGGGAAGACCTTGGATGAAACTGTAGATGTGGTTCCACATTTTCTGTTAACCAGCGATGAGCCCTTGGGCAGATTCTTAACTGCTCTGAGCTTCTCCCTCACCTATAAAATTGGGAGAGGCAGACAAGATCGCTAAGGCCCCCTTTGTTCTTAAATTCACAAGTCTCTGCTCAAGGCAAATGGTGAGTCAATGGGCACATCTCCATTCTTCAGAGGGGTCACTGCAGAATGTTTTAAATATGTTTTTAAAGATTTCAGAGAGAGGTAGGGAGAGGAAGCGAGAGAGGGAGAAATCTTGATGAGAGAGAACCATTGATCAACCACCTCCAGCACACCCCCTATAGATCCAACCCAAAACCTGGCTTGTGCCCTGACAGGCAGTGGAACCAGCAACCTCCTGGTGCACAGGATGATGCTCAACCAACTAAGCCACACCAGCTGGGCTCACAGAATGTTTTTTGAGTGGGTACCTCTTTAGCTGCTGAGTGAGGGAACATGGTATAAATCTCCACACAATACATTTATCTAATTATTGATACATTTAAACTGAAGCCATAATTAAAGATTTCTCTCTCATGGCACCATACCAATATCACAAATGCAGGTAGGGTAGGGTTTTAAACTGGAGAAAGTCTTAGAGTTAGTTAACATTTTGTATGTCTAGGAGAGGGTTCATATTTTTTCCTCTATATTGTCACTTTAAACGTGTGAGTGTGTGTGTGTGTGTGTGTGTGTGATTTGTCTTACAGAAATGTTTGTGTATGGAGTAAAAGTGGTAATTCAGGAAAATAAGCCAATTGTATATGTCAAGACTTGTGAAGATTTTAGAGATTCCTTAAGTACTTAAATTATTTTTTAAAGATAGTGTGATTCTGGTTGTTTTTAGAAACAAAATATTTTTAGAAGTGAGTCTGTGACATAAATATCAAATAGTGTGGAACACACGAATCTCAAACTTAACTGTTCTGAGTGTCTACCTCACCTTGAAAAAGAAAATTTGTAGCAAGGAGAAAGATAAACCCACCAAGTTATTTAAAGCTTTATATTTTCCCCCAAATATCCATGCAGCATTGGTCATGCAATCCAGATTTATTGTTGTTGTTTTTGTTTTGTTTTTTTAATTTGGTGGCTACATTTAATATAAACTATTATTTTGATTGTCCTGGGCGGGGGAGAGTGGTCTGTTAACTTAAATGTTTCACATCTCACAGAAAATCCTAAGATACCAGGTAAAATCATTATTTTTTTAAAAACAAATTTGTATAAATAGAATTTTACAGATTTGGATGTCAAATGATGTGCTCAAATGTTCAGGTCACAGATTAAATCACTTTTCATTTTGAAAGAATTCTCCAGCGTATTGTATTTGGTAGTTTGAATTTCTGGCGAACTTTTATTCGCTCTTCGTTTGCTCTGATTGATGTGGACAAGGACTTGAATTGTATAGACAGCATTAACTGCAAATTCCTGCAGAAACACAACTAATGCTGCAGAACTTTAAGCAAAATAATGCTGTGGCATCACTTTCTTGACCATTTTATAACTGTATTTCTGTGTCACCCACAGTTAAGGAACTTCTGTTCCTTAACTTGAATCATCCCTCCTAATCAACAAAAAAAAATAAAATAAAATAAAATAAAAACCTGATAATCCCAAGTATACTTTTCTTTCCTTAAGCGAAGTTGCTATGTGTCCTAAACTTAAACTTGGCTGTTTCCGTTTCTTTCTGAGACTCTCAGATGCCCTCTGGACAGCATGACACTGAGACAGTGCAGTTTTGTTCATTCATTCATTTCTTCCTGCAGCTTTAGTGCTTCGTTCTGTGAGAGCCGAGAGGCGTGATAAATCCGCTTGAGATTCTTGGCTGTAATCACTAGTTAGCATAAATGCCATGTCCCCGAGGATCTTACTTATAAAAGTGTTCGCCGTGAATGCGGGGCTTGTTAGCTGCCTTCACAGAGTTCGCTGGGGAAGACACGGATTGTCAGGAGCCTTAAATAAAGCGGGAGCCTTGAAAAGAGAGGCTGCACTTCGCGTGTGTCTTCGTCAGCCCCTGGGCTTCTGGAGGGTGATCGCATCAGAAACGCTCCTGTTTGTCCTGGGAGCGTTTCCTGACGATCTGTTCGGCCCTTTAATACACAAACATGCTTGCTCCCGCAACCATGAAACTTGTTCATGCGGGCCGCGGCACCCTTGGTACTTTACTGACAGGCGTTCATTCAAGTTCTGAGGTTGCATGCATTATCAAAACAGACGTTTCTCTTTGGGTGAGTGCAAGAAGAGCCATTTCAAAGGAAGCCCCCTTTCCTTTCTGTAATTTGCTTTTCAAGACGGGCCATTATTTTTTAAAAGCTTGGGATGGGGAAAAATTTTTAGTCATTAGGAATATGAAAATCTTGGGTTTGTTGCTTTAATTTTGTCAAGAAATTTGTAAAGTTTCCCATGCAGTTAAACACCCTCTACCCCAACCCCCCCATTATGGTCCCACACTCAGGCCCTAACTGCTCTCCCTGTGCCTGGCTGCCTTACAGCAAAGACCTGTGGTAAAAGGGCTCTTGAATCTGTTTTCAGTAGATTATCAATGTCCCTATAAACCAGTCTCTTATTCTGGGCTTTCATGATTGGTAACAGACATTTTTTATTAGAAATGCTTCCGAAATTTTTTTTCTTGTTTACAAGAGCATGAGATCATTATTTTACTGAGTGAGGGTAGGATAGAAATATAATTCACGATGCTGAAGAAGTTTCCTTCAGTGTCCACTCAATGGACATGGAAATCATTTTTTCGAATGACCTGCATTCACCTCTAAGTTCTCTCACATTTTTTATGTCATTCATTATTTTTTAAAATTGCAACCAAACTATAAATAAGATCATGCTAACATTACAACAGATTACACGGTGTTACACACTAGCCAGAGCCGAAATGCAGCGGCGGCCCCGATCCCCTTAGAAGAAAACGGACCTAGAAGTTGACGCTTTTCGTCTGCCATTAGCCAGTTGGGTTTTGGATAGCAAACACAGCACTTTGCCAAGCTGTAAAATTCATGATGTTTAAGAGAAAGATCAAAACTAAAACTAGAGGGTTTATACGTGTAAATATTAGCTTGGTGCAAATATTCCTGTTGGATGGTCTTTGACCGTTTGATTCCGGTGGATTAAAAGAAAGTCTGAGCTATAATTTATTTGTTTTCTATTTCCAGAGTATGCTTTTCCACTTTTTAAAACTCTTAGCCAAAATTACTGATTTTATAAAGTCGCTGTCTTCCTGAGAAATAAATGTTTTTCTCAATGGATGGACTATTAAATTTGTAATATTAGGTTTATTTGATATCTTTTAAGAAGTAACTGGCACTGTGTGTGTCTGTGTGTGTCTGTGTGTGTCTGTGTGTTTTGCTAGTGTCTAACTGTACATGTTGATAGTAATTTCTGTGCCTGTTGTTGTCAGTAATTCATTTCTGAGGATAATGAGATTTAGAAGGGTCAGTTATATCCTGTTGATGTCACATAAATCATCTTTCATCATTTCAGTGTCTTATCTGACCAAACACAATTTTGCCTTCACATGGTCTCTTATATATGTGTCTGCTATGAAGTTTATAGTCAAATTCTCTGCTTATTATAGCCATGACATATCTAAAATGTTGGTCATTAAATGGTGACAAAGATGAGCTGATTATTTCACTGTTATTTACATGAGTGATGTTTTCATTATTTTGAATAATAAAATATTTGAGAGGCTCCCAAAAACAGACTTTATAATGAATTAGCCTTTGGATATTTCATCTCTGGTAGTCACTGTTATGATGGAAACTATAAAGAGCAGAGACACTAGCAGATATTTTGATATTGCCCAACTGGCCTGACTTTCTTGAACACAAGCTGAGTTGTTTTATTAAAGGACAGTAACATAAGAGTGTATTTTCTAGATGTTTCACCCTTGTATAAATCCGGCACTGTAAAATGTGAGAATATTTATTCAGGATTTTTTAAAATATATTTTTATTGATTTTTGTACAGAGAGGAAGGGAGAGAGATAGAGAGCTAGAAACATCGATGAGAGAGAGTCATCGATCAGCTGCCTCTTGCACACCCCCCACTGAGGATATGCCTGCAACCAAGGTATATGCCCTTGACCAGAATCGAACCCAGGACCCTTCAATCCCCAAGCCGACACTCTATCCATTGAGCCAAACTGGTTCCGGCTATTCAGGATTTTTTTTAACCAGCATTTTCACTAAAAGCAACATGAGTGGATGGTAGGTATGCGGTTATATCCTTAGCTGTTGTTCCTTCCTTTGGTTTTCATCTCTCAAGTAGAGCAAATGCTAAAAAATCATATTTGCCCTACCCATATCCTTACGTTGACATCTGTATTGATCTCTCCCATGGAGCCATGACATAAGTAGACAAGAAAGGAGATTGAAAGGGGATACAAAAACAAAAGCAACCAAAAAAGAGGGTCAGCCGGGTTGATACTGAAAACGGAAAATATTGGTCAAGACATCAATGGCTTCAGAAGAAAATTCTCTTCTTTGCCTATTGGTTTTCCAGCAGAAAATCTGTTTCTCATCAATTGCACCAGATCTCAAACTCAGAAGTTTTTATGAGGGACACACAGGAAGGTGCCAGAGGAGAGTAAAGGGGTAACAGGTAGAACATATTTCCACATAGGGCCGCCACCCCACTCCAGCCTTCTCTCTGCCCACTGGTGGCCAATTGCTGAAGCCAGTGCCTGTGTGCAGGCCCCTTTGGGAGTGAACTGCAAGTCCGCACTGACTCTAATCTCACAAGTTTTCTCTGGGTGACATAGCAGAAACAGGCTGGGGTTTTGAAATCAGACTAACATGAGTTTAACACCTTGGACCAGTTGCTTAGATATGGAGCTACAGTGTTCCAGAGGGTAAGCTTGAAATCCTAAAAAATAGAATGAGATAATATTTTTATGCTCATTAGCACATGCCTAGTGCATTCTAAGAACTCATTAAGGATATTTAATAGTTTAGCTACTATGCTTAATTTCTTTATGATATAAACCATCTCTTTGAAATTACTTCAAAATAATTTGGCTAAATAATGAGAAATAATGTTTAACAAAAAGAAGAAAAAGTATTTTTGTTAAATTTTCCACCTGGTTCTCAGTAAGGAATTTAAACAGACTGCTCGAACCCTATCTAAATGTTGTCTAGCTTCCTCCATAAAGCTCAAGAGAAGTTGAATCATTCAGAGTACAGCTAATGTTTGAGAAAGAAGGAGTGGGGATGCCCAGTTTTTAGCCATAAGACTGAAGACTGTCCATCAGATTGTGTTTATCAAACTGGTGACCAGGGAAGGACTCTCATGGGTCCCTGAGCCTTAAGTCATAGTAAGGAAGAGCCTCTGTCAGGCTCCAGATCAGCCCGATGGTGTTAACCTTGTAGACTCTCAGGTCTCCTCACTTACTGGTCTGCACTGGAAAATGGAGGGGCCGCGGTGCCTCCTCACTAATGAGCGGTTTCATGTCCAAGGTAACTCTTGGGGACAGCGTGATGATCACACTGAACCTCTATAAAGCTTGCAGGAAATACAGGTCCTTTGTGTGCCAATTTAAACACAGAGCCTGAACATTGCATCTCTGTGCTTAGGTCTAGTTCTGCTTCTTTTGCTTGTGTGTTTGTTGTGACGAAGAGTAATACACACTTGGGTTTATTTATTATTTTATTATTATTATTTTAACACGGAATGCTTCACAAATTTGCATGTCATCCTTGTTCAGAGGCCATGCTAATCTTCTCTGTATCATTCCGATTTTAGTCTGTGTGCTGCCGAAGAGAGCACCACACTTGGCTTTAAACTGTGTGCTGGGAGAAAACTTCTGGAAGGACAACTGCTCAGGACCTTAAGTTCTGTCTTCACTTCATGACTTCGTTTTTTATAAAATTAAAATGACTTAATTTAGAATTTATGAACCCAAGACTTTAGCCCATTTTTCAAAATTCTTCCTCCTCCCATGTGTGAATTTTTTTATTTCTTTTCATTGTGAATATGTGAACCAGTCTTAGCTATAAGCAAAATGTCACTGACGTGTCAGAGAGCATGAGACACACACACACACACACACACACAGAGAGAGAGAGAGAGAGAGAGAGAGAGAGAGAGAGAGAGAGAGAGAGAGAGAGAGAGAATGGAAATTTTGAGATGGGTTAGTCAGGCTTTCTGTGATTGCTATATTCATAACATTGTTTTCTTTTTTTTGAGCATTGCTCTCTTCTTTCAGGAATCTTCCTAATAGTAAATATCTTAGCAAACCTGGGTTCATTTTGAACTTGGCAGTAATTCTGATTAGAGTTGTTGCAAAATAACCATTCAGTCCAGCATGGCCCTAAATGCTCAGTTTCCCAGGGGAATCAGGACAGACGTGGTTCAGACTGATGAGTGTTTCTGACCTTTAACTCTTGTTTGGGGAAGGAGAAGCACACTACAAATACCCTTTCTCCCACTCTCAACTGTATCTCAGTGGCCTTTTTCATGTAAAAGAAAGCTACTTTTAAAATTAGGAAGCTTCAAAGCATCTATATACACTGAGTGGACAGATTATTATGATCTCTGAACGCATAATAATCTGGCCAGTGTGTGTGTGTGTGTGTGTGTGTTAGAGGCTCAGTGCATGAATTCATGCATGGATGGGGTCTAACCAGCATGGCCAGGGGGAGGGGACATGGGCAGTTGGCCGGCCTGCCTGCTGGTTGAACTCCTGGTCGAGGGGACAATTTGCATATAAGCCTTTTATTATATAGGATATTCACTGACTGGCCAGATTATTATGCGTTCAAAGATCATAATAATCTGGCCACTCACTGTATATCCTTCTAGCCCCTGCTCCAAAGCTCAACTAGGGAATAGAAGCAGCCAATGGTGCCTAAAGTCTCTTCATCCTAAAGTAGCTCCTTAAAGATTAATCTTTTATGATCCATCAAAAATTTAATACCTGCTTAAGGGATTTTGCATCCATTCAGGTGGCTTACAAATACATTAAAGTTTTATTTTATTGTAAAAATAAAAAAGTTAAAATTTGAATAAATTTGAATAAAGGTCCTATAGAAAAACTATTCAAACATTCTTAACATATTTGAGAGAAGTCAATTTAAAAAGATCCCCATAAGGATTAAAAAAAAAATAGCACTATCATTTATACAATTTTGGGACTTTGCACACTTTAGACTTATTTGGTAAAAAAGGGCAGAATTAAATTTTATTTGGGTCCATTGTGTGGAGGAATGGGTTTGGGGAAGAAGAGATTTGAGGGGCATAAAGTGCCCTTATGCAAGGGAGGCACACTTCTTTCCTATCCCCAGAAGGGGAAGAGGAAAGGCTAGTGAAGAAAAAGACTCTCCAGGAAAGAGGGTGTAAAGATGGAGAAGTTTCAGGAAGGTGACTGCTGGCATTTGGAAGCACTTACCATACCATGCTTGAGTCTCCCCCTTCTTGGGGGGGACTTGTACGTTCCCAGAATGGGTAAAGAAGCCAAAACCATGTTGCATAAAGTAGGAGTAAAGAAATCACAGCACCTAACCTGAGATGTAGCCATTACCCTCAGTATTTGGAAATCTGCATTGTGGGAAAGGAGTTAGAGTGCAGAAAGACTGATCTTACCTCACGTTGAAATAGAGTGCTGTATAATCAGTGAGCCTTTCCAGTTCAGAGGTGAAATGGAAACCTTTTGAGGACACTGCGCGTGTGTTTAGAGAAGAGGGATTGCTCCATAAAATCTCTAGTTTTAATTCTTCTATGACGAAGTTAAAGTTTTAAGCAGTCACTTTTGGACAAGTCTCAAGAGAATCCTACAAACACTGAAATTTGGTTATGAGCTCCAAACTAGTTCCACCATTAATGACATCATATAAAGAAATTCCTCCCACCCAAATGAGTTAACCACATTGGCCAACTTCCCAGAAGGAGACAGTTTCAACCGGTTGATAAGATCTGAGTTGAGCAGCTTTCACTGGGGATAGTGTTCAGTCTCTTCCTTCTCCTTCTCAGCCAGCCTCCTGGGCAAAGCAACACCTCCTTTATCTCTCCAGACCATTTAGAAGACCCTCTCCTATAAATGAGTAAGCATTGACCTCTCCCTGCAAGTGCTTGGTTGTAAATTCAGTCTTCTGGTACTCTAACAAACAACAACACATGTATCTTTGGTCTCAGTGATGAAGGATTAACATGTAAAAAGTTAGGGAAGTAGGAAAAAAAGACATTTATTTTCTTTTTAAATTTTCTTTTACTGAAACTCAATCAGACAAATTAGGCCTGTTTTGATCGGGCCTGCAACTCTAACCTCATTCAGTGTGCATGCTGTTGGCGTATGAACCTCCTATGTATATAAAGGACATGTTCTGGATTCTCAATACACATGTCCTGTTGCAGCTATGAAGTAAAAGTAATTAATTATACACTCGAGTGCATGCAATTCAATTTTGAAGATAACTCCTTATTCAGGAGGACAGGGGAAAGGTTCCTTGGTTACCCAACTGTAAAGTGATTTCTTGGGCCCAAGAGGAATAATTGGAGTATGATCATACCCAAAATAAGGAGATCCATTATTTTCTTCAATAGGATAAAAACCAGGAAGCTGCAAATTGGGATGAATAGGATCATTGGAACAGCCTTCAGCTTTAAAATCAAGTATTTTCATTACCAAAAAAAAAGGGGGGGTTGTTGCCAATAGTGATATTAAACCAGTATTGACAGTAGGGCCATAGTTCTGTACAACTATGCCAAGTGACAGGTATGGAACCTGATCTCAGACCGAAGAAGGGCCCCACAACAACTTCTCCCAATAGCCTTAGTCTTGCCTAAGGTGGAAATTTTTGTATAGGAGGTGAGACTTATGAAACAGTGAGCTGTGAGGAAGGGGAGTTGGTGAAGAGAGAGGAGAGGAGGAAACACAATAAGGCTTCAGCTGCAACTTGGTTGGTTGTCTTGCCTAAGAGAGCAGACCTGGGGCCACTTTCAGACACAAGCCCAGGCTAAGCTTTCTTGGTGTCCGTAGGAATCCTTTCCCTGGTGTACTGCAGCATCTGCTTCTAGCTGTAAGCTTAGTCTCATCACCAAAGTTGGGAGTATGGAAAGAGAAACAACAAAAATTAAGGCATTTACACCTCCTCTTGCAGTCCTGCCCCAAAACATCTTCATTAGCCAGGCTTCCTGAATAAATTACAAGAAATTCGGTATGAGATACTTTGTTACATATTTTAGATCTTTTATTATGATCCTCCCCCCCCCCACCATTCATAAGTCTACTTACTGATTTGGTTTTGATAACCAGAAAAATGACTCAGAAAAATGACTCTCCACTAATTATGGTGGAGACACATCAGTGATGCTATAGTTGATAATCTACTGATGATTTTTTTGCCAGTAGACAAATGTAGGCAGGCTTTAAACTCGTGAGTTGCGACATCAGCACTCCATTTTTCTTTCTCCCACTAACTGGAATGTTTCCTGTTACATTAGAAACAAAACGATTATGCTTACTTTATATCCCCTTGACTATTCTGTAACTACCAATTTGTACTTCTTAATCTCTTCACCTTATTTACTCATCTCCCTAAGCCTCTCCCATCTAGCAACCATCAAAATGTTTTCTGTATCTATGAGTCTGTTTCTGTTCTATTTGTTTGTTTATTTTGTTTTTTAAATTAAATTGTTGGTAGGTATCTATTACCATTTTATTGTTCATATTTTTTCTCTTTAATCTTCTTCTTCACAGTATTTCATGTAATACTGGTTTGGTGATGATGAACTCCTTTAGCTTTTCTTATCTGGGAAACTTTTTATATGTCCTTTGATTCTAAGTGATAGCTTTGCTAGGTAATATTGTAATAACTATGTCAGAAGGGTAGCAGAGTCCTAATTGGTTTGGCTCAGTGGGTAGAGTGTTGTCCTGTGGACTGAAGAGTCCTGAGTTCAGTTCCAGTCAAGGGCACATTCCCTGGTTGTGGGCTCAATCCCCAGTAGGGGGATGTGCAGGAGGTAGCCAATCAATGATTCTCATCATTGATGTTTCTCTCTCTCTACCCCATCTTCCTTCCTGAAATCAATGAAAATATATTTTAAAAAAAGAAGGCTAGGAGATGATCCTTACCCACTGAGATGATCACTGAGTAAGCTATATAATGTCTACTCATTGGGTTGAACATAATTTAATATTGTATGTCAACTATAATTAAAAAGTAAAAAATTATTTAAAGTAAAAAAAAACACATAAAAATATAAGTAAAAATAAAACATGAAATTTCAGTAGAGCTGAAAAGAACTTTGCTACAAATTAGTTTTTATCTTTGAATGAATCAGCCTACTTTTCTCTACCTGAGTTTTCATCTTTGCTCTGTGAGGGCGTTTGGATGATCTCTAGGACCCTAGTGGTTCTGCAAGCAGAAAGAGAAAGTGGCCCTTCCTTTAGGGGAGGAAATACAGGCTTGAAATTCCATGATCACAACCCTCAAGATTTTTCAAGGAAATATTCAGCCAGTGAATGTTGCCTTATCAAGGGAATCATCTGAGAATAGGGGGTTCTCCTCACAAAGGAGTCTTGGCAAGTTCCCCCTCCTATGAGGACCCCTTTTCCTCTTTAATAGGAAGATAATGACACCCACCGCAGAAACTTGTTGTGTAAATGCATGAAATGATTTCTATTGGGCTCCTAGCATATGTTAGAAGCAGAACCGCCCCTCATATCCTGGTCTCTTTGTTTGGGCATTTCATTTGTAGCACTAACCCCTCCATAAACTTCCAAGTATATTTTTAATGGCAAGTACCTGAAACAAAAAAAGATCTGTGCTGAGTCCCAGACCTGGCACTTGGTAATGCTGAAAGCATCCACTGCCAATGTACCATGCTGGTAGTATCAGATTTACAATTCCCCATGGGTGGGTGGGTAGGTGAATGGATGGTGGGGTTCGATCTCTCAGGAGAAGACATTTTTTTCCTTCTAACTTTCTTCTTTGGTCATTTAATAAACGATTGAGTGACTGTGCTTCATGGAGTCGGAGAACATCCCAGCCCTTCTCAGCATGGCTGGCTTGTGGGTCTCCGTGTTTCCCTGGCAATAAATTTCTCATGAGGGCAAGTCACTTTTTTCCTCCTGGCCTGTAAAAACTAGACAGCAAAGGACAGTCTTTATTCTGCAACTCACCCACTTTCTTGGGCAACCATCTACGTTGGCTGCCCAGCCTAGACGTTCAGAAACATGGGATAGTTTCACTTACAAAATCCACTTCCTCAGAGAGCAGACGCGGTGGAGTTTCCTGAATTTGGCAGAATCTCTCTTTAGAGACATTCACTCCACTTCAGACAGCTAGACACTAGGATCTGTGGGCTCAGGCCTAGAAAATGCTTACGTTGGAAGCTGGGTCAAAACCAAATGAGGAATAGAATGCCCGTGAGGGGCCAGGGAAATGTGAAGCCAGACCCACCAGCAAGGGCTGTGAGTTCAGGATCACTGGCCCCAAATCTTCCTCAGGAGCAGCACCCCACACATGAAACTACTGGTCCATCCCACCAAACACTTAAAAGGAAAGGAGCAAGAACTTCTATGAACTAAGTAAGACAGAAGGGTAAATCTCTCTTAAAGACACTTTCTAACCAAATACTCAATGTAAAATTCTCAATGATCTGTCTCAGAGCAAAGCAATAAAGCCTTTGCCGAATGCTATTATTCATTTATTTTTACAAATTGACTGATAGCTGGAGAGACTAAAAGACTCTTCAAGTTTAAGTTAAGGGAGGTTGGCTTTCCTAAGCAAGTCCTCCTTCTTCTATGAGTCATTGCTGGGCACAGTGGAAAGTATGGGAAGCATTGGGTTTAAAGGTGACCCTTGTGATTGGCTCTGGTCTACTATTTTGCTAGTCAGTGATCTTAGGTAGCTTTCTTTTTTCTTTTTTCTTTTTTTAAATATATATTTTATTGATTTTTCACAGAGAGGAAGGGAGAGAGATAGAGAGTTAGAAAAATCGATGAGAGAGAGTCATCGATCAGCTGCCTCTTGCACACCCCCTACTGGGGATGTGCCCACAACCAAGGTACATGCCCTTGACCGGAATCGAACCCGGGACCTTTCAGTCCCCAAGCCAACGCTCTACCATTGAGCCAAACCCGTTTCGGCCATTAGGTAGCTTTCTTAATTTCATTGATCTACATTCCATCCTTATAGAGTAGACCATGTAATATCTGGGTTATTGCAGCAATTTTCAACAGGTGTGCTGTGGCACACTGGTGTGTTGCACAAATTTTTTAAACATTCAGCACCTGACTGTTTAGTCAGGGGCACTGATTTTTTTTCCCTTAGATTGTTAAATAAAACAATGACAACAGCCAACACAATGATAGCTGTCCAGTGTGAATGAATCAAAATTATACCTATTTTTTGGTCAGATCTGAAAAAAAAAAAAAAAGGAATATATTTTTTGTGTGCTGCAGAATTTTAGTTTATGTGTGCCATGAGATTAAAAGTGCACTGGGTTATTGTAAGGCTTAAATTAGTTATTAAAAGGCAATGTTTTAAAGAGCTTTAGAATTTTTCACTATTATTTTCAAGCCCATATTCCTTTAAGCCTACATTCTGGCATCTCCTTTTAATATCTTATTAATGCTTTCTTAAATAAATTGATTTCCAAAAGGAATCATATTAAGACTGTGTTGAACTCCACCTACCCCACTGTCATTCTTTCATTCAGAAAAAATAATGCCTCATTTTCAAATATCATAGCCTAATTGACTGTATAATATATATTTACCCTTAATTAGGAAAGTAAAATAACCGAAAAGAATGTAGCAAAGTAAATTTTCATTCTAAAGTTTAAGCATAAATACTGAAACTTTGTGCCCAGTTAGATAGCTTTTCCTATCAATTACTACTCTAAAAACTTTTTTAAAAACTGAAGCTATTCCACATAACTGGTAAACTAAAGTAGATGTGGGCAAACTGTTTCCCAAGAAACACCTGATAATCAATATTTTGACTTTGTGGGCTATATGGTGTCTGTAACCACCCAAAAAGATGCCGCAGACAATACATAAATGAATGTGCATGGTTGTGTTCCAATAAAACTTTATTTACAAAGTCAGACAGCTGGCCAGATTTGGCCCAAGGGCTGTAGTTTGCCAATCTGTTTCTTAAAGAAGCCTATATTTCCCCCCTATTTTCCTGTTTAGAGTTATATTAATTGATAACCTCTGAGCTCAAACCATTTCGTCTAGTATGGCTCCACCCAGGTGAGTGACTTGAGGGACTCAGGGAGCACTTAAACTCAGAGCTAATTTTTAATGAAGGAAGTCGGTCTACAAGAGCCTTAGTCCCCTAATCGCTTCCTAGCATCTTTCATTTCAGTTCCCATGCCATGCATTACAATGCAGAGGTGGATGGAGAGTGTTTTCCAACACGAAGATTTAAGCTGGAATATTGCCCAGGCCATTTATCTCACTTTTCCCTCTACTTAAAGGTTGTTCATTAACTGAGAGACTTGTAGGGGAGAGTTTCAAATTCTTGACTATTGAGGAATTCTTTCATCTTTTCTTTTTTTAAATGAAAGGTTTTCACCATGAGGATTTCTTGTTGTTGTTTTTTAAATGTTGTCTTAGTTTCCATTTCATGGTTGCTGTCAAGACTTGGAGAATTTTCTGTTTTTTATCAATAAGTTGCTTTCACACTTTTCAGAATTTTAACTGATGGTAAAACCAAGGGCCGCTGAAGTAGTAGTGGAGACTACCCTGAAATAATAAATAACTTGAGTTTTGTCCCATGTTTGGCATTTATTTGTCAGGGCCATGTCACTTCTCTACTCAGCCTTCATTTCCCAGACTATAAACAGTATTATTCGAGGCCAAATATTCAGAGTTGTCTCTGGGCCCTCCTGAAAGGCAAACTTTCCCTCGGCTTCTCTTCAAAGACCCCTCATGTTCTTCCCAGAATCCCACATTTACTGTATGGACATTCGTGATGCTAAGTCCTACGCTTGCCATACGGCATTACATAATTATTTTCCCTTCAGGTGTAATTACGGAATTGCCAATGCTGCGACTCTGTTTTGCATTATTTCACACGTATTTTCTAGTTTTGATTTAGGTCTCTGCGTGGTATGCCATAAATCAGCAGAGTGGGGGTGGGTAATGAAAGCACATCAAAACACAGCCCTCCCTGCTATAGAATGTTCCTCAAGTGACACTCCATAATTCAAACGCTGCGAGGCACGGGGCAGCCAAAGCCGGGCACTGCGACAGTATGAGTTGTTTTTGTTAATAGAGATGAAATTATGGGTGTAACTAGCTGGCAGTCCTCAAACAGACTTTAGCAAACTGTTTACTCAGCTGTCCTCAGGCAACAACTTAATACTTGTGGATAAAGTTATTCGCCCACCATCTCCCAAGTGGTATAGTCCGGGATCCCAATTTGTTCTCACTACGAAAAAGAAAGCACAAGTTTGCAACTCTCCAAATGCAGTCTGGGATTCTGGCTAGGTTTTGTTTTTAACATATCAGGCTTTTGGCACCACGATTGCTAAAAAAATCTCCTTGTCCTTTGTGGTCTGCGGTTCAGAAATCTATAAGAAGCTGAGATCTGAAATGTGGCTTAAAGAAACCTTGTGGTCCCTAATGCTAAAACCTGGTTACTGTTTGTTCGCCTTCACTCTCCCCTTCACCCACCATGCCTCCCTTTCTCTCTGCCTGTCTACATCATGCATCCTTTTAGGCCCAGCTCCGCACTGCCTCTTGGAAGTCTTCCCTTATCCCCTAGCCTCACCCAACAGATGTTGACTTAGGAATTTTTCACTAATCCAATTTTGAAAAATTATCACACAGTGCTTAAGATATATAAAATTGTATTAAAATAATACAATAATCACCAATTTGCCTACCAGCTCTAGTTCAGAAGCCCCTGAAGACTAGAAGAACCACTATCTGATTTTGGCATTTATTTTCCCATGGATATTCCATATAATAATATATTTTATATATATTTATCTCTATCCATATAAATGCAGATAAAAATATAATGTGTAAATTTTAATGGATATATAATATTAAGGGACATCTAATTTTAATATGTAGTAATTTAGTGTATTATAAGCTTTATATAAATGTTTTTATGCTGTATATATTCTAAAATCTGATTATTTAGGGCACTCGCCTTTATGCTTATCAGATTTATCATGTTGATTTTTGTAGTTCATTTCTTTCCACTGCTATATGTGCTCCATCGTTGAAGTTTATTTATTTTGGTGCACACTTAATGTATTTTTAATCTGAGGCCATAAAATTTTAATAGTATTATTCTGACACTACTGTTGTCTTAAGATCATTTGCCTATCTATTTTTCACCCTTTATGAGATTAAAGGATTCTTGGGCAGAGGTCACAATACAGGTTTGCTCTTTTGAATTGACTCTCTACAAGAGATTCAGCAAGTACTGTCATCTTTATACAAATGAGGACACTGCCTCCATGTCACTGTCCCTTGACACAGCATCAAGGTTCAATCTTCCGGTCCTCTTAGCTGGGAAGTTCAGTAGCGCTGTCGTAAAAACCACTCACATTTACTAGAGACGACCAGAATTTTTCTTTTTAATCTCTGTGTTTCATATAACTCTGAATTTATTAGTCCAGAAGTTGAAACTTCTTGGGAAAAAAATTAAAATAATATGAATTCTGCTTTTCATTTGGAGGAACTATACCTCAGAACAAGAAAGCTGATAATGGAATTAAAAACAATTTTTTAAACTGAGATAGAATTCATATACCATAAAAGTTGCCTTTGAAAATGTACAATTCAGTGCTTTTAGTGTGTTTGCAGAGTTGTGCAACCATCAGGGCTGTAACTTCAGGACATTTTTATCACCCCACAAGAAAACCCTTAGCATCCCTCCTTCCCCCTTCAGTCCCTGGCGACCACTAATCTACTTTCTGTTTCTATAGATTTGCTTGTTTGGAATGTTTCATACCAATGGAATCCTGCAGTATCTGGCTTTTTGTGACTGGTTCTTTCACTTGCATAATGTTTTTAAGGTTCATCCACTATATATCATGCATCAGCACTTCATTTCTTTTTATTGTCGAATAATACTCCATCCTATGACCATACCATGTTTTATTCTTCCATTCATCAGCTGATGGACATTTGGCTTGTTTCACTTCTTGGCTGTTGTGAATAATGCTGCTTTGAATTTTCATGCACAATTCATGTTTTGTGTATATGCAAGTTTCCGTTTCTCTTGGGTATATACCTATGAGCAGAATCGCTGGGTTATATGGTAACTCTTTAAGTTTTGAAGAACTGCCAAACCGTTTTCTAAAGCAGCTGCACCATTTTCCCTAAGTAGATTCTTTCACGGAAGTGAACGCTCCAAAGACATTCCTAGCTTGCTTGTAATCATTGTGATCCCCAATTTAATGTTCTGGATTTTCTTCTTTTCTGTCTGTTGTTGTTGTTGATGTTTTTCACTTTGGTTTTTTTATTTCTTTTTTTGTAATGTTCTGAATTTTAAAACAATGTCTGCACTCACTGTATTATTCCCTGAATGTCAGGATTCTAAAAGTTCTCTAACAATTTCACACTTGCTCTGTCATTTGTGAATGAAATCGCCTTATTCCAGGCTGCATTTACACATTAACCTCAATTTGATATAGTTTCATTGTAGTAACAAACCCATGTATTAATTTCCCTTCCATGTTTGTTTTATCTGCCAGATTTAAATGACTTGTATAGAAATGTTAGCAGAAAAATAGCCCCTGGTTTAAAATATAGAATTTTTCATACAACTACATTGCAATAACAATGTAGCTGATTTATAGTTGAATGAAAGGAAAAAGAAAGACAGTGTGACGTCCTGCAGGCACCTTTGCAAAACAATCAGAACAAGACAAATTAATCTGCTTTCCAGATGTTTGTCCATTACAGATTCTGGGACTTATGAATCATCTCTGTTTTGGAGCCTTTTTTTTATTGTACAAATATGAACGAACCTTCACACTGTTTCTTTTAAATTCTTTGATGCTTGGCTAATTTTAAAAGTTGTATTTATTTTTTCTGATCGAAAGGTAATATAAATTGGAGAAAAAACAATTTTTAGGAAATGCAGAGGAAATATAGAAGAAAATAAAAATAAATAAAAGTAAGTAACCTGTAGCCCAATTACTCACAGGTTACTACTGTCAACAGAATATTTTCTTTTAGTCTTTTCTCTAAGGATAACTATTCTTTGAAAACACGATTTCTCTGGTTGAACGACATGTCTTCATACAAATGCACCGTGATTTATGGGACCATCCCCTGAAGGAGACCAGTTTATTGATCTTTTCTGCCTTGTTTATTGATGTTTCCATACTGAATTGTGAATACCTTTACCTTGTTTTCACATGATGGTGGGAAAGATGGCCAGGCACCCAGGGCCTACTCTTCCCATGGAGAGAATGGGAAATTAAAACATTCCATAAGAAAATACTGAGAACTTGTAGGTGGTAGAAAAACATCTGTAGGTAAACAGAGTTTTCTAATTGTATTATAATTTAATGTCCAATTAATAAAAGCTATGCCATATTTGTCTGTATTAGTGACAAAGCAATAAGTTTTGACTTAAAAGCAATCAGTTATTATTGGAACAGATTAATTTTATAAGTCTGTGATTCCCCATCATGTTGGAGATATAACACTGTTTAGATTTTTTAAAAATCATCATGCTTTCCCTCATGAAATCCATTTACAGATACAGGGATTATTTCCATCCACAGACAAGTAATAGGGAGTATGAGCATAAAATGAGTTCTAATTACGTTTGTCATTATCATTTTTGGAAACTCCTTAAGGAAATGGAAAATGTCCTAGTATATTGCCAAACACAATAAAAATGACTGGGCGTAGAGAGTAAAATTCACTATTATAATTAATTAATACAATCCAGAATAATAAATATTATTTGAGTAATTAAATAAGGCTGAAAAAGAAAGTTAACAAAATAAACTTATTTCAAAATATTGACAACTTTTTTCCTCCACTTCTTCCTTACGAGTCAGATACATACAAAATACGTTTTGACTTTATGTTAGGATTTAATAACATTTTCATAGATTTTAAAAAACTCTTCTCATTCATTCTAAACGGAGGAAACCGATCGCTTTTACCGTTGCTGTGAAATACCAGCCATGCCAAGGCAGACTTCTTGCTTCTCGATGCATTTGCAATCTTTAAAGAGCTTCTGGTGACTCAGAAAACCCCATGCATCAATTTTCCATATTAGATTTTATGTGATTAAAAATAAATTGAAATCAAACAGAGACTTTGGTGTGCTTCTGAGAATTCTCATGTCAGGAGTTGGCACGTATCGGCCATGTGTAGGTGTATGTGCTCGCGAAGTACTGTATGAGCATTTAGGACCTTATTTGAAAAGTTCTTTCCTGGAAGAAGAGCAAAGGGTACCGCTTTGGAAGCCAGCCTGCCTGCTTCAGAGGAGAAGACAGGGGGGAGAGGGGTAGACACGAAGGAAATCCACGGTTTCAAAATTAAAGAAATGGGATCAATGGACTTGTTATCCTGGGATATTTGGTAACTGGAATTATTTGTTCCTGTATTGCTCTTCTTAGGTAAAGGAGAAGGGAGTATTCTTATAGCATAAATAATGCCTCTTTCTACATTATGTTGACTCCTGTATCCCGGCCTGCTCACCCTAATCACCATCAATTGGTGGCAATCAATGTTCTCTTTTTTATAGACAAAACTGACCAAAGGCATAACCTGTTTTGATTACTGAAAGAGAAGGGTCAACCTAGATAGGTAACAAGCATCTGGGGTCACTTTCAAGTCAATAACAAATGTTAGCCGTGGATGGAGGATGAGAAGATGCTCATTCTGTTACCTACTAATCCTGGTTAGAAACTTGGAATTTGTCCCGCTCAAACCGTCCGTTAAGATCCAGCTGAATGCCGCCTGGCTGACTCACCTTCCTGGCCACCCTCGATGCTGTCCCGCTCTGTCTCCTCTGACACTCACTCTCTGTGCTCCCGCTGTAGTTTGGCGCTGATGACTGTTTGCCTTTGGTGTCTATACTTTCTATTCCTCAAACTAGACAGCAAGTTTCCTGAGGGTAGGAGCCAGGTACCCTTCTCTTCTTCACTCCCTGCGCCTCCCGCACACTGTCAGCCTGTCCAGTTGGTTCCTATGTCTTGGCCCAGGGAACTGCAGTCTGCAGTGTGACACTTGTGCCAATCAACTCTGGAGATGGAGACGCAGAATGTCATGAGCTATCCAAACACCTCCCTGCCGAAGTCCTGTGCTTTGTATTAAAATGCTCCTAAATCAAAACCGTTTAGAACACCTGTCCCTTTAGCCTAGTGCTTCTTTCCACTGTTGTTTGTTGAAACATACTGAAGCATATACCAAGCAAACAAAGCAATGATTGGTGGGTTGTTGTTTTTTTTTTTTAGCATTTAGTAGCTATAGCCCATTTTCCCCCCTTTGCTCTGTCATTTATATATATGATGGCAGAATAGTAAAGTATATTAAAACTCCCTTAGCCTAAATAATGCCACATTCTGAATGCATTTTTAAATTGGAACTTGAAGATAGAATTGTGCTGTTTCTGTAACATTGAACTCTGAAGGAGAGAAATGTTTTACATCCTAAAGTAGGTATAGACCAGCTTTGTGGAAACGTATGGGATGCTGGACTGTGATTAGGGTGACCTGAGGGGCAGATGACCCGGAGAATCCAGAGACAGTAACGGATGAAGCCATTTTGAGGGATCAGTGCCCTCCCATTACCCTGCATCCCGCAAAGCAGATGGGATACTCGTTCTCTAGGGAAAATGGAAGAGAAATTCTGAAAAAGGCACACACACCAATGAATTTGACTGACCTGAATAAAAATTATAAGTCTTATTTACACAAAGCTGTTCAATAGACCATAATGAAAAAAATGAGGAATTTCTAAAATGTTGACTTGTGGTCTCAACAAGTCAATATGAGTGAAATTATCTGGCAGTGTTTTCCCTTCCAAAGAAATTGAGTTTGAAATGTAAAATCTGTGTTCAGGCGTAAGAACCTTCTGGAAACAAACTCCAGAAGTCAGTCTGAGAAACAATTTGTGAGTGCTCAGGGGAAATCACCGGCAGCCCATCCTGCCCAAAGGGGGAAGCCAGACCCTCCACACCCACATGGCTTCCCCCTAATACGAGGTTGTTTCCTTCACTTTTTAGAATATTTCTCTTCTTTTACAAGTTTAATTTGTCATTTGGAACACCTTGAGAGTTTACACATGATAGTTACAAAGAGAAGATATGAATTATCTTGTGATATTCCCGTCAATCAAGTAGTCTGTTGTTTTGAATGAGAACTGTTTTTCTCTAGAAATATATATTGTGTGTAGACTGGTGGGGCAGAGGATCTGGACTTTTCTACAATTTTAAAACTGCAAATGAACTTTAGAAGCTAAACTTTTACTAGGGAT
Organism: Pipistrellus hanaki; assembly: GCF_964339955.1. Classification (NCBI taxonomy): domain Eukaryota; kingdom Metazoa; phylum Chordata; class Mammalia; order Chiroptera; family Vespertilionidae; genus Pipistrellus; species Pipistrellus hanaki. The sequence continues at coordinate 7,834,962 of NC_140512.1, forward strand.
GTGGCTGAATTTTAAAGAAAGGTAGTACATTAGGTTTCAACAATGTGGATTTTAAATGGAGCAGTTTTTTCTACATACCGTATGAATAAACTTGCTCACCAGTTATAGAAGTGTTTGCATACACTTTTGTTTTTTTGGTGGAAACAACACAGTAAGTGTTTTAGAGACAAGACTACTAAAGAAATATTTTAAAGGAATTAAAAGTTAAAGAAATGCTCGTAGAATCATTACATTGGGTCTGCCATCTGCAGACAAAATTGTCACATGATTTGTAAACTCCCAGGTCAATGCAGCAGCAACAGCAGAAGCTGAAACAGCATGCTTAACTGGAAATCTTGAACACATATGAAAAGTGGGAGAAAACCCAAAGATAGATTAAATATATGTCTTAAAATTAAATAGTTTTTACTTAAGTTGATATGAAAATAAAAAGAAGAAATGAAATAAATACTAGTGTGTCGCCACATACAACTTCCTTCCCATTTTTCAAGGCAGAAGCTCCTAGCCAGTCACAACTCATGAGACAAAAGATGTTAACAGGAAAATGGGATTTAATTCCATTTTATTTTATTCAACTCCATAGACACTTTTTAGGTCTTGGAAAGCAAGTGTCTGAAATATTATTGAGAAGAGCTTGTAGCAACGACTTGGTATTTCTCAGGGCATTTTAGAAGTTAGCAAATTGTCAAAGAAGAAACTTAAGTTCAACAAACCAGAGGCTGAGTTAACCAATGGGGAAGGGAAGAGGGACAATCTTGGCTTTTTAATAGGTTGTAGGGAACAGACAGACCCAAGGCGTCACAACAAGGTGACACCACTGTGAGCTTTTCCACATACATCAGCCTGTGCCCCTGAGGTTTGGTTTCATTCTCATACTTGGGGCTGCATTTGACAGTCCTAGAAAGTGGGGGAAACCCTCACCCCCATGTAATCAGTGATTGATATGGAACAGTGAAGAGGCTCTAACTCTTAGCATAATATACCTGCAGAGTGCTGGCTTTGACTGGAATGCTCAGGTGTCGCCCTCATCTCCCCCTGACCCAGCTCTGAGATAAGGCTCCCAAATCACATTTCCCCATGTCATGCAGTGTCCCCACTAAAGTGGCTGCATTGGTCTGATCATTGGCATCATCTGCATATCACATTCATTGCTTGATTAATAGGAATATTTATCATCTTATGATTCCTCTCCTCCATTTTCTATCAGCAATATCACTTGCTCCAAATTACATGTTAAAATCAGTATGTTCATATATTTGCAGAAACATCATCTTTAAGTTTGTAAAACATTTTTAAAATACATTTTTATTGATTTCAGAGAGGAAGGGAGCGGGGGGAGAGAAATAGAAACATCAATGATGAAGAGAATCATCGCTGCGTCCTGCATGCCCCATGCTGGGGAGCGAGCCCACAACCCAGGCATGAACCCTTGACGGAATCAAACTCGGGACACTTCAGTCCGCAGGCCAGCGCTCTATCCACTGAGCAAAATGGGCTAGGGCCAGTTTGTAAAACATTTTATGTGTAAGGCAAATGAGGGAACTTTTTATATTCCAAATGAAAATAAAAGCAAATGCATGTATTACATGCATTACACTCTTATGTTTAGGATATTTCTAAATAAAACAATAAAATTGTAAACATCTCCTTTTTCCCCGTTCTTTTCTACTGGCCACCACAGGATTAGCAGAAAATGTGTAATCTGTCACCAAGTAGATGTTTGGCTTAGAACAGCCAAGAGCGGGGTTGGAGGGACAACTACAGGGAAATTAGGGGCCTGGAGAGATATCTCATTTCCGAGCTTTGGGGAGACCTGCAATGGACCAGTGAAAATCCCCACTCTAGCTGGCTTCTGGTAAAAAGGGCAAATGTTATCCACCACCTGAGGATATAATATAACCAGTCACATCAGTAAAAATGCCACAAACAGAGCTTGGCACAAACAATAGTTAATAAACCTTTCACGAATTTTCTTGAATTAGCCATGTACTGAATGAATGATTTCTCTAGTCCTGGGCAATGCTGGTCTGGACGGATGAACTGCTGATACACTGGCAGCCTTGTGTAGAGGTCACTACGTACAAATACAAAAGCAACAACCACAATGAGTCCGGAAAGGACACTGTATTCTCTGAAAGCGGCCGTGGAATGGATGATAAACACTAATGACTGTCATCACTCAGATGACTTTGTCCCGTTCAGAGCCTCTTCCCATCCTAGTATTTCATTACAATTGATGGGCTATCTCCTCACGTACCAGGCATTCAGGGTAAACACAGTGAGCCCGACACTCCAAGCCTTGGGGGGTAAGGATGTGTGTCTCCACTTGCCTGCAGGGGCTGCCAGAGACAGCTTGACATGGGCATCCTTTGGCCTTCTCACCGCCCCTGCTAACCTAGCCCTGACAAATAAGCCAGCTAATTGAATTAATAAACAACTCTTTCTTTTTTTTCCTTTTTCTTCTTTTTCTTTTTTACAGCCAGCTGGCGTGCAATCAAAATGTGTGATAAATTATCTGTCACTGCTTTAACCGCAGCAAGGGGAAAGTGGAAAAATTAGCCACTTCAACCCTCTCTTGCTGCTCCCAACCCTCCTGCTCAGTTTGCTTAGCTATAAGATTTTCCCCCTCCTTGGTCTTCTCATGTTGGCTGAGGTCCAGGACAGAGTCGCTGTGGATGGAGAAATGTACTTGGCTGCCCCGATGATGGATCCCTGAGCCGCAGCCCTGTGGAGGGATGCTGAAATTCCATGCCGGCGTGTGGGAAAGCGAGATCTGTGTGCTGCCCTGGCAGGGGAGGGAGGCTCGGTTCTGAGCCTGTGGCTTAAGCCCAAAGATTCTCATTAAGGTTGAAGGGTGTGATGTGGTTCAGGAACCAAGTGTTGTGATGTCTGCTTTTTGGGGCCACACCTCCAATGCCAAACAGCTTGGGGGCCTTTCTGGAATGAACGCTTACCAAATCTTAGGGAATGTAAGCGGCAGCATAATGCACTGGTCCACTCTTCATCCATTTTTACACCTGAGCGACTTTCTTCTGTGTCTTTTCTTTGTAGTCTAAGACCTGGTTTCAAGTCACTCTCGTGAAAGGTATGGGTTTTGACAAGGTGTTCTTCGGGGTTGTTCAGCAGACTCATGCCCTATAAAAAGCCTGGACAATTCAAGAAGACTTCCCATCATTAGTGTTTCTACTGGTCCCTAATGCAGTTTCTCAAAGCCCTCAAAATAATTAGCCACCGTCAGGATAAATCAACATTCGGACAAGATTATTAGGTTCTTCTGTGTCCTCTCGCTGTGTCTCAGGAGGGTCACCCGCGTTGGGAAGCATCTGGGTTGTATGTTCACCACAATTTGCTTAGAAGCGCTTTCATTTTAAGATGTTGTATTGGGTCATAATATGCAAATCATTCACAGGGAACAATCCAGAACTGGCAACAGATCTAGGCTGGGTAAATGCAAGCATTCTTGATCTGTCTGATTCCTGGGCTTCCCAATAGGCACACTTCCAAGGAGCATTTTATTGTCTCTACAGAGACAAGAATGCTTGGAAATGAATGATAAGATGGCTTTTTTTTTTTTTTTTTAATCTTTCAGGAAAACAGCTCTTTGGCTAAACTTCCTGTCATTGGTAAAGTCATACCTTGACCATTATCAAGGCAAAACTGGGGACCGTGCTCCTTGATAATAATTGATTATATTCTTATACTAGAATGTTTTCTGCAGGTCTTTTGGCTGCTTTAATGGCATTTTCAGTCCTGTGCTCGGCCTCTCTGCAGATCCCACAGCTTCTTAACGTGGGTGGGGGTGGGATGGTGGAAAGAGGAATTAAAGTAATTCTGAACCCACAATGTGAAGTATTATGCTTATGAAACTCCAGGATATTCACACCTCTGTGGAACAGTAACTGGCTTCCCTGAAGAATGCACTTGAACTCCATAGGACAGAATCCAAAAATTCAACAAGGCTCCTGTTTAAGGGGCCATAGGAAAATCTCAGAGCAGACTTCTGCATTAGTTTTGGGACCTGGTCATATGCTATGGTACCTTCCCCCACTTCTTTCCTCCTACTTCATAACACACACACACACACACACACACACACACACACACACACACACACGCGTGCGCGTCTCATTGCTTGTGCTTTGTTCCATTTTCTTGGTTGAGTCAGATCCAGTGATGTAGGGAGACAGATGGTGATAGTATCAAGGAACATATTAATGATCATGTCAGAAGACAGAGAGAGCCAAAACGGTTTGGCTCAGTGGATAGAGCATCAGCCTGCGGACTGAAGGGTCCCGGGTTCGATTTCGGTCAGGGGCATGTACCTTGGTTGCGGGCACATCCCCAGTGGGGGGTGTGCAGGAGGCAGCTGATCGATGATTCTCTCTCATTGATGTTTCTAACTCTCTATCCCTCTCTCTTCCTTCTGTAAAATATCAATAATATATATATATATATATTTTTTAAAAGAAGACAGAGAGAGGAGACAGTCACTTTGTAGGAAGCTTCACGACCTCCCATTTTACACGCCTTTCCCACTAGTCCTTTCAAAGAAAATGAGCAACATCACATGAAACAAACAGAAAAACCAATGTTAAATTTTGCTTTGACATAGACTTGTATTTGTTTTACAGAATATCTGAGAGGAGAAAGGAAGCAATGGGAAGTTATGCAGTTGCTTTGATTTCCATATTTTCAGGGTCCCCTCTTGAAATTCTCTGTAGACAGAAGCCACAGTGACAATGTCAGCCACCATTATTGACTAAATCAATGTTGAGTCTATCTATTTAACAGGTTTATGAGATGTTAATTGGAATCTCTGGATTGGAGTTAATTATTTGAAAGTAGAAGGGTTACATTTACAGCCTAATGTAGATTTCATCACTATGACTTTTCTACAGACAAGTTGAGTATATACTTCCTCTCCTACGTGTTGGCCAAATTCCAGGTGCAAATCTAAAAAGCAACTAAGAAGAGAATGCAAGGGCTGGAACTTTACATAATTCCCTCAAAATATCTTCACAAGACTGGAATTATTTGAAAAATATTAGAACACAATCCAATAACCATTTGAAGAAACCATAGGAAAAACACTGAGAGAAGTACCCTACCTGTTATCGGTGAAGAACAGCATGTCCCTAATAACACTTCCCAAAAGGTTTTGGGATTTTCCCTTGCCTCTTAGGTTGGGAGATCCTCCAGGAGCCCCCATATCCAGCCAAGATGCCTGTGGGTATAACAGACGCTGCCCCTTGGTTCCCTCATGGCTGACACTGTCACTGTAGCTCCTGACAAGAAATAGGCCAATCCCAGAACACATTGACTCAATGCCACAGAAAATGCACAGCATGTGGGCTATTAGCACTTTCAGATGCCATCTCTGTTTCTTATTTAATGTTCAAGATGCAGCTGAGTCCCAGAGTAGTTTCCAGAGTAACAGAGGAAGCCTGGACTGGCAGTCAGGAGTCAGGGATTCTAATTCACGTTCAACCTTGAACTTGGTATGTGATCACAATGGCCTTTGATATCATTGACCCTCAGTTTTCTATTCTGTGAAATAAATAGTAATAAACAAGTAAATTTTGGTCAAAAACTTTTCCAGTTATTAGAGCTAATTGTTATAGAAAAATAAATTAGCAGTGTTGTTATTTTCACTGCCATTTGTGAGCCAGAGTGAGCTGATGAATTTTAATAAGGGCAGGGGGGAAAACTGTCACACCGAATATATTTGGTTATTTACTTGGATTTTTATACCAGCCCATTTTAATATTCACATCACAACAGTCTCTTTCAAAGTGATAAGAATAAATTATTGATAAATGCCATTTAGTCATGGTCTAGTTAACCTGGCCATCAGGGTAGGGCAGAGTTTCTCAACCTTGGCACTATTGACTTTGTAATTCTTTGTTGTGAAGGGTTGTCCTAAGCATTGTAAGATGTTTGGCAGTATCTCTAGGTAGCTCATTCTCCAAGTTACGACAATAAAAAATGTCTCCAGATATCGCCAGGTGTCTGCTGGGGGTCAAAGTCACCCTCAGTTGAGAACTACCGGAGTTAAAGCAGGACTAAAAGTCTCAGTTTGGGCCAGAGTTAACTATATATTTTTGATATGTTGCAATCAAAAAATGCTAGTTAGCCTAAATCTCTTTGGCTCAGTGGATAGAGCATCTGCCTGCAGAGTGAAAGGTCCAGAGTTAGATTCCGGTCAAGGGCATGTACCTTGGTTGTGGGCACATCCCCAGTGGGAGGTGTGCAGGAGGCGGCTGATCGATGTTTCTCTTTCATCAATGTTTCTAACTCTCTAGCTCTCTCCCTTCCTCCCTGTAAAAAATCAATAAAATATATTTAAAAAAATAAAAAATAATAAAAATGCTAGTTAACCCCAGAGCCCCAGAAGTATCTAATTCAGATGAAAGTATGCTAAGCTAACCTTGATCTAAAGATTTACTAGTAATAACCCATTTAATCTGCAATGTCATAGGCCCCCCACAGGCAATGGGATCTACTAGATTTCAAGATTTTTGGAAATAAGCAGTATCATCTCCGAATTTCTTATTATGCACAGAGTAAGTGCTTGGTGAATGTATGGTGAGCGGGCAGCTTCCCCCAAACACCAGGGGGTGCAGAATAAGGAGCTGCCATACTCAGCCATTCATTTTAGATAACCTTTATCCTACAGGAGGAAATGAAGCAAGTGTTTGCCAGTTGGAAGGGTAGAAGGGGTCTTTGGGAGGGAGCCTGCCATTAGTCTAGCTGAAGTGGAGCCAGAGTAAAACTCTTTTCTGGTTAGAAAAGAAAAATGCCATGGAACATTTAATGACCAACCTCAGTGCATCAGAGCCCAAGCTGCACATCACTCATGCTCTCCAATAGCTTATAGGAGTGAACGATTCAGTTACTTTAAGTTTTCTGTATTCCTCAATTGGCACATATTTTGGCAGCACTGGGTGTGGAATTCTCAGATGTGCATCTGACATGTTAATCTCTCTAAATGGCAGCCTCCCTGCTTTCCCTCCTGTACTTAATGAGTATGACTTTAAGCTGTATTTGAAATGTCTCACTCAGTTGTCCCGACAACATTATTTTTTTTTTTTTAGAATACACAGAATCCACCTCTATCTGTCACTAGCAACATGAGCACTGAGTTGAGTTCATGTTCATGTTTGATGGTTTATGGGTACTCTTTGAACCAGCTTTTAAAGTCAGAACAATATTAAATCTAAATTCACAAATCATTTAATACAATCACTAAGTCTGATTCATGAGATGTGTGGATTTTAGCTGCTATTAGTTTATAATCATTAAGTCCTAAAGTGGTCACAATTGACTTAACAGAGGATGTCTGCCTCTTACCTGGGTAGTTATGGTCATTTACAAGCAAGTCAACCAGGCTGGTGATCTAGCCCTGTCTCTCCACTCCATTGGGCGAGTCTCCATTTTAAACTAAATCAGTCTTCCCAGCAGGCCCATTCATTGAGCTGGGATGTCAAGTGCTTTGGAAACACCACACCTTATTAGCACCTGGTAAGAGGTTCTCTGCAATGTTATCCTGTTGATCATATACTTAATTGACAACTCATATTACAGATATCTGAATTTTGTCTAAAATCAAAACTAAGCAAAGAGAAGTGGAAAGAGTGCATTCAGAAGACTTACCATCTCTGCACATGAAGCCAACACCCAAAATTATGATTTAAAAAGGAGAGTAACTATTGTCTCAAAAGGGAAATGAATACCAGTGTCGTAAGTACCAGTGTGATCAGCATGGATCAGCATGGATCATGGACACACATTCCTAGACTCCGGATTTTTATGCTGTGATACACACACTATCTCTAAGTGAAAAACTAAGACTAGTTTTAAATTTTTTTAAACCTAGGATGATAGAAGAAAGAGATTTAAAAGGATGAGGACACACCCCTTTTCATCCATTTTTTCTCTGTTTACATCTCACAGTCTTCCATCTAAGAAAACCAAGGGAAGCAACATTGTATATATACAGATTGAATTTTAGATTTTTAATAGATTGAACAAAAGCAACCTTAGATGTATTCTCTGTTGTTAGAATCTGATTTTAAAGACTTCTTTCCCCTGTAGAGAAAAGAGTTGGGACTGGTTGGAGAAGTATAATATTTTTGTTTTGTTTGTTTTTGTTTACATTGAATTTTAGTATATATCCATCCTACTGTTAGAAAGTATTTTGAGCTACTAAATAATATAAATCAATGTAGTGCATTTAAAAACATAGTCCTTCCTGAATAGCAAATTTTACCCAATTGTAATAAGTTGACTACTGACAATTGTCCTCTTTGGCAAAGCCTATAATATGTGGTGTCCCACCAAGGAAGCTTAATAATGATACACTTCCCATAGCAAATGGATTTTTGAAGGAAATCAAGGAATACTTTTGAGTAGAAGAAATGAAAGGGAGGAAGTAGCAGGCATTGAAATAGTACCAAGCACGGCAGCCTCTCTCCTACTTTCAAAAGATCCCCACTCAGTGGATTTGGCCCATCAGTTACTAAGGCCACAGCCCAGTGCTGAGTTCATGTAATGTGGACACAGTGGGAAAAATGTCTCCATCAGTACCCAGAGCTGCAGCATGTGCCCTGCAAGAGAAGCAGTCAGTAATGCAGAGCCTTCCCCTGGCAGATGAGTTTCCCCCGTGAGTCTGCATCCTTAAACATGTTCTCTAAACATGATGCCATTTGGACAGTCAGCCTGGTTGCTGGGTGGAATGTGTCACAGAAATGGGAGAACTACTCCCCATTGCTTTCACTGCCATCACTATTTCCACTTGGCTTAGCAGCTGACACATTTGGTTAACCATTTTGTTAGCCTCTGGTTAACCACGCTTGGTTTGAAAACTTTACAGAAGCGGGGCAATGTCTATATACAATATTATTCATGTAAAAAACAACCCTGCAGGATGCATTTCCTTCCTTATCTGCCATGCCAAATTCAGACTTTCTCTTCTGGCATCTGGTAAAAGGAAAACAAACAAACAAACAAACAAAAAAAACAATGATAATACTGCTTTTTGATGAATTTATCTAGAAACCAGGGTGGAGTGAGCCATTCCCTAAAAAGGGGAATTGAGCTTTTCTTATGTTTGAAATACTTTGACTCAACCTTATATTCACTTCTCTTTTACAATGAGCTCAATCATCCATTATTAGTTAACTAGAGGCCCAGTACACGAATGAGGTTTGGCCAGCCCAGCCCCAATTGGGGGTGGATCAGGTCTGGGCCTGTCAGGAGGAGGAGGCAGTGGAAGGTTGGCCAGGCGGCCTGCCCCCACTGGGGCCTGATCAGGGCCTGGCTGGCAAGGGGGAGGGCTGTGAGTGATCAGCCAGTCAGCCTGCCCCTGATTGGGGGGAGGGGAGGGCAGATAAGGGGTGAGGCTGGTGGGGGGAAGGGCTGCAGGTGGTTGGTTGGCTGGCTCTGCCCCCTATTGGGGTAGAGGAGGCTGATCATAGGTAGGGATGGCCAGGGGGAGAGGCTCTACCTCCCCCCCCCCCCACCCACCCAATCAGGCCAGTTCCCTGGGTGTCATAGTGACCAGTAATTACAGCCGCTGGCTTTTTTAATATATATATAGAAGATAAGTACAGTATCTGAGCCTATGGGTAGAGCATGTTTTTTTCATCTTCAGCTAAAGCTGACTTGCTTTTCAAACTCTTTCTCCTCTCCTATATGTCTTCTTCCCTTCCCTCTGTCCATTGCTTTTTCCCTTCCTTCTTGCCTTCTCCACCATGTTCTTTATTACCCACCATCTTTCTTCTAACCAGGCAAGCTGTCAGACTGCACCACAAACAACATCTTATTCACATCCCTGCTCCTCACTGGCTCTCATGCAGGTGACTTAACCTTTCTGCACAGGAATTCCCTGCATCTTTGAAACATGGGGAATGGTCTTCATCACCTACTTCAGACTCTTACTACCTGCCAGGCGCTCTGCTCTCTCGAGAAGGCAGGTACTGATTTAGGGCAAGCTGCTCTATTCTTGTCAGTTCCTGGTGAGCAGTTGCTTTAGAGAAATCTGAAGGCTGAAAAGAAATTGCTGAAGCTGAAAAAGAAGACAGTTCATGAAATGGCATCTTAAGCTTGTTAGGAGATAAATTCTCAGACAGGCCATTTTCAATTAATAAATCAACCCAAAAGCTCTCTGTTTGGCATTTTTAGAATGGTACTCAGTTGTGACAATGTGATTTAAAGAGATGGTTGCACATTCCCTGCCTCCCGCCCCCATCACTTATGCTGTAGGCAGTTAAACTGTAGGTTTAGACCTCTGGCTCATTGAATTGTACACCATGGAGACAATAGAAACTGAGAGGTTAAAAGACAGCTTGGCCACGGCCCGTAATTCCACTCTGAAAAATGTGCCAAATAGTTAATGTATTCTATTGGTCATACCTCCTGAAACAAAAATGGAAAACTTCAGAGAGAACTCTGAAACTAGAAAAGAGGAGAGAATACTTGACATTCTTCATTGCCCAGTTATTAACCAAATTCTTAAAACACGTGTGAGAACCAGCATCAGCTCAGAAGGAAGTTGTTACTCATTTTTCAGTTGAAATGCTCTGCACCGTCATCTCCTTGGGCATGATTCAAACATTTCCCTTTCTCTACACAAGCTTCCAGATTCTTCAAAAATTATAAGTGGCTCCTCTTGGAAATGTCTTAAATGTAGACAGGCAGGATTTTTTAAAAAGGTTTTGTTCTGGCTTCCCCAAGCACAGCTTTATTCTCCCTGTGTGGTTGGCCTACAATCCCGCAGAGTGTGCTGTTGATAGAAGCTTTTATTAATGGTGCGGCTCCTCCATCCTGAGTCCCTCACAGGTTTTTCCTGCTCAGTGAGACCAGCCAGCTCACAAGTGGCATTGGGGGTTCTCAGCGTGCGGAGAGCCCAGGGACTATTTATAGATGTGCTGTTTGTGCTCTCACACAGCTGCCCAGTTGAACTCCGTATAATCCAGCCTGTTCCCAGCAGACCTGGAACTCTTCTCTCATAGGACCACAGAACCATCGCAGCAAGTCCAGTTGGCTATTGGTCCAATGACTTGGGGCCACTGACACCAGCAAAGCGCAAATAAGAAGTTAAGCAGCACTTCAGAATTAGAGTTCATTACAATCTCTCTCTCTCTCTCTCTCTCTCTCTCTCTCTCTCTCTCTCTCTCTCTCTCTCTCTCTCTCTCTCCTTCCCTCCCCCAAAACCTCTCCACCCTCCCCTCTTCTCCATCACAAAGGGGGTCATGGGGAGGCAGACTGTACCATTACCATTTAATCAGAAGAAAACCAGAACTGGACACACACAGCATGCTAGATAGACTGGTATAGAGATACCAAGGGACAAGATAGCTTACACTTCAGGCAGTCCTCTCTACCCACAGGTAGAGAGAATCCCTGTAGATTCCTTTTTATTAGAATAAGTTCAAGGCTCCCTTGGCCAGACACCTAATGTCTCTAACAGAGACACTGTGACACACATCCTGCTATCTCCCAACAACTGGAGCAAAGCTGGAAGGCGACCACAAAGACCAGCTGTCCTGGCCAGGTCTAGGACCAGGCAGAGGCATGTCCAAGAAGGTCCTTCTTCCAGTCCCCTGAGAGCCTTTTAGTCGGACTTACTTTCAGATCCAGAATTTTGAGCCTCTGTGTTCTGAGAGGTGTCCTCCGGGGATAGAGTGGGGTTCAGGGTAGGGAAGCAGTGCCAATCGAACACAGCTGCCCTCAGAACATGTGGGGAAGGACCCGCTGGAGGACCCAGTGACGTGTTGGTGCCTGGCTGCTCTACCCAATCCTGCCTCAGGCACGACCTGTGGCATTGCCCATCATGATGGTCACCAAAGACCATGCATTAAAAAGGGTATCATTTCTGTAGCTGAAGCTGATCGCTGTCCCTCTTGTCTAAGATGATGGGAAATAGAGCCGTGAGGAGCCATCCTTTCCGTTGCTTTTTATTGCACCACTTTTTGCCAAATAATTAGATCACCCAACTCAGGAAGGGTCCTGGGATGCACATGAGGAGCAGAGTTTGCTATGGGAACTTGAACTCTGGGTTTCCTGACTTCTGTGCAATTAAAATCCCAAACTTAATGCTGCATTAACATGGATTTTCCATAGTGACTTATAAATGCAAAGTTCTATGTTTCATATGTATATTTCTAACACATGTTACTGCCTATGTTTCTGATTAAAAGCTCGTCCAAAATAAAATAACAAAGGATTACTTTTTTTTCCCAATAGAACTTGCTTCTTCTATAAAAGCTGGAAATAAGCCCTCACCTAAAATTACCCAGGCTCGCAGGTGCTGGGTTTTGGGGGTTGAGACGTGTTTGCTAGCAAGACAAAGGGCATTATTCTCCCTGCAACCACCACCAGAAGGTGTAGTTTCTGTGGAGAAAATTATAGGCCTGAGCTTCAAAGACGTTCCATGGTTAGGCACCACTCCTGGAGACTGGCAGGCGGCAGGCAGGCAGGCGATCAACAAATATTTATTCTAAGCCACTGTGTATTCAGCACCTTTAAAATCGCCAGGGAAACCAGCCAGGAGGATATAATGTCTGCCTGGGCCAAGTTAGTACCTGAAGCTATGCCTTAGAGCTTAAGGAGTTCCGTGACCAAACAGGAACAGGGGACCCTAAAACTATGAATGTTGGCAGTATCTCACCTGGGTATGGAGATATTGATTAGAATAAATAAAAAACTAGACCCAAGAAAAGGTTCCAACTAAAAGCTGATATTTGATAGGTGCTACCACCCTGATTCTAATTCTTTCCTTTTAGATCTCCCTTAACAGACACCCAGGTGGCACCCCCCCTTACACACACACACACACACACACACACACACACAGTTATCACCACCAGCAGCATCAATTGAACCCACTGGATGATTCAAGTTAACAAAATTTTAAAAAAGATAATGAATACATTTTAGAAGTAGTCAGGCAAGCATGCCAATATGTCTGAATGCAGGATGTTCATCACAGTGTAGTTACAGAGGGAAACGTGGTCACGGTGTGTATGCCCATCAGTTGAGAGCTGGCATTCTCCCATAGTGAAAATCCAATACCTATTAGACGTGATATTGAGGTCTCTGGTGTGGGAGGCTGGCATGTGGGGACATGGACTTACGTGGTGCACATCATAGCCGGTGCAAAGGTGAACAGGATTCACTCTGTTGCTTTAAGTTCTCTAATCTAGTTTCATTGATGCAGCTGCAAAGTCACATCAGCTGTTTGGACACATGCATCAATCATAGAATGTGGCTGTACAGAGTCACATGAAATCCTAGCATCCTCTCTTTCTATCTAATAAAAGGATAATATGCAAATTAATCATCACTCTGTCATAAAGATGGTGGCACCCATAGCCACAAGATGGCAGCACCCAGTCCTCTCAGCCCTGCCAGAGTCTCCAGTCCTGGGGTGACTGCTGAGAGTGGGTAGCTTGAATGGCCTGGCAGAATGCCAGGGCACAGAATGCTTACATCGTCGTCCGGGCGAGAAGGCAAGTGTTCCAGGACCAGCCACAGATGGGCCTCTGGGCCACGGAGAGCTTCTGGGCAGTGGGCACGGAGAGGCCAGGCCCCACAGAGAGCTACTAGCACACGGACTCGTACGTAGGGCTGCTAGTATGTACATAATTGGCAAGCTCCATCTTCCCTAAGCTGCCTTTGGACTTATTGTGTTTTGTTTAGTTGTTTTTGTGAACCAAGCACAGGATGTTACACTAATCCCCGTTAAATTTATCTTATTTGATTAGATTATATGCTAGTCTGCCCAAAATCTTTCTGGATGCTGATTCTTGGTCTGCTGTGCTTAACTGTCTCTACTAACTTTGTATCATACAAGTTCGTGGCTATGGCTTCTGCATTTTCTCTTTAGTTCCAAGCCAGTAGGAAGATGATAGAGTCATAGGAAAAGTGGTACCTCGACAGTTCTAATTTAAGCAAGGAAAAGAATTCCAGGTTAGATTCCCTCTATCATTGTCCCCCTGTGACCATGGCTTCTAAAATAAGGTAAAGCAGGCCAAAGTGTTGGTGATACATTCAACTTCGGTGGCAAAGAGCAAAGCAAACCCCATAGATAACGCACAGCAATTTCTTTGCCAACCACTTCTGTATTAATAGCTAAGTCATATATGAATTGAACTTCTGCAAGAGTGAGCCTTCAATTTATTCTTGTTAAATGAAGACACTAATGAATGCACACTTACAGAATTGTTTTATTTCAGATATCATGTCCTTTCATCTTTTTGACTCAGTGACTGTCTTTTATGATTCAACAGGATGTTGAGCATTATAAGAGGCTGTAGATTTTAGCAATTTTCAGAACTAACTGCTGTTCTGAGAGCAGGCTCTAGTCTTAATTCTAATAAAAAACATCGTTAGGTCCTTGGATAAGTAAGCCACTTGGCCCTATATGTCTTAATTTGTCTATCAAAATGAGGACAGAATTCTGAGCTCCTAATTCCATCAGATAAAATATCTGTGTTAATGTCAGCTAAGAGGTAGGAGTCTATTGGAGAAGTGAGTTGTCTGGATGTCTAAAATAAAGAAGGAAGTCATTGTTTCAAGGAACTTCAGCTTGGAGTGAGAAGCCTGGCTTGGTTTAGAAGCCTGGCGCTACCACCTTGAACTTGATTCCTCCTCTAGAAAGTGAGGAAACATTACAGGATAAAAAACTTTATTAACCAAAAGAACATTCAGAGTAATCCGTGGGACAGAGTAGAATTGTGTGTGGGTGGAAGGTTACACAAGCTTTTTATGAAAAGTAAAATACTGAGATATTAAAAAACTTTTCTTAGCAAGCTCCATTCATGGTATGAGCCTTATACAGTTGTACCATTTTTAAGATCTCTTATGCTGTATTTTTACTGTATCTTTTTATGTTTAGATATATAAATACACCCATTGTATACAACTGCCTACAGTATTCAGCATAGTAAAATGCTGTACAGATTTGTAGCCTACTTCAATAGGCTATACCATATAGTAAAGCTTAACAGGCTAAACCATCGAGGTTTGTGTAAATGCTCTCTACAATGTTCAGACAATGAAATCACCTAAGGACACTCTTCTCAGAATGTATCCACATCATTAAGTGACACATGAATATATTTAAGTTGTGAAACCATCAGAACTGAGTTACATCACCAAAGTTGTGAAAGGAGCACATTTTATTCCAAGTGATTAAGCCAGGTGTGATTTTAGTTAATTATCGTAATAATGATCCTGAAATAAATATGGAGTTTAGGATCCACTATGCTGTCAGGGTGATGCGATCATACTCAGTGGACATCTTGAAGTCCAGATGTGAACCTGGGCATTAAAACTGTTGTTACCATGGCAACATGAAGCTCCAAATTTATGTAACTGTCCCAGAGCACCATGGGACTGTTCTCTTCTGCCCATCTATAGCTTACTCAAGGTTGGGAAGTATTCTGCGATTCAGACTAATCAGTGTATCATTATAAAATTCAGTGGATAAATATCAAGGTTTTGTTTTGTTTTGTTTTCACTAATTCAGAGGCTTGGTTTCAGAAATCCTTGATACCCAGAGTAAGTGAGTACACTGACATGCCCATGCAGCTCCAGTGGAGATTCTGGTTTCACATCATTGACCACCTATGTTGGGGGAAAGAGGGGAGAGAAAAAGAGAAGAAATCACATGTACAATAATACCTCAGGGAAGCCACTGATAGCAACTTTTGTAAAAGGAATTACAAATACAGGTTTTTGTCCTGCTTTTATATAGACAGCCTCTCTTCCTTGTGGTCAACTCAGTAACACTATATTTTGATAGTAACATCTTTTTTTCTGGAACAAAAGCCAAAAGCCATTTTTTAATTAAAACCTTTCTAGAGACAATGCTCCCACCTCCAGCACCCCCACCCAAATGAATTTCAAATGATGTTGGATTCTGCTTGGCGCTCAGTCTGTGAAGCATAAGCCGCACTGAAGATGGAGGAGAAAGGTCTCCACAGCTTCACAAATGTTTCTAATTGGCGAGAGCCAGTTGTTAATGGAAGATAAACTGCCTGGGGCAGACGTGGGTGGGCGTGTCCTGTGCGGGTTGCTCACGCAGGCCCACCTGCAAGTACCCACCTGGACATAAGGACAAGAGCGTGTCCCTGGGCTTCCCGCAGTGTGCCGTGAAGCAAAGCTGAGCTAAGCTGGAGACTAGAAAGGGGCTGGGGCTGAGGCTGAGCTCCCACGGCAGAGCCAGGCCCAGTATGGGAGGAGACAGAGCGCTGGTTTCTGACCAGGACTCGGATCCCAGGCAGCAGGCCCACCCTCCCACCCGGATCAGTGAATAAGGGGCTTATAAAATACACAGAGAGGATGAAAATGACCCCTTCTGACTGAAACCAGCTGTGTCAGGCTTCTCCCTGTCTCTCCCGATTTGCTCTCTCACATAAATGGATGTGGTAGAGGACCATAGAAAGTAAACAGAACCATTTTTTTTTCTTTCTTGCAGTCACACCTCAGTAATAGCCCTGGTTTTTATAGCTGAAAAATATATGTTTATTTGCTCATTAATTTCCCTCTCTTTTCTTGGCATTGGGTAGAATGTTATTTAAAACAAGACACAGTTCGGCTTCAAAAAGAAAAATCATTCTGCAGAATACAGCTTGGACTCGTTTACCATTCATTTATCATCCCCAAGCGAGTGGGGTACAGATATCTGTATTTGGTGTATTTTAATGATTTCCAGCGCAGGGACTCTTGTTGGCACCAGGATTCAGGGGAGCAGAGGCTCCTTAGGACTTTGAGAAGTGCCTCTCTGTTTAGAAAGGACACGGAAAAGATTGCATGTGGCATAGGCAGAGCGGCTCGATGATCATTTATCTTCACCATCTTCCTTCAAAGATGAAGGCTGGTGCTTGGAGGGCGGACTTGACCTTAGTCCTGAGATTCTCTAGGGGGTGGTGGGGAGGCTTGGAAACCTTCAGAGTTTTCTCCTTCGCTTTGAAAAAGCTTTGGTTTTATGTGTCTCCCATTTCCTTCATGTAGTGGGCAAATAAATAACGATATGCCTAACTCAATGCCCAGTAAATATTTGTTGAGTGAATAATTAAATGGAATGTTATAAGCTTGACTAGGATTATTGTCTTGGCGTGAAACGTGCAAGAATAGACTTGAGGCAATCAAGTAATTTCCCTTAACAGCACAAGCTAATTATTTGAGAGATGAAGATCTGGTACACAGTATTTATTTGTCAGGCTCCGTTTGCTCCTAATTAAAGGTGGAAGAGTTGTTTGTAGCTTTGAAGGGAAGACATAGTGACCCACTCCTACACGTCTTTTCAATTTTCCATGCCGCTTTTTCAGGGAGAATATATCAAGATGAGGTTGATGTGCATTCTTTTGTTTATTTACGTTTTCTTTCGTTTCTGTTATCATTCCTTGGAGGGCAGGCAGGGTGTGGAGCAGGGAGCCCTTTGACAGTGACTTTTACAGCCAGCTGCCTGCAGAGCCACACACTGTAGTGCCTGTGCATAGGTCACACCAAGGACTTTGACATTCATCCCATGAGCATTAGAAAGACATAGAAGTGCCATATGGCCAAGGGTTACATAGTGAGGACAGGGAGAGGAGACCTTATCAGATCTGTGTTTTGGGGGGAAATACAAGTATACACTCATTCTTCACAAGCATAACAAGGGAGGTGATCACACTGCGCCCTAGATAATCCTTTGTTGCGTCTGAGCTTCCTGGAAATTCTTACCTTCCCTCTGCCAAGTTTCAGAACAACTGTATCTTGATCTCCAGTTGCATGTCTGGGAACACGCACAGCCTACCACTAAACCATGCAGCAAAGGCACCTCCTCATGCCAACTTGTTGAGCCTCTTCTCTTCTTTCTGCCTTTCCTTCTGATGGTGGGGAGGTGGCATAGCACAGTTTATTCCTGTTTTTGGCAAAGTATGCGTGGCATGACTTCTGGCACCTTCTCTCCCCGCTAGTGGTATAAACTTGGCACATGGCTAAGCCTCACTTTTAGCCTTGCAGAGTTGTTCTGAGGATTAGTTGAATTAATACTTGTAGAAGACAGAAAGAGGAGTGGCATGTAGTAAGTACTCAATTAATGCCAGCCATTATAATTAGCCTTGGATGATATAGATAGGTGTCAGAGATACAGTGTTAAAGTGAAAAAACACAACATACAAAACTACGTATCATAACAAGGGCTTGCACTAGTGCATTCTTAGAAGTGCCAAGGAAATGTCTGAGGGATGAATGGTGGTAACTTCTGAGTAATGGAACTGGGGCTTAGAGAACGGTAGGCAGGTGCCTTTATTTTTTCACCTCATATTCTTCTAATAGTTGATTTTTTTTAAACTATGCAACTATATATTTATCTAATAATGAAATTACAAAGAATAGTTTTGAAACTATTAATATCTAATATGTCAATTTAAAAAACAACAACAATGATTTCATTATAATCTTTTTTTCATAATTTTATTCACTGTTAAGTTTGGAATTGTCAATTTATTCAGTCTCATTTCTTTTGCTTATATTATATTCATCCAAAGCTTTTAAAATCACATTATCTATATATATAAAAGCTTAAGTGACCACTGACTGTTTGACCAGTATCTATGACACACAATGACCACCAGGAGACAGATGCTCCAACCAATAACTTTGACGTGCACTGACCACCAGGAGGTCAGACGCTCAGCATAGGAGTTGCTGAGCTGCAGTGACTTGGCAGCTGTGGTTCTTGGGTGGCACCTAGAACCAAAGAGGAAGGAGCCCGATTCCAGGGTGCGTCACCTGAGAACCACTCTCTTGCAATCCCCTCAGGGGGTCAAAGAGCTGGTTTCAGCCCGATCCCCACAGGCCAGGCCAGACTGAGGGACCCCACCAGTGCACAAATCCGTGCACCAGGCCTCTAGTATATGCATAACCCATGAACACAGACATCAGTGCAGTGAAGGCCTTGGGAGGGAGAGGAGCAGAGTGGAGGGGGTCAGTGGGGGACGGGGGAAAAAAGAGGACATCTGTAATACTTTTAACAATAAAGATAAATGACTCTAATATGCAAATAGGCCAAACAGTAGAACATTCGGTTGCTATATGCTCTGACCACCAGGGGTGCATGCAGAATATGATGGGTGTTGGCCTCAGCGGGATGGTGGAGCAGGTGAGCAGGGGTGTCAAACCAAGGCAGGGCACTGGCCACTGTCATCGGGGCAAGCCTCTGTTAGTTATTGAAAATTCATTGTTTCTGCACCACAGGGTCCTGCCAGGCATCCCACCTGTTGCCGGCACTGGAGCCACTGCTCACACCTGTTGTGCCAGTTCCTGACACCAGTCCTGATCTCTCAGTGCCTTCAGCAGGTGCAAGAGGTGGCTGACAGCCCTGATTGCCCCTCAGGGCTTCTCCATCTCCCCCTAGTACTGAAGGGCAATCAGGGCAGCAGCTGTTGCTCGCACCAGCTGACGGCTCCATCCCCAATTGCTCTGCACCATCAGCAGACAGGGGACCAGATCCAAGATGGGAGGGGCCAGGCTGGGGCACAGGAGACCCGCCCCTGTGCCCACCGCAGCCTCAAAGCCCACAATTCCTTTCAAGGTGCATGAATTCATGCACTGGGCCCCTAGTATAAATATAAAATCACATGCTATTATGATCCCACTGGTGTGAAGTCATTCTCCATGTTCCTCCATCTGCATGTGCATTTAGAGATTTGAGAATGTCGTTCTCCCACCAAGTATAAACAATGTATTTGGTGACTTCATTGTACTTTTAAGCATTGCTTAAATGTTTTATAATGAGCATTTTTATTAAAACAATGACATCATTTCTAAAAATTGGAGGTGAGGAATATTAATTCACTTAGTTCATTAGTAGCAAACACAGTATCGAGCATCTATTCCTTCCTAGGAATTCAGAAAACAACTTCTTCAGGATTTCCATGATGAAGGTCCATAGCTATTGCTCAGGATAGAGTAGTTACTGAATGAGGATGTAGGAAGTGTTTTCAATAACTAACATATAGGTCTGCCAAGCCCCACCCCCCTTTTTTTTTTTTTTTTTTTAATGTGGAGGTTCTTTATTTTTAAGTAAAGACATCGTTGAATGGAATTGGTATTTATCAATAGTTTATTCTGATCAGTTGAGAATCATTAATTTTGTATAGGGCTGTAACATATTTGCTTTAATCATTTAAATATGACTCTGACTCTACTTTTTCCCAGTGCTCACACCCCACAGTTATCTATCAGATAAGAACACAAATCAGGAGAGAACTTTAGCTCCCTTGTAAATACCTTATGAAGCCAACGTGAGCTTGCCAACTAGATTATCACCTCTGCAGAAGATACATTTCTAAGCGGTCACTGTATTATACAGTACTTAGCACACGGGGCCCCTCAAGATATGATGATAAATGGCTGTATAGAAGAAAAAAAAAAACAATCTTCAAGAAACTGCAATGAAACTGAATTTTTAAATCAGGACCAGGAAATGATGGTCTATGGGCCAAGTCTGTCCCATGACCTAACTTGCACAGCACAGGAGCTAACAATGGTTTTTGGATTTTTAAAATTATTTTAAAAAATCAAAAGTAAAAAAGCATTTCAGGTCAGATGAAAATCCTTTGAAAGTCAAATTTCCTGTCCCTAACTGAAGTTGTACCGGAAACATAGCAAGATCATTCATGTACATACCTTCTACAGCTGCATTTGCACTCAAAGGGCAGAGCTGAGTCTTGTGACAGGAGACCCTTAGGCATAATGAGGAAAATATTTACTTTCTGACTCCCTTTAGAAAAAGTTGACTGAGCCCTGCATGTCTGCTTGCTGGTGAATAGATAATGCTTTTGTGTTAGACACAGACCTGTTGATGTCGCATCAGAGAAGCTGTAATCTTCAACTTTCCCCACTTCCTTCCAGAATCAGAAGAAACTTACTGTGTGAGGGAAATTAAGTTATCAGGAGGGACTCTGAGTTACATCATGGTAACAAATGGAAAAGTCCTACATATTGCCTCCTAAAGTGATGGATCATAATCTAATTTGAAACTCTTAAATAGCATTAGTAGTTCCTATATTCCAAAACATGTAGTTATTTCCTTTCTGTGTCTGAGGAATCTTTTGAAAGGCAAAAACCTTTTATTCTTGTGACTTTTACAAAATGCAGAGCTGGGCCCTGTGCTCAGTGGCATTACCATGGTAAATGGTTTTAATTGGTTTTTACTTGTATTCGGCTGTCAATAGGATATGATAAACATATGGACAATGGGAAATATGTCTCAGTAGAATGTCTAAACCTTGATAGGGTATCCAGCTCAAATGTTCATTATGACTGGCATTGGCCCTCAGATCTATCATACCATATTATATATGAAAATGTGAAATTAATATAAAAGTCAAACTGCTACCAGTGAAACAGTGTTACCACTAGCACCATAAAATATTAAGGAACTGGAAACACAAGTCATTCTGATTCAGAATCCCCACTGTGTACATGTCTGACCTCGCTGTCCCCTCTTGTTTTGTTGTTTCAGAGGCTGAAGGCCGCGTTGACTCACCACCCTGCTGCTATGTCCAATGGGAATATGAACACCATGGGACACATGATGGAAATGATGGGCTCCCGGCAGGACCAGACGCCGCACCATCACATGCACTCGCACCCGCATCAGCACCAGACACTGCCAGCCCATCACCCCTACCCACACCAGCACCAGCACCCAGCTCACCACCCCCATCCTCAGCCCCATCACCAGCAGAACCACCCGCATCATCACTCCCACTCCCACCTTCATGCACACCCAGCACATCACCAGACCTCGCCACACCCACCCCTGCACTCCGGCAACCAAGCACAGGTAGACCCTTTTTGTGATCTCTTCCCCCTTCCTGTTAACAGTACAAGCTCTACTGGGGGGTCATGGGCAGCAACCTTGTTTGACCAGCCCAGGTGTTCTGTCTGACATTCTGGGGGGCTTTATTTCTTAGGAGATAATGGTTACACATAAAATACTACCAGATCATGGTTTTTGTAAGTATTACAGTAAATTTTAGCTCTAGGCTCCAGGGACAAATGTAAACTTCAAGTTCTCCAAAATCTCTTTCTGCAGTGTGTTACGAAGTTAACCCTAAAAATGTATTATCAACGTGAAGAGTAGGAAGAATTTAAGCATGTGAAGAAAGATGTGGATAAAGAATGAGAAAATTAGGTTAATACTATGATTCTAGCCTCAGTGCTTCAAAACATTATAGAAACTCCATTTTGTCTCCTGTAAAATGGAAGTTAACTACAATGGCAATATTCTAAATAACATTAAATGCTAAAAACCTAAAGAGTAACATTTCAGGCAGACAGGAGGCTCAGTAATGGATGTCGGGGCATAAGGTGCTGTGTAAATGGTGAAGAAAGGTGAGTCATCCCGCCCACTGTGAAATGCGTTGGAGGAGCGGACAGAGAGCCAAGCTCTGCAGATCATCAGTTCAAGCCAAGGGCCAAGTCCCAGGGGGTGGGAGTCACCAGGAGTGGCTGGAAAGGAAGCCAGCATTTAGACTCAACTGAGAGAGAGTTGGGGGACCAGGCAGACATGATGTCACCCAGCCCAACAGGAGAGGCGGGCCCGTGTACCCGAGTGAGTTTTAGCAAGTGGATGAAGGGCATGCTTCGGAGCATGGCTAGCCTAGACGCTTTGGATCTTCAAGCAGGACGACCTTTGGCATCCCTCCACCCACTCCACTCTGCCAGCTTCCAAGCAGCTGGGTCAGAATGGTGTCCGAAGCCTAGGACCGCCAAATAACACTTATTCATCGTCTGCCTCTGGACCTCACAGCGGGCAGCTTCGTGAGCTCTTGGACCCTCTTCCCTAACACACATCGAACCTGGACAGCCATCCACATGGCTGGCCATCCACAAGCAGCTCTCAGTAGATGAGCTATTCAGTAGATAAGCTGATTTCCTAGATAAGCTTACTTTTGCAAAGGTTCTTAATGGTGTTCAATATAGCAAATAACAGTGCAGGCTTTGGAGAAAACTTCCATTCTTTGCCCACTTTACTTCCTCCTGTGTGACAGTGATCAGATTAACTTCCCTAAGCCTCTGTCTTTCCATCTGCAAAATGGGGTAATAATGCACTAAGGTCATAGTCTTAGGTACATTAAGTAAGCAAATGTCTGCAAAGTCCTCAGCATGGTTTTCACTACATATTGGCCATGATTAATTCTAAAGCCAAGGAATGTGACAGAAGTTGAGCAAGAGTATAGCAATAAAATACTATCCAAAGCACCTTTATAGTCAAGTGCCCCAGTGCAGTGGTTGGCAAAATCATTAGTCAACAGAGCGGCAAACCACGGCTCATGAGCCACAGTTTGCTGACCATTGTCCTAGTAGGACATGTACTTAGAAGGGAGAAAGAAAACTATAAGGCCAAAAATAGGCAAGGAGATTCACGTGTGTACTTATTTTTTAAGGGGAAGGATAACATCAAATTTTGGTTGCCTTGGTGTACAGACAAGTTTAACAGTTCCTTGAATATAAAAGCTACTCATTAACTAATTACCAGTTAGCCAATTGCCCTCCATTTCAAGTAAGCTTATGTAGGCCAATTATATACACAGTTAGTTCATTGCTATTATAATTAGATGCACAAATAGTTGTGTGTGTTTTTTATCCTATACTAAAAAGAAAGAATCCAGGTTGGTCTTATTAAAATTTGAACAAGATTATTTAGATGGTATTGAAAATACCACTCTTAAACTTGGCTAATTAGTGAGAGCTTGTCATTTTGCTTAATTGTATGATTATTATCAAAATAGTAGGAATAGAAGTTTATTTGGGATTGTTGTTTTTTAATCCTCACCCTCGAATATATTTCCATTGATTTTATTTTGCTATTTTTTTAAGAGAGGGGGAAAGAGAGAGAGCAACAGCAATGTGAGAGAGACACATTGATTGGTTGTCATCTGCACTTGCTCCTGAGTGGGAATCGAGCCTGCAACCCTGCAACTGAGGTCTGTGCCCTTGACCAGAATTAAACCTCAATCCTTCAGTTTGAGGGTTGACACTCTAAACACTGAGCCAAACCAACTAGGGCTGAAGAGGATTTGGAAAAATTCTGTCTTTTTAAAATCACAATTCATTCTCTTTGGTCAAAATTTTCAGAACATCAATACCAACAGAAACCCATTTTTAAAATAAAGTGATAAATAACAATATTATCGGGGACACAAATCTGACCTTGGAGTTGCATTTGCAATCTCTCCTGGCTTCTTGTAATTCTCTTGCATGTAAGGATGTCACTCCTTGGCCAAGAGAAATTTCTCTTAATTAGAGCACACCTTGAACCCTGAACCAGGACTGAATCTGAAACCACCATATAATTTACCCCTTTGGGTGAAGCACAGGAAACGTGTCAGAAGATTGCTCAGCCCTCATGGCTCAGTGGTTGAGTGCTGATCTGTGAACCAGAAGGTCACAGTTTGATTCCCAGTCAGGGCACATGCTGGTTGCAGGCTGGATCTCCACTAGGAGGCAGCCCGTCGATGATTCTCATCAGTTATGTTTCTGTCTCTCTCTCCCTCTCTCTGAAATCAATAAAAGTATATTTTTTTAAATATAAAAGGATAAAGATAAGTTAAAGTTACTCAGGATTGAAAAAAGATCCCTGCAATGGAAATTAAAACCCAGTTTTGCCTACTCGAGAATCTTATCTAGAGACCACTAATTCACAAAATGAAATGGTAAAGGCAGAAATAGCCAAAGTCGTGAGTTCCCCTCCAATTCTTTGCTTTGTGGTGATAGCTTAGAAGTTAACATCTGAAAGGATAAGAGCTAACTCTTTTCCCATAATAAGGATTATGTCTTTATATCCACTCAGGTGGGGTAATACCTTAAACAATTTATTTTCTTTTTTTAATATATTTTATTGATTTTTACAGAGAAGAAGAGAGAGGGATAGAGAG
The DNA here is from genome assembly GCF_964339955.1 of Pipistrellus hanaki. Classification (NCBI taxonomy): domain Eukaryota; kingdom Metazoa; phylum Chordata; class Mammalia; order Chiroptera; family Vespertilionidae; genus Pipistrellus; species Pipistrellus hanaki. The sequence goes on from NC_140512.1 coordinate 7,859,906, forward strand.
CTAGAAATATTGATGAGAGAGAAACATCAATCAGCTGCCTCCTGTATTCCCCCTACTAGGGATGTGCCCAAAACCAAGGTACATGCCCTTGATCAGAATCAAACCTGGGTCCCTTCAGTCCGCAGGCCAATGCTCTATCCACTGAGCCAAACCATTTAGGGCAACAATTTATTTTCTTATTCCTCTGTGATGGGGAGGATAGAAATCAACAAAAAAAAATTTTAGAAAATGTCTTAGCTTTAAATAAAATTACCAAGAGGCAGTCCAACCTCAAGCCCGAGCCTGATGCTTTTGCAGTTACTCATACAATGTTTGATAGGTTTGCGGATTGAAATATATCACCAGCAGTCAGCTGATGTCAACCAGTGGCCATTATTAGCGCAATTACAGTCATTCTGATTGATTTCAATCACAGGGTTAGAATGTGGTAGAAGGGGTTGCTGGAATTCGCTTTTAAAACTTTTGCCTGTTATTTCAGCAGGTTAAATGTCTCTTGAAAAACAACTTTATAGGTATTGCAGCCATAAGCTGGAGTGACTGAGAAAAGGGGTGAGGGGAGAGAAACACCCTTTATTGAGAATGAAGAAGGGGAGCAAAGAAAGGGTTAGTGTCCAGACACACAAAGAGTCCGTGGTAGAAATTCCACTGGGCGCTGTGTGTCTGCCTCGTGGAGGGAATAAACCTGTATGTGTGGGGGTCTCCCAAATCTTAGATGTGGCTGAGCCCCAAGCAGATCTTACCGGGACTCTGTAAGCACAGTAAACTTTTTAATAAAGTGCTTTGCCACTCCTCGGATTTCCTTATAACGGCTGTAAACGGGGAAGCACAACAGTCCCTCCCTGTCCCGACGCAGTGTAGGGCAGGGCTTAGTGCTGCTCAGTGCCTGCTTGTAGAGACCCTGCTTCCCAATCGCCTAGGCCCCCTCGGACTCCTTCTGCTTCAGTCAAACCCTGAAACCCTGAACACGGGATCCAACTGCTTTTGGGAGCTCACGGGATCTTCTGAGGGGGCTACAGTGGGATGAGGGCCCAGAGCTGGGCCCTGGGAACAGGGTTTAAAAGCATCAGGATGACAGGAGCTCCCCACCTGCCCAGACAGGCTTTTCCGCTGATGACAGCAGACTCTCCATATTGTGACACTAACCCTGGCCTCTCAGTGCTCACCTGCAGCCAGACACTGGCACTTTACCATTTTAAAATGTACCTTAAATAAAACAGTTTTAGCGTCTGAAGGAGGAGAAACAAAGTGTCCCTCTGCCAGGGCTCAGCCAGTGCCTGTAGGGAAAAATCTATGACTATCTTTTCACAAGTCATCAGTTTATCTCGTCAAAATATCACGCAAGATAGCTCAGTGGATGCTTTTGCTCTCTGAGCTCAAGAGATGTCCCTTCTGACTGCACTCTTAGCAGACAGGTGGGAGATGCTTACTAAAGCCATGGACTCGGCTGCACAACCCCGGCCTGGTGTGTGCTCCCTCCCCAACCTGTCACCCTCCTTCTCTGTCCCGCAGGTCTCACCAGCTACACAGCAGATGCAGCCAACCCAGACAATACAGCCGCCCCAGCCCACCGGGGGGCGCCGGCGAAGGGTGGTGGACGAGGATCCGGATGAGAGGAGGCGGAAATTTCTGGAACGGAACCGGGCTGCCGCCACCCGCTGCAGACAGAAGAGGAAGGTCTGGGTGATGTCACTGGAAAAGAAAGCCGAAGAGCTCACCCAGACAAACATGCAGCTTCAGGTGCAGCCACTGCCCCTTCCTCAGCCCTCAAAGGCCCTGTGTGCAGATGGCACTTCCTGTGGCAGCACTTGGTGCCCGGTGCCCTGAGCAGTAACACCACACATCAGCCCTCAGAGCAACTGCAGGCTCCCTCCGCCAGCCCTATTCACTGGGGACTCCCAGAGGACAATAAGCCCTCAGTCTCAGTCCGCCCGCACAGCTCTAGGAGGGAGAGCCTGCCCCACCAGTCACAGGCCTGGGAGCTTTGGCTTCGGAGGGTCACACTCAGGCTCAGCAATTACTTGCTGTGTTTACTCTCACCAGCTCTCAGTTTCCTCATCTATAAAGTGGGAAAATAACCCCACAGAGTTGCTGGGAGGAATAAATGAACTAATGTGTGCAAAGCCGTTTGCCCAATGCCTGGCATGTAATTTTCACCTGAAAGGCACTCACTTCTGCAAAGTCACCAGTGAGGGGTTGCTTTGGCTCGCACGAGATTATCTATATTTTTGTTTAAAGGAGCAAAGGGAGGCTCATGTTTATTACTGGGCTCTATAAGAAGAGGCACGTTTTTCTCTCTCATTTTCAAACTTGAGATTTTAATCTTGTGTGATTTGTTCCTTCCAGGGGTGGCTCACAGGGGACACTCTAGAGGCCATATCAGGAGCGTTTGGGAGAAGGGTGGGAAACGCCAGGTGTGGGGCGTCTCCAGCAGACTCAGCGCTGTGAAATGATGTGTTCGGGGCAATTGTTCTAACACAGAAAGCAGGGCCCTGTTCACGGCAGGGAAAAGCACTGAAGAGATGTGACCAGCAGTCCAGGGGCAGAGGGATGGCTAAAGAGGAGGGGAGGAGAGGAAGGTTGCCCTAGCCGGGAAAGAGCTGTTTCTCAGAAGTTCATGGTCACCTTCCACTCCCGCACGGGGTTCTCTGTGCATCCTTAGAAAGGAGCAATTAGGCTGCCAAATACCCAACGCTTTTGCATATTCAGTTCCATTAATGGGAATGACTTTGGGGCATCCAATGTATAAGTTGAAAATATACAAAGAAAATTTGGGTGATACATGGACTGAATATCATAATCTATGGATGTTCACTCTTCCCCCTAAATGTATCATTCTTTTTGTGATAGACATGAGAAAGAACCTGAGAAACATGTAGAGCAGAGATGAGGGGAATAAGCCAATAATTATAATTATTCCTCCCAATATTTTATATGCTATATGAGGGTGGGAGCTGTGTCTAATTGCCTTCTCCCCACCACCACCTACCTCCCCATTTCTAGCTGGTGTCTAGTTAGCATGGTGAATTCTGAATGTGCGCACTCAGCCTCTGCTGAATAAATGAATACGTTCCCTGTCTCTGGATGCTCCGAGAGCTGGCGGCCTGGCCACTTGGCAGGGATGTGTCTGAGGGGAGTGGAGCCACAGTAGGATGGCTGGACTTAGACACCTCAAGAGTCACTCCAGCCTGCGAGTCTGTAATTCTAGAATCTGGCAGGCATGGTAGCATGCGAGGAGTGAGGAGGTAGAACGTAGACAAATACTCTTAATACTCATAGTACTCTATTTTATTTGTATTGAAAAATGTCATTAGAACATCAAACCTTCAATTTCTCAAACCCTATTAGTAAGGATGAGGCTAAATCATTACAAAGTGAGTTAATTCGTACAAACATGTTAAGTAAATAAGAGTCCTGGTGGATGTGGACCTAGCAAATATTACAGCCATGGTGCTGCTCTGGCCGATGGTGGGAGGCCCTTGAATTTGCTACCAGGTCTGAGGTCTGCAAGAAGACCTTGAAAATCTGCAGGGTTTCTGTCTTGACAATGTTGACTTTTGGGCTCGGTACTCAGTACTTGGTACTTCTCTGTTGTATCCTGTGTGTCGCACGTGTTGTGCGGTATCCTTGATCTCTCCCCACTGGCTATCAGTAGCACCCTTTACCCCCTCCCCTCCATTTGTGACAACCAAGAAGTCTCCAGATGTTGCCAAATGTCCTTTGCGGAGGCAAAATCGTCCCGGGTTGAAACCACTGCCTTAGACGAGGGAGCCAGCTGGCATGGATCAGATGCCAACAAATGTTTAAATCAGTTTCCACTAAAAGGAGTCATTGCAGAATGACTCCAGGCATTGACTGTGGTCCTAGAGCATGAGAACACGGAGGGTCCCAGCAGAGAGCCAGGAAAGTAAAGATGCCATGGACCTCGAGGCCAGATGTGTTCATGATTTGGCAAGATGCAAATATATTATTGCTTCTACAAAACAGATAAGGTACATTTACCCTTTACAGACCCTAATCCATGAGTTTTTACGTTTCTTTAGGGCCGGCATGGCTAATGAAAAGAAAAGTTAGAATTCTTGCCCTTGAAAATCAACCAACAGGTCCCAAGATGTGGGGTTGGTGAGGCGGTGCCCGGGGAAGGGGCAGTCTCTGAAAAGCCTGCATTGTTGATGTTCTCCAGCCACCGCTTGGTTCTGAGGGACAGAAACCACACCGCTGCCTTTCTCTGTGCTGGTGGGTGCTCTGCCCCACGCCTTGCGACGCTGGAGAGGGTAGCAGATCGCTACCTCTGAGTGACCCTTTCCCTCTCAGTGGACCTTTGTCAGAAGAAAAAGGTGTCTCTCTTGACGCTGGTTCAGTGAGCCAAATTTTAAGTAAACAGAAATGGAAGGTGCTAAGCAAACAAACTCCAGCCAAATGGAATATCCAAGGTCTGGATGGCCAGCTGCCACTTTTGAGTTGTTTTCCAGCATAGAACCTTCTAGTTAGGTTGCAGAGTTTCAGATTGGAAAAATCAGACCTAAGAAAACAAAGTCAAACTCCCAGACCTCATTTCCTTCCCTCATGACACATCTCCACCTAAGAGGTCAGCGCAGGTATAGAATTGAGGGAGATGGGAGACGCCACCCAATCTGACATTTTGTTTAGGGAGAAAATAAGTCTCAGGGGACGTGACAAGTCTTCCCACAAGTCACACAACCAGCCAGCATCAGGATGAGGACCCCCATAAGTCTTCTCTTGACCTAATCCCTCTTGCTCTGTGACCTTTCATTCTAGAAAGTTCTGAAACTAAAGATATCCACATTCTTTTCTCTGACAGAGTAGCAAAAATCAGCTCTAAAGTCATCAGCTGCTGATGTGGGGCTCCGTGAGCAGACTGTTTGTGTTCGATGCATGATATGGAAATCATCTGGTCACCCACTGAAATAATTGCTTTTCTTTTTTAGTCCAGAGACACATGGCCTAAGTCGCTGCTGAAATTTTAGACACATGAGTCCAGGTTTGGGACTTGGCAAGAGAATAGGCCAGATGGGAACTGTTGCTTGACAAATTGAAAGTCCTTTGTTTCGGAATGAACCAAACCTGGCTTCAGCTAATCTACAAAAAGAAGTGGGGGAGGGGCTACATTGCAGAGCCCATTTTGATTTGATTTTTTTGGCACAGACTACTGTTTGCATCAATAAGCATTCTGGATTTATCCTATTAACAAAATTACATCCCCCAAACTCAAAACTGCAAGTGTAGCTTTGAGGGACTTCTCAGAGTGCTTATTTAAAGTATGTTATTATAGGATTGAATGTCTCTGTAGGGGGCGCCACTTCATCCCAAGGCAACTGAGGGATTTAAGAACAGATTAATCCAACAATATCTCATTTACCCTCTATTTAAATGGCTGACTACTTCAGTTAGCAGCAAACCCAAACCAGCTTAGATGGGCTGATTTTAGCAGGAGAATCAGTACTGATTAGTACTATTCTGCTTTCTCAAAGTATGAAGACCTTACACTGTTATAACCTACACAGGGAGTCAAAAAGAAAAAATGGTGAAGTGCCTCAATGTATGAAGCAAGGTAACTCAGAGTAAGAAAATGCCTGCAGAGGTCCTGGTTTTTATTTCCCTAGAGCTGCAGGCTGCATTGATCCCTTTCATGAATTTCAAAACATTTGTTATCTGCTTGTTCTCTTTCTAAATGAATTCAAGGTGGTTCTACTTATGTTACCTTGGACGGCGTTTTGTTTAAGAGAGTCTGGTATTTGTGCATGTCCTACCTGTCAGGCTATCGATCCGGAATCTGTAGGGCGATTATGCATGTGCATAGCACAGGATACCTCTGCTTTTTCCAGGGCAGCCAATCTTGACATTTCTTACCCCGAAGCCTCCATCATGGACTCTGATGAAGACTCCATACACTCAACAACACACACACACACACACACACACACACACACACACCAAATTTTGCACTAAATGAAACTTAATGCTGCTTTGGAATCTGATAACATTTGGAAGCGTGGGAGGTGCTACAACTGGCTCCCATAGAAAATATGAAACTTAAAAAAGATAAACATGTTTGAGAATATACCAAAAGTAGTTAACCAACGACTAAAAAGTCAAGATTGAGTTCTTCATTAGATTATGAGGCAGTTAACTTTCTCAATAGAAGGTAACACAGAAACACTCATAGAATAAGAAACTACCTTGCAAGAAAGAACTAGAGAACTAGTCCAACGATCTCGTTTTACGTTTGGTTGGGAAGGCAACTTGGGACGCCAAACCCTATTATTCTTAACTTGCAGTTGAGAGTTCCTTTTCCACAGGAAACTTGCCCCGTGAATTTCTGTGGCCGTGAGACTTGGATTCAGTCCTTATCAGTAATTATGTGTGTATGGGCTAAACAAGAGACTGATTGTTTTTCTCTACCGAGAATATTAATCGCCATTCATTTCCTAACCACAACATAGCTACTAGTAAGTAACATAATTACTAACACACTACATTAAGAAATATGTTCATATCCACATATATCTCTCAATGATTGCCAGTTGTCACAGTACTTCCCAAGTTCCCACATTTTTACAGACCTTCACAACTCCTAGGGCCTCAGTTTCTATACTTACAACATATAGATTTATTAATAAGGTGCTTTGCAATCTACAGACAAAAATGCCACTGCAGTCGTATGTTCTGTATAGAGCTCCGGTTATAGGCAGGGACACCACATTGCATAGTGGCGATTGGTGCTGTTTTATCGTGGCCTCTCACGAAAGCGAAAGGTTTATTGTGAAAAGATTTGGGGTATGCCAACAATTGTGGGCAGTTAGCTCCTTGCCACTGCAGAAACCGAAAGAACGGAATTCTGAGTGTTTTCTTAAGGAAGAGGCAAAGAACACACCGTGCCTGGGAAGTTGGGAAGGCGAGCCTGCCTAGACAGGGGACTTGCCCAGGACTTAGCAGAGGAAGCAGTGGGGACCAAGATCAACCTTTTGAGAGGGCCACAAAGTGGAATTTTTTCTTTCTTCCCGAAGTGTAAGAAAGTCCTGTTGTTTGGTTTTGTTGGAAACACTGTCCTTATTGGTTGTTTCCTGGGTCACAGGAGGACAGTGTGGGTGGACGCTCTACAACTTGGAACTTGACTCCACTTTCTAGGCACCTTCCCCTGTGTCACCTGGGGCTGAGAGTTTCTTGTTGGGGAGCAGGTGTCCAGCAGTGGTCCTTTCAGAAAAGGGTCATTTTGTAGTCCCCATGAGAACCACATGGCATTAGGCAGCCGGGCTCGATAGTCACACATCTAGTTTTCTTTTTCTCCTTTTCAGATTTGTTGTTGTTTGTTGTTTTTAACCTGGGGCTGCCTTCTATATAATGATCTAAAAGTAGCTTTCTTTACACAACTTATTTTAAGCAGAGAGGTAGCTGGTACAAGCAGGGGAAGCTGTCTGAATTTAAGTGGGCATGAAATCAGAGAGGAGAGAATTCGTGTTTAGGGCTAAAATAAATTGTCCTATAAATAAAGTTGTCCCACTGACCCCGGAATTGACAAGGGTCACTTTTGGCTGTGATCAATCACACTCATTTGGAGGCAGGAGGTACAATTCACCTTGCTGACTGTTCTCAGATTTAAGAGCAATTTTCCTGTGCCATGAAGTGATTTATTCATTAATAATGCTAATTTCTTCCATAGATTTTTTTTTTTGTAAATTTGAAAGAGAGTAAGAAATGCTCTGGAATGAGATTGTTCTAATTTTGTTATTTATGTTACTCAACATCTGATTGCCTATAATGCATTTTGCTAATGAATGTGAAAATGGGAGGTATTGTTTAAAACAAGTTTCAAAAAAAATTTTATAATTAACTTCTAGAATCCCAAACTTACTTTTCTAGGTGATAAATACATGCCTGAAAAGCCAAGCTCATATTGAAAGTGTAGCTATGACTTAATGACAGCAGTGTTAAAACACCTTTCCTGTGTGCATGTTTCTTTAACGTCTCCCATGCACATAATGCCTGGCAGCCACTAATGAGCACAGGCCGGAGAGAGGGTGTTATGTATCATAACTGTGAAATGGCTTATTTGAGATAGTGCTGTGTTTTAGGTTACTTTTATCAAGTGGAAGCACCTTGGAACCAGCCATCTATTCTAAGTACTTGTAGGCAACGGTGCCAAGTAAATTATTATGCAAAGTCACGGGCTTATCCTTTGAATTACCACATTAAGTGGAGATCCAAGGCACTTATTTAAGTGAATAAGGAACATTCACATACAATCCACAACACCCTGCTACTGATGCGGGGAGCGGGAGGGGGCACAGAGGAAGACTTTATAGACTGAAATTAGCCAAAATAGTTAATGAACCCATGAAATTGATTCTATCATGATCCAGAAGTTCATGGCCCACGTCTCCCTAGGCTGACCTCATCCCACTAGTCCAGGACCAATGCTTGTGCCAGGTGCCTTTATGCCTCCTGCTAAGTGAGCGTCAGGCAGGGGGACGTGCTCTGTTGAACTAGAGCCCATTTGGAACTTCGGGGAAATCTGGTGGTAGATGGGTCAGCTTATTCTGACGGTATTTTCAGTTGGAAGCCCTACAAGCCTTCCCATTGCCTCACGTTCACCTTCTCATCAACCTGAGCTTGTCAGACAGTGTACAGATGGTAATTACCATAGCCAAATTTTATCGAGTGCTTACTATGTGCTAGGCATTGTTCAGAGTGTTTTACATCCACGACCTCATTTAATCCTCACAGCAACTCAGAGAACTTTGTGCTGTTCTGATCCCCATCTTATAAACAAGGTCACTGGAGCTCACAGGGTTACATTAGCTGCCTGGAATCACTCATTGAGTGGAGATTCCACCCAAGTAACCTGGCTCCAGAGTAAACCTGAACGGCGGACTCTGCAGTTTTGATAGGACCCAGCTCTTGAATTGAAACCTCGTCTCTGCAGGAAGCCTCAGGTAATGAGAGGGGTGAGGGCCGAAGCGAAGGCAAGCTGCACCTTTCCAGACGAATCCTATTAAATAATATTCTTAATGCCATTCAGATGTAACAGAAAAGCTCACCGATTTCACTGTTGGAAGTGCACGGGGGCCTTAGGTTTGTGTTCACTGTCTTCTCAACATGTCTCTCCTACGTCTCTTTCCAGAACGAAGTGTCCATGTTGAAAAACGAGGTGGCGCAGCTGAAACAGTTGTTGCTAACGCATAAAGATTGCCCAATCACAGCCATGCAGAAAGAGTCACAAGGATATCTAAGTAAGTCATTGACTTTCTTGCTGTTTTTCATATTCAGTGTTTTGCCTCTAATTTTGCACTCTACTGTATTGAAAGAGCAGGAGTAAAGTGGAGGCTGTCCATCCAGGCAGGCACACTAGAACTCCAATGGCTACAGACAATGCCGCCAGAGGCAGGCCTCCGGCTTCACCACGCCCACCGCCTCCCGATAATTTCTGGCTAGACTTTCCCTGGCATTTCACATTGTAAAACCCTCCCCAGTTACAGCTCTGCAAACAGTAGAAAAAATGGCCTTCTGGTGCCCAGTTACCATGGGCCAGCAATCTTCCAGAGAAATCCATGGGCTGGCAAACAGGCCTTGGGTGAATCGCATCCAATGCCTCAGGCTATGCAGCTGAAAAACCGGTGACCTTGCCTTAGTTTGTCAATACCTAAAGTGGATCCCTTTTCTGAAACCCCAAGTTCTGCAGCTGGAATGTCAGTAGATTGGTTAACTATTAGTTGAGTAGGGGGTGGTGGGAGGTGCAGGGACTCACGGCTGAAGGTCAATTTATTTTCAAATAATTTTTTAGATTGAGCAACACAGAGTCTCCCACCACATGTGAGTATTTTTCCACATTTGATGTATGGACGGCTATTTGAAAATACCAGGTGGGGAACGTCACATCCCAAGACTCAAACACGTCCAATCATTCTGCTGATCTAGAAAGCATGGCTTTGCTTGTAGCTCTAAACTGGGAAGGCATAGCTTTGTGACTACCGTTTAAAGTTCTGAAATTAACCCCCAGGAAGAACATATGTGAAAACTCCTCTATTTCTAGCAAACGTCTAGAAGTCTTTTTCTAGATGTGAGTAGCCCACAAGTCACCCAGGAGAGAGCTATATTGGGGCGTGTGTGTGTGTTTTTTCCTAGGTCCGGAGAGCAGCCCTCCCGCGAGCCCGGTCCCGGCTTGCTCCCAGCAGCAGGTCATCCAGCATAACACCATCACCACGTCCTCTGCGGTCAGCGAGGTGGTGGGGAGCTCCACCCTCAGCCAGCTCACCACTCACAGAACAGACCTGAACCCGATCCTTTAAACCCGGGGCTCAGACCTTGCCTCCAAGAAGAGCAGCCGCGCCCCGTGCGTCCTTTCCTTGAAGGGCATTTTTAGAATTAACTCAGACCTGGAAGACGCCTCAGTTCTTCAGAGACTGGCTTTCGTTTTTATAGTCATTATGGAAATGTTGTCTTTTATACTTAGCTCTATGAGAAAAAAAGGGAGTTATGCAATTACTATCTATCGGCTTGGGAAATGCTTTGGTGCTTTTCTCCAGTGTTCTGGTACCAGTTACATGTTTATGAACTGAATGCTTTCTGTATATAGTCATGGTTTCATTATCAGTCCAACCCTCTGCCTGAGACATTGACTCTTGTTAAGCCGCAGCTTATAGCCAAAATGAGGCATGCTTAGATGTCAGCAGATGCAAGGCAACTGGGTGAGAAGTCTGATGACATCATAGCCCATGTTGAGCTTGTGCTGTGATGTCACCAGAATCCCAGATAAACACAGAGCCTCTTCCACAGCTTTGTTTCTCTTACTATAAAAGCATAAGATCCACTGATGTCCAAATAACGCCACCAGGCATCTCCCTCCCCTCCCGCTGCCCCTGGCCCACTTCCTCCAATGCCCACTTCCTTCTCCGTTCCCACTCCTTCCTGGCCTTCCAGTTTACTCTACATCCTGACTTTCTTCTGCTTTATTTTCCCCCCTTGAGCATTGCATGTAAAGAAGAAAATAATATTTAAAGAAAAAACTAAAAGCAAACCTCAGCAACGTGGACCTAGCCATCGCTTCCCTTGCCGTTGACCTGCAGCTGGAGTTCATTCAACTCGTGCTTCTTACAAAATAGTAACCAGGAGATGTTTAATGTGCCTGATTTAATGTTTTTAATAATCAGAGCAAATAAAAAGTGGCTTAGCCATAGGTGAAGCACTTTTGAGTGCCAGCTGTGGAGACACTAGGGCAGGGAGCCTTGTAAGCCTCGATTGTGAAAGTCCAAATCACGATGCGAGGCTATAACATCACACCCTCAACTCACAGCTGGTTTTATATGGCCTGTCTATAACGTCGAAAACCCATGTACTTTATAATAATTCAGAAGGGCTCTATTCACTACACAAATTACATTGTTCAGTCATCAGCTACTAATAGCCTAAGATTTATTGTTGTGTGTGTTTTTTCTTAAGCCTATGGAACCAGCTTTGCAGTTCTGGTGGGTGAAAGTAGATGAACTGGCGGAGGAACAAAGAGAGAAAGAAAACCTAACGCTCCATTGGGGCCCTCCCCGCCCTCCCACGGCAGCGAAAGAAAGGACCCCATGGACATGGCTGCTCCACTCTCCTGAACAATTCCCATTTACATTTTCAACAACTTTTGTGGAATTGCCCATTATACAAAGCAGATAGCTCCAAACCACAGTTGTGCCTCCTTGAATCAAGCCATTCTACTGTGCTAATGTTTTAATATCACATCTCACAAATAACCAGGCTAATGTTTCTCTTTAGCAGTCTAGACAGGTGCTGGTGTTTCATCTCCATTTGAATGCTTGACCTCCTAACATGAGTGTCTGTGTGTGTATGTGTGTGCACGCGCGCGCGTGCATGTGTATGTGTGTGTTCATGGGATTTAAAGGAATAGTATTTTACAAAAGGTGTAGCTTTTATAAGAGTTCAGAAAAAGGAAGGATGTGTGTGTTTTTCTCTCACTATAGTTTAAGAATCTATTTTGGAGAAAAAAGAAAATATGAGAGTTGTGAAGCATGATTTTTATAACTAGTTTCAGTTTTATCTACTAACTTACTTTTTAAATCAATATTTATCAGCAATCTTTTCATGTATGCAGTGCTTTCGAAAGAAACTTTTGAGTATCCAGTGAAACTCATGACTTGGATATATGTTCTAAAAATCAAAGAAAAAACAAACAAAAAAAGAAAGAAAAAAAAGGAAAAGAGAAAAAAAAGAAAAATGTAAACAAAAAGGATTTTCTATATTTTAGATGAACATATCATTTTTAAGTATTTTAAATACTGAATTCAAAGTTGTTTTTTATTCTGTCTTGTTTTGAATCCCAGCAGTAATAGTTGAGTGGTTTAACCTAACTGGCTTCCTAAGAAACATTGAAGATTTAGCTAAAAAAAGAAGTTAATATTCTTATTTCTTTATTGAAATGAAAAATAATTTTTCATAACTCCTGCCTAGGACTATTTATGTGACCCTCTACAAAGGAGAAAGAGCTCATTGAAATGTTTACTTGTGTTTTTTTTTAATTTTTTAATTTTAATTTTTGCTTTAAGTAAACAAAAACTTTTCTTTCTTTACTGCATGCATAGCATTTATGAAACGGATTTTTTAAAAGTCCATCGATGATACCAGAATGTCCAGGGAGTGGATTGTCACTAAAATTATGGTTTACTGTTGTTCCACCTCTTGTCTGAAATATTCAGTTGCTGAACCCAAAGCCTCTGCAGTTAAGAACTTGCCTGAGTTTCCTTAATTCAGCAACTTGACAGTTTGACTGATGTGCATTCTATATAGCTCAATTATGTCTATTCTTTATGCTAAGTAGGCGAACCAGCCACACACGTTGGCCAACGGGCCTCCGAGGATAATTAGAAGGAACTGTCTTGTTGCACGCAGGGCCGTTAGGTGTGTTCGTTAGCAGTGTGGAAACAGTCCCTGGGAGATGCCAGCTCGTTCTCAGGGCTTGAAATCCCAAACAGAAAGGTTCATGGGTCACATCCAACACTCAGCTTGTCAATATGAAGTGATTTCCCTTGAAGAACCCGCTTTCTCCGGACTATGGAATAATCAGTCCTCCCTCTTGCCCTACACTTTTTGCCAATCTGGGAAAATGTCTTTCTCCCCATTCTTCTCTCCCACTGAGCTGCTGGGTCACCCGTCCGTAATTCCATGATATTCAGAGCATTCACCCCCAGGGCTCTGCAGCGCTGTCTTCCCCGCTCCCTCGGCATATTTTTATCGGCAGGACGTACCTCTGAAGTCTCTACCAGCCTACCTGGACACGTCTACCTTTTCCTCCCTGCCTTATGTGATGGGATTAACACCTTAGGTGAGTGCACCTGGTAGTGTTTCTACCAGCTGAATCCTCCCAGAAACTGAGGCATCCACATCTGAGTTGTTTCTCCTTAAGACACTTCCCAGCATGCACAGGGACAGGTACGGTGGGGATCCTAGCCATGGATTAATGCACTTATTTCAAAGCCAGGTGTTAGGTCAGAAGTCTTCCCTATACCCTCCCCCTCCCCCTGCTCCCACCTCCAAGTCATTGTCCGCCAAGTCACCGTCTCAGCACAGCTGGTCGGAGCAGTCTGTGCTGTCACCACATGGTTAGCACGAGGGTGACTGACTTGGGGCAAATGCTCTTTGGAGCTGATTCGGTCAAACGCAGCAAGTTCCCAACGGAGGGGCATCAACGGTGAGCATTCAGCTGGTGGTTGCCTGTTAGTGAAGCACATTGGAGTGTGTCTGTTGATTGCTCATTTGAAATCTTAAACTAGCTGCAGCGGAAGACCAGCCCTTGGCTGGGGGTGGTAGGTTAAGCTTCAGTAACGGCTATAAAACTAGCCATTTGGTTAGAATAGAATGTGCTTTCTGGTTAATAAAAGTCATCTAAGAAAATATATATGTATGTATGTGTGTATACAGTGGAAGTCAAGGACCAAAGCAAAATTTGAACAGGAATCTATTAATTTAGAATTTTATAAGATATTTATTAATAAATGTTATTTTTAAACATTCCATTTGAACAGTATTCTTCTGTAGGATCTACTTGTTTTTAAAGTATTAGCTCATAATAAACTACTCTAGTGTATGTAGCCTCATTTTTCAGGGTTTCAATGGCTGCGCTCCATCATTTGGTGGAAATGTTTCCTTGGACCTCTTTGCATAGAAATATCAAGGATTATTATTGCTCTGTGAGTTATTTTTTAATCTGTTCTGAACAGCTTTTTAAAAAATAAATAAATAGAAATGCATTTATTCCTTTGTGCATGTGTAACGTAAGCTCTCCCCATTAGGGAGCAGAGTTCAGCTAAAGGGGCTCAGTAACTACAACTGGAACACTTTCTTGTAAAAGTGTAAAAACAACTTCATCTCTGCGAACTCTCCACCCCACCCCAATTTCCTCGAGTGCTTTGCACTATTCAGCTCTTCCTGCTCTTATTGTCCCTTCTCAAACAATGCGCAGTAGCTTTAAGCCGCTCCAGCGCCATTCTGCAGTCTATCTGAGAAGGAAAAGGAAACAACCCATTTAAATTTGAATGAAACCGTGCCTATGCGAACAGTAGCAATTTAGAACCTCTCTTCTGCTTAAAATAATTTATATTGTAAAGTTGCACTTTAGCTTTTCTGATCCCTTTCTCTTGTTCTCTCTCGAACCTCCACCCTGTCCTCAAACTTGCCTTCCCTCTTCCCTCTTCCCTCTTTCCTCCCAGGCTCTGAGCTGCATCATTTAGCATCCTTTACATAACATTTGCACCAGGTACACTTGCGTGTGGTCCTAAGTAGCCTAGCGAAGATGTGCTGCTCACATCACCTAGATCTGTGGTCGGCAAACTGCGGCTCGCGAGCCACATGCAGCTCTTTGGCCCCTTGAGTGTGGCTCTTCCACAAGATACCACGGCCTGGGAGAGTCTATCTTGAAGAAATGGCGTTAGAAGAAGTTTGTTTTAAAAAATTGGCTCTCAAAAGAAATTTCAATTGTTGTACTGTTGATAGTTGGCTCTGTTGACTAGTGAGTTTGACGACCACCGGCCTAGATGAAGCCTGCTATGCGAATGCATAGGAGAAGAGCCAGTTTATACTCTGTACCTTTATTCACAGCATGTTTTTGTAAAATGTTATATTATGCAACAAATGTGAGGCAGCAGCTGAGCTACCCTTAAGAATTTTCTGTCTTACCCTCCAAACCAAAGTGTCCTGAATGAGCCAGGAGACTTACTGTGTGCACATCACGGTGCACGGTGGTGGACTGTTGTAGCCATGGTCTCTGAGGCTGCTCACACAGCAGTGGGCCTTTCTAGTCCATCCCTAGGTCTCAAAAATGCAACGTTGCCTTGTAATAAAGTTAGGGACAGCGCCTTTATTTTACAGTTGTAATCTAAGGAAGGACAAGACGACACTGAAGCAATAAATGTACAAGTACACTCCAATACCAAAACAGAGAAATGAAAAGAAAAAAAATAAACCTTCGTTCATCGTGTTGTGAAAATAAAAAAAAGTGTATGTCCATTCAAAATATTTTACTATTTCTTGTGGAGTTTCTCAGTGATGTAATGCTTATAGCCAAATTGCTTAAAGAGTGTTTATATATTTTTTTTCTTTATAAATTGTCTATTTTTAAAATAAAAAACTATTTAACCACACGTTGAAGAGGGGGGTAAGGCCAAATTGCCAGCATTTGTTTCAAGATGAATATTCTCCCGTGGCACTCTGATACCTTTCCAAGCGTATCATCAGAGGGAACTGATCATTATCAGCTGTTCAATGTAGACCAACTTACAGTGTCTAACTCATTAGAATTCAGGATTTAGAAAGCTCTTAAGCCATTTGAGGTTTTCTTGCATTGAGTTTCATGTTATAGAACCTCATAGAACTTTTGTTTTTACAGAATTGTGGTAGCCTCAAGACAGAGAATGTGGAGCCTGGATGAAGTAGTTTTAAATGAATCTTTAAAGTCATATCACACTAAGCTTCCCAGGCTGGTTTGCTCCTTCAGAATGCCAGTGCTCTGGGCACTTAGAAGGTCGCAAAAGGTATCCAAGTGCTGAAGTGGAGGGCATTCGACCCTTACCAGCCAGCCAGTAAAAGAAAAAAAAGAAAAAAGAGCCTACCTACCCTCTTTCCTTCTACTTTCTGCTAAATCACACCTGCCTCATAGAGTTCTGCCTTTGAGGCTTGTCTGGAAGAAAAAATAAGCTTTGAAATGTTCTCCATGGGGAGAACATGGGGTTTGGGATCTTCTGGAAAAGCCCAGAAAAAAAAAATGGCTCGGTTCAAACACAGTATTCCAGGACAATTGGAATATAGATATTGTGCAAAAATAGAACTAAAAGAGAAAATTTTAGCATTGTACAAAGTAAGTGTTAACTAAGGAAGTCCCCCGAAAAAAGGTGCTGTCACTTTAAGTTCTAGACTGGGGGGTTGTTTGTAATTGTAAACAGCAAAGCATTTGTGTTTGTTTGTCTATTTGTAAAGCAACCACCTTCCTTACTGGGAGGAGAAAACAATTTTGGGGTACATACCTGTAAATATTTGCTGCAGCATTTAATATGTTTAATTTTATGTTAAGCTTTTTGTTGGATAGTGAACACATTATTGTTACCAATGGACAATGAGTTCATTAAGACTGTTCAAATAGGTCAGATTTTTACATCTCTTTTTAGCAAGAAGAGACAAGATTTTGTGCATTTGTACAAATGTTAATATCATTGCAATTCCAATATAATAAAGCACTCAAATGCAAATAATATACGTAACCTTTGTATGGTGAAATTTGGGTTTGGGGAAACGACCTCTATTCTAGACTTGATCTCATTCATGCCTCATAAGCCAGGACTTAATCTTTCAGGGTCCCCATTATCAGGGACAAAAAAGGGTGAGACTTTCTCCTTCCCAGACCATCCTGACACTTCCTTCCACTTCCTCTTCCATCCACCTTTCCAACTGAGGCTCCCAGTGGGTTGGCCACACAACGCAACTTCACGTTGGGGTTAGCAGATTTTAACAGTCAAGAAATGCAGCCAGCATAAATTCATGTTCAAGTTTTATTTAGGAGCCAAGAATCACAGGTTGGCCACTCGGGCAATCAAATCCTGGAGTTCTTTGCTGGACCTCCAGAGAAAAATTTCTCCAGAGAAAGCCTAAGGATAGTCTTAGCCCCTTTGTGCATGCCCGTGTCTAGATATCTACCTGCCTTCCTTTCTCTTTCTTCCTCTTCTTTGTTCTCATGAAGTTTTTTCTTCTGCCACTCTACTCTTGCTCTTATACTAACTATCTGACCCATTAGCACAGCGAGAACCCAGCCATAATTTTCCACCAATTTATTTACGGTTACAGCTCCATCTAAGCTACCAGCATCTCTCACCTGAATTATTGCAATATTCTCCTACCTGGCAGCCAGAGGAAGCCTTTGAAAATGAATGTCAGAGCATGTTCCTCCACTGCTAAAACACTACAAGGACTTCTCCCCTTATTCAGAGCAAAAGCAACTCCTATGAAGGCCGTACCTGACCACCTCCCCCCACCACCACCACCACCATGTTCATTCCCTAAGCTTATCTCCTACCATTCCCACACACACACCTCACCAACTTCATCAATTTCTTCAAGGTTCCTCAAACACCCCTTGCACCATCCAACTGAATGAATGCCTTTGTCCATGCCCTTTATTCCTCTCCCCAGAATATCCCACCCCCCCCCAAAAAAAAAAAAAAAAAAAAGTTGGCGCAGCTCACCTGTCTCCCTCTCAGTTAAGCCCTCCTGGCCATGCTAAGTGAAATTATATCACCCTCCACCTTTATTCTCCTGACTTGCCCATATATGCTTTCCACTGCATTCCCTGCCATCTAACATAATTTACATTTTGATGTTCTGTTTCATTGTCCGTCTCCCCCAAGTAGAATGTAAGCTCCCCAAGAGCAAGGCCATTCTCTGTGTTTTCACCCGTAAGCCAAGAACTAGGACAGCGGATACACAACGGGTGCACAATAAACATCCGTGGAATGAATGGTCTGCTGTTTCCTTACTGTTTTCTCCAACCCACCCCCCAGGTCGTCTGACACCCAGCCTGACAGTGAGACAGGATATTTGAAATTGGGACAGGAACAACAATTTGGGGAGGAGGCTGGAAATGACTGCTGTCCTAATGGCAACCCCATCTGTTACAGTTACATTTAGACCACTCAGTACTCTCAGAGTCCCCGAGCGAGTCTTTCTAATGCCCATCCCACGCTCACTTGCCATTTCAAAACCATTACTATTGGTTTAAAAAAAATTGTTGTGAACCCACATTTAGAGTGTGCAGAGAGTCAACTTTAATTCTTACCCGATCTCCATCCCCAAGTGTTTCTGGAGCTTCACAATGTCCTTTCTCTGACACTTGCTATTGTAGTTGGTTATTGGTTGGTTATTGGGTCACCTTTTAATTTTGCTTTACATATCTTCTTATCCAATAAAAACAGGTTTGTTTATGTGTGTGTGTGTGTGTGTGTGTGTGTGTGTGTGTGTGTTTAAATCAGGGTGACCTGCTTTGTGGTTTGGGACCTAAGGATCTTCATTATGAGACCATAAAATTCTGGAGCACAATGGGCACCCCCTTTTAAGGTATATGAACACAAGACACTCTGTGAGCCTGTTCCCATGGCAGTAATGCTGCCTTCATCAAAACAAGCATGGGACGTAGGCTGCAAAAGAGGAAAAGACACTGATTTTAAAAAGAGTTCCAGACTTGTACACCTCAGAAGCTACTGCCTTTCAGCAACTGTAGATGGTTAGATGAATCATAAGATTTAAGAAATAATCTCTTTAGGAGTTCATCCTAGCAAAATATCATCATCATCATAATCATCATCATTGAAAATAGTTCTATTTAAACTTGGGAATTAAGCCATAAAGCTTTTTGTCACTACGTTTCATCTTTGATGTTGTCAGCTACCATGTTTTTGCTCACATTGAATTCCCTGTACCAAAGGGAGGCTGACTCATAGCAACTGTCAGGAATCTCCCCTATATCTTTTCAAATCAACATTGCTACAACATGGACCCAAGGGGTTTACAAGGACTCCCTTAAGGCACCTGTACTTTCTCAGGAAAAGATCTGCCTACACGTTTAAGTGAATAAAAAACGAAAGACTCTGTCATCACAATATAACTCAATTTCTCAATACTCTTTTTTTTATATTGATACATTTATTTATTTCCATTGAATTTATTAGGGTGACATTGTTTAATAAAAGTATATAGGTTTCAAGTGTACAATTCCATAATACACCATCTAGCAAGGAAATTATCGAGAATATTTAAACGTGATTGTATTGCATTTATACAGGATAAGTCCTTGATCACCTTAAATTTTGTATCATCTATGGCTCTCCCTTCCCCTTGCCTTTCTGTCTTTGATTTAATCTGTCAGGCATTTATTTAGAACTTACTGTGTGCTAGTTCTCTGGAAGGCACAAAAGTGACTTAACCAAGTGCTGGCCAATAATGCAGAATAATGATTTTCCTAAACCAGGTGGACAAAAGGCCAGGCATGTTTGGATCATATTCTGGGAAGATAGTGTATCTAGTGTGGCAGGAATGAAGGAAACTGAAGCAATACGGCAGAGATCTAAGGAATTTAAACCTTAAGCGATAGACAACAGGAAGCCATTATGATATTGAGGCCAAGTGTGGTCTGAGAAACAAGTTAATGTTATACTGTTTGCCAGTTTGCAAAGTGCATTCACATATTCCCATTCATGTTGTCAGCAAATTAATTATGAATAGGTTCCAAGCAGGTTTCAGCTGGAGGAACTTTCCTGCATTCAGAGTAACAGGACAGAACCTGGGCTCTGGCACCAAACTGCCTGGCTGTTGCTGGGCTCCACTGCTTCCTAGTTGTATGACTTTAACCTCTCTGGGCCTCGTTTTCCTTACATGCAAAATGGGGGTAATAATAGCATCTACTTAATAGGGTTACTGTAGGGATTAAATGGAAAAAATGACCATATACGTATCAGTTCTCAAAATATTATTGCCTTGTGATGTTATTTTTAATTTCAGGTTACTATTACTAATAGATATTACACATACATATTACATATATACGTATTTTGCATACACACACATGTATCCTATATAATAAAGATGTAATATGCAGATGGTCCTTACTTCATGAAGCATAATGACTGACCACTTAATGACCGGATCATGGATCAGGAGGGTGGGGCAGTGAGCTACAGGTGGGCAGCAGAGAGCTACAGGAAGGGACAAGGCAGCAAGCTATGGAGGTGTGGGGGGAAAGGGGGGAAGGAGGGCAAGGGGAGCTATAGGAGGGTGGAGCAGCAGGCAGAGAGCTACTGGAGGGCGGCAGCTAGCTCCCAGCGAGCTACTGGCACATAGATTCGTGCACAGGGCTACTAGTATATATATAAATAATGGCCCCCACTAGAATTAAGATTCATAAGAAAAGGATAATCTATCATGCCCCAGTGTCAACTATAGCACCTGGCATATAGTGGCCATTTAATAAATATTAGTTAAATGAATGAACTATGGAGGAGATGATGCATTTTCGTTTTCCTCCTGGGCAGTCATGGGGACCACCTTTACTAGGTGGAACCAGGTGACATGGCCAAGGAAAAGTGTTCTGGCCCCTAAAACCTCTGCGGAGTCCCCCAGACTCTTCACTCCCCTGACAAGCCTCTTACAGAGGATTCTGAGGCCCTGGAGGATGAAAGTTGCCTGGATCCTTGAGTCACTGCATGTAGAACAGACAGATGCCCAGGAGAGACCAGAAATAAGCATGTTGGAGTTTGTGAAAATAAGAAGTAACCTTCCATCTTGACAATCCACTGAATTTTTTTTTTCTAATAGCAGTTTACCTAGTCTGACTAATGCAAAAGGAAGGAAGAGAGGGAGGAGGGGAAGGGAGGGGAGGGGAGGGGAGGGGAGGAGAGGGAGGGCATTTACTTTCATGTTTTTGTCTAATGGGAATTAGCAGTAATATTATAGCAAAGTAGGACTTAGAAATAGAGGAACCTTTAGAGAGAAGCTAATTCAACTTTCTCATTCTACAGCAAGGAAGCAGAGGCCCAATGGTTAAATAACTCACTCAAGGTCACGCAGTGAAACTGGACACCAGGTATTCTGATTTCTAGGCCAACATTTTAGTTTGTTCTTCCTCTTGGCCCCAATGATTTTCTATTTTGTTTTTCCTGGGAATTGAATAGATTACTGCCCTCCAAACTGAGTCCATAAGTACAGCTAAATAAGGAAATTATCTTTTATAATAAAACAGAAAAGGGAGAGAACATTTAACTAGACCTCAAAGGTAACTAAAAATTTATTACACACTGATATATTTTTTTAGTTCATTCAGATGAATATCCTCCAACTTGTCCCAGTTGCATGGCCTCGTTTGTGTGTCTGGATAGGCAGCCTGTCTCCAGGACTTATTTACCTACAAGTTGCAAGTTTGTGCCCTAATCAACATCTCTCGTATCTCCCCCACCCTCCAGCCCTTGATAACAGCTGTTTTACTCTCTTGTTTTTGTTTGGTTGGTTTTCATTGGATTTCATATATAACTGATATCATACAGTATTTGTCTTCCTCTGTCTGACTATCCTCACTTAGCACAGTGTCTCAAGGTCCATCCATGTAGTTGCCAATACTATCCCACTTACTCTACATAAAGGCACTCGGGAAAAATCTACTTTCCAGTAGAGGTCAGGTGGTTTTCTGACTAATAGAAAATGGGAAGAGGTTGGATTATTTTTAGTTGATCAGTTACAATGAGAGAAACGCCTCCACTAAATTCATTGGATTGTTCAGAGTGCCACGGGCTCTCAGAAATCCCCGAATTCAGTGGGTCACAGAGTGTGGGCCTGGGATCCCAGCAGTTGGATCCTGTAGGAAATGCAGAATCTCAGGCCTCACCGAAGACTTTTTAAACCAGAAACTCGGGGGCGAGGCCCAGCGATCTGTATCTTTGCGAGCCCTTCTGGTAATTCTGACTCAGGCTCAGATTTTAAAATTAATGATTTAACTTAAGAACATTGACTCATCAGGAAGACAGATCAGGCCTAAGGAGCCAGGAGCTTTCATGGGAAGAGCTAAAACATACTGACAGCAAGCGTTTCCAACCAGAATCACGACCCTCATCCTCAGAGGCAGGTGAACCAAAGGCAGAACTGAGGAAATCCCTGCTTCCTAGGGTGGGAAATATTGAGATATTCATTTGCGTGAGAATAGTTTGAAAGCAGACACTGCTTTATAACCAGCTGGCAGCCTAGGGGAGTTCAAAAAGGACCCGGAGGTGCCTCTGGTGGTGTTGCTTCTCTCCTTTTAAGGTTTAAGAAAACATTCTGCTGCTGGGTTATTTCATTTTATTCTTGTTAATTTAGAGTTTCAGATAAAAAAAAAAAAACACTTAATAATCAAACAGAGTGGCTCTTCTGCACCCACAGTGTATCCAGCTCTTCCAGCTGATGGCTGGCTGCCCACTCCCTTTCCAAGAGCTCACTCACCCTACGGAGCCTTCGCACCCCGTGCTGGGGAGCGAGCAGCCCCGCACCATTAGCCACAGCTGGTTCCACAGAGCCAGGGGCAGCAGAGGCGCAGGTCAGGGCCAGGCGATTTTTATGTTCCCGAGTCGATGAGACTGGCGCAGGGAGAAGCACTTAAGTAAAGTGCACGGCGCTGTAACGGCCGTCTTTACGACACACAGAGAGCCAACATCTTAATACCTGCAGTCTTGTTATCAACTTAATCAGATTCTTAATATCAGAATGTGTGTGACACTTATGGCCCTCGGTATCGGCCCAGCCGGCCCCTCTTCCTCCCGCCTCGTCTGTCTGCAGGCCATACGATGCCATGTTATGAAAACGACCCTTTAAACCTCATAAAATATTTAAGACATGTGTCCTGAGAGCGTTATGTAAGCAAACACCAGGAAGGTCCAAGCATTAGCGAACCTGATCAGGCCGGTCTCCAAGGGCCGGGAAGACAATCTGGCCGTGGCCACGGCGCAGATATGCGGGGAGAGATTCCAGAGGCGTGGGCTCCTGCAAGCTCGGAGCCCAGACCCCCACATGCTCCCCAAAGAGCAGGTCTGTAATGTCATTGTCTCTTTTGGCTCTAACTATGTTCAGGAGGCACTGAAATCAGGTAACTTTATTTAGAGACTAAATATTGGTGCCTGTGACATTGAAACCATAGGGAAAGGCAGGTGATGATGAATTCAGGGCAAAGGTCATCTATGCTATATGTGCACATGCATACATATGTGTATGTTCTGTATATGTGCATATACATGCAGGTGCTTACTCTTGTATTTCTCCTTACTAGAGAGAGGTTCTGAAACAATTAGTCTCTCTTTCTTCATGTTCTTTTTTCTCAGCAAAAGGACTGTAAGTCACGTGAGAGGAAACTTTGAGGATTGGCGGATCAGACAATTGCCATGAGACCTTTTCCCCACTGATACACGTCCTCCTCAGTGAGCCATTCTGCCCCCTGGATTCACCGATAGTGTCTAGAATAGGGGTGTCGAACTCAATCAGAGAAGGGGCCAAAATCTAAAATCCAGCCTAAATTGCGGGCCGAATGGTTTACTGAACAGTCATAAACTGACAATGTCCTAAACTGACAGCGGAGTGCAGTGATGACAGCGTGGTGCGGGCCACATTGCAAGGCCTGGCGGGCTGGATTTGGCCCGCGGGCCTTGTGTTTGACACATGTGGTCTAGAAGGACAACTCCCAAATCTATAATGAAAAACCAAATGGCTCTCACAGTCTCCTGACCCCAGCTCCCCCTGTCCTTGTACTCCTATTGCCTTCAGCTGCTTCTCAGCCGCCAGCTCGGTGTCTGCACCCGCTCAATAGCAATTTGCTCTGTGCACTCATAAATGCGCACGTGTCTATGCAAAGGTGTGCATTCTTCTCACTCCCCACCTCGGGCCAGCTTGGTGCCTCTGCCTTCACTCCCTTCTCTAATGCCCAGTTCTAATTAGCTAGCAGACCCTGGCAATTGTGTCTTCGTAATAAAGCCTGAATCTCCCTCCTCTTAGCCATGGCCATCCCTTTCTCCCAGCTGGCTCACTACCACACCCCACTTACTGATCGCCCTCCTTCCACTTATGCCCTGTCTCTCCCTAACTGCCAACCTAGTTCCTTTACAAAGCACAGATCTTTTCTCCCTCCCTCCTGCTCCCTCCATCCTTTCCCTTTCCTTACCTCTCCCCTCCCTCCTATATACCGTACATATGCTCACACACACATATTCCTGCCCCAATTACACACCCTCAATGTGTATATGTAAATATAAATATAAAACATGGAATTACTCCAATACTTCTCAAGTCTAGATCATAGTATGCAGCATTTTACTTATAATTTTTTCCCTAAATATTTTAACAATTAAAGAAAAACCTAGTCGAAACCGGTTTGGCTCAGTGGATAGAGCATCGGCCTGCGGACTGAAAGATCCCAGGTTCGATTTCGGTCAAGGGCATGTACATTGGTTTTGGGCACATCCCCAGTAGGGGGTGTGCAAGAGGCAGCTGATCGATGATTCTCTCTCATTGATGTTTCTAACTCTCTATCCCTCTCTCTTCCTCTCTATAAAAAATTAATAAAATATATATTAGAAACAAAACAAAACAAAACAAAAAAACCCTAAGAATAGGCCTGGAAGATTTTTCCTACTCAGAATGGGAGTGGGCCAAACTCACACCTCCTTCATCTGATAGTGCCTCAGCTGGGAGAGCAGTGGAGGGGGTGAGGCCTGTGCACCCAGCCAAGTCCAGGTCTAGGAACTGGATGTCTCCAGATATGATTCCACATGTCACTCTGATCTGCCTTTCCTTCCACCCTCTCCATCCTCTCTGTCTGCTCGTACCCTCTGGGCATTCCCATCTGTTTCCATCTAGCAAGCACCAACGAGGATCTACATTTTCCTCCTTTTAGCAAATAATCTCCTCCTCGTAGACTGCCGCAAGCCTTGAGGTGCTAAACTGCAGACACTGATCAGAACACCAAAAATTACATTAAACTCCTCTGAGCAACAAATGACATGCAGCCAAAAGGAACAAACACTGGAGAGCTGAATATGGAATTTAGAAATTACCAATTTATAAGACCAAAAATATTTGTTTCCATGCTCTCCGGACGCCTCTCTCGAGATGGAGAAAACGATCTTTCCTCCTTGTTTCCTCCTGAGAGCTTGCACTTGGCAGCCAGAGCAGTGCTCCTCCTCTGACTGGTAAGCGCTGCTGAAGAGAAGGTTCAATCAAGTCCTACTCCTGGAAATAAACAGGCTGGTTAGCTGCTAGTCACCCCCTCCGCTGCCCTCCCAGCCGAGGCGCTATCAGTTAAGGGATATGTGGGTTTGGCCCACTCCCATTCTGAGTAGGAAAAATCTTCCTGGCCTATCCTTAGGTTTTCTTTAATTGGTAAAATGTATTTAGAGAAATATATATATATGTAAGTAAAATGCTGCATACTGTGATCTAGACTTGAGAAGTATTGGAGTAATTCCATGTTTTATATTTACATTTACATATACACACACGGATGTCTCATATAAATATATCTTGATATGCCCCTGTACATATATATCATTACATTTAAGTCTCCTGGATACTCCAGAAGCAACAAATGTTTACTCTAGTTCAGTGGTTGGCAAACCATGGCTCTCGAGCCACATGTGGCTGTTTGGCCCCTTGAGTGTGGCTCTTCCACAAAATAACACGTGCGGGCGCGTGTGTACAGTGTGATTGAAACTTCATGGCCCATGTGCAAAAGTCGGTTTTTGTCTCTCAAAAGAAATTTCAATGGTTGTACTGTTGATTTTGGGCTCTGTTGACTAATGAGTTTGCCGACCACTGCTCCAAGCAATGGGCAGGTAGGACCAGAACAGGCTGACAGGTGATGGCAGTGAGGTAAGCCCAGGGCTGAGAACAGGCATGACAGCTGTGCCTGGTGGGCCTCCCCCAGGAAGGTACGCCTGAACGGATATTACAATGGGAAACAATGGCTTTACAGGCTATGTCTGAATAACAACAAAGCATTCTTAAGCATAGCTTTTAGACTGTTTCTTACTGTAACAGCTTATATTTGAAACCTGAGTGTGGAGAGCGGCTACAGCCTTTGGACAGGTTCAAGCCTGGGACTAATGAGAGGACACGATCCTCTCCTGGCAAAGCCACTTGCAAGTCCCTGCACAATTATAGCCAAAGGCTATAGTTTTAAGCTGGACCTTATGGTCCGAACCTATGGTTCCACGTGACTGAGTGATAAAGGCTGCGGGAGGTGCAGCAAGTAAACAAAGCTTGATCAGGTGCATGTAATTGAGTAGATTTGAAACCCACAAGAACGTTGTAAACATCTTGACCACGCCCTTGCTTTGCCTAGTGGAATCTGGCTATAAAATAAAGACTCCGCTTGCAAGTTGTGGCCCTGTCGCTCCATCAGAGAGGGCATTGTCCCACCCAGACTCAGCTTTCTTCTCTTGTCTGTCTTTTCTTAATCCTTCACCACCCCCTTTCAGGCTCACGGAACCTGGCTGTGCTGGTGTGGCACATACGGCGCCCAGCGTGGAGCTGAGTATGGGGAACAGGGGCCTGAGTTTGGGGGAACCGCAGGCTCACCCACGGCCGTGCCCCCTAGGCACACCTGACAACAATACCTCCCATCCCACATACGCTTCTGCAGTGTGACCCGGGCCATCTCCCACTGAGAGGGGGAGTCTATGCCCCTTGAAAGTGGATGGGCTCTGGGACCACTTTCACCAGGAGAACTCCATGGAACTAACACCGAGACCATTCTGTGCATCAGCCTTCACCGGGGTGGCTGCCTTTACTTCTTGTCTCTTGAAAGCCAGCCCCATGTAAGAAGCGCACCTGCTCTGACACCAGTGGGCTATGAAAAAGAAAAGGGGGGCAGGTGGTAAGGATGAGATGCCACACAGAGAGAGAAGGGAGCCAGGGAGAAAGGAGAAGGAGAAGATCACAGCCACCAGCTCCCCGAGGAGAGGGACCAGACACCCGGGGGAAGCACCCACCTTGAGAAGAATCCCTCCCCCAGCTCTAGCCGACTTCATGTGAATCAGAGGTAAACTGCCCAGAGTCTGTCCCAGAGGTGAACTGCCCCAGACAATCTCTTCCTAAATGCCCGACCCACAAAATCACGAGCAAAATGAAATGGTGGGTTCCAGCCCTTACGTTTTGGGATAACTTGTACAGCAAACCATTTACAGAAACGTGGAGGTCCTAAGATGGGCATATGATGCTAAGGGAAACGAAATCCTTATGGACGTAGGGTGTCCTCTTGTGAGCCCATAAATCTCGAGATAAAAGAGAAACCTAAGTCCTCGTGTATTCTTTTCTGTTTTGTGTGTATTTCCCTTCCATGGCTGGAACTAATCTTCTCCCTTCCCTGAAGGTCAAAGGCAAACGACGCAGCAATCCATAATATTCCCTCCTAATGCGTGGAAGACTTGTGCGGAAGCCATGGAAGCTACCAGACTGTTCTCTTCCGGGGCCCAGCCTGTAAGTAAGGAGCTGCTTAAGCGTTAGCGGGTCAGACAATGGGAAAAACACCTTTGTTCATTTTTCATCTTTGCTGTGAACTCCGAAGGTTTACCCACACTCAGACTAATAGAGACTTGGGTCTTCATCACTCATGTGACCTCAGGAGCGTGATTACCTGCTCAGAGGCTTTTAGAGTCTCTCGGAGAACAATGGGATATTTCATTGCACTGTAGGGAAAGAGTCACTCACGTTTTTATGCACAGTTAATAGGAAAGAGGGGGGGAAATCTGCCGAGGGCATTGAGTTTTACATTAAGCAGGGAATATTTTAGCCTTAGAAACAGCAGAGTCGGCTAGAATCACTCACTCTGTGACTACGGGGCCACACCACCCACCGAAAACTGGGGCGCCCCCCGGAGCTTTCCAAATGCAATTAACTCACCCAGTACATTATAAATGCGGGGAGGCACAGTGAATAACGGGCCCTATTTCTTGCCTCCCTTCCCCCGCCCAGCCCCCCACCCCATCCTAGGGTCCTGGATTTGTGGAGCCTGATTTCATTCCAGTTGGAAATTAGCAGATGGCGAGACTGACCATGAAGCTTGTCATCAGGCAGGGCCTTGGTGAAATGGCCCTGCAATGAGCCATTGCATGTTTTGTTATTCTTTTTGCGATTCATGTTAAAAATATGTCCCAGGGATGCCAGCCTGCTAGGATGCAAGGAGCCCTTGTCACTCAGCAGTAACCCAGTGGAATAATAAGTCCCCCCTCAGCCCTTCCCCCGAGGCCGCGTGACCAGGCTCCCCACACCGGCCATCCGCAGTGGTCCCCGCGCACACAAATGGCACCTGGCCCTCCCAGGAGCCTCTCTCTGCGGAGAGGATTGTGGGCACATCTGCCAAGTCCGAGGTCACCCAAGGACTGGGTGGGACAGGCTGTCCTCTCTTGCACGCCGCTATCACCAGCAGCGTGTCTCTTGAGTGAAATTTCAGGAACAAAGATTCCTGGGGGAAAGATGCCATTTCATCTTCTCAGCCAGGTCAGCTGGAACTGGGAGGCAGCGGCTCCCATCTGTGTGGCGGCCTGGGCCAGGACCTTGTGTTCCTTAGCTTTTAGGTGGGGTCCACATTCATGGTCCTGACTGAGCATCTCAGGAAAGAAACCGACTTCCCCTAGGAGGCTCACCCTTCCTCATCAGCCTTAGGAAAATAGGAGGGAATGATCAAAGACGGACAGAGAGGGAGTGTGGCCGCCCGGGGCTGTGGCCAGAATGCCCTGATAGAAGCCCACGTGGCCTGTGACCAGGCGGCTTGTCGGCCGGTGGGTGACAGAAAGCAGCCAGGCCACCCTAAGCCGCTGCTCAGAAGGCTGGATTTTCATTTAGGGCCCAGGGCTTTAGCCTGTCACAGGAGATGTGGACGACATAAGACAATTCCTTGGCAGCTTTAGCATCTCTGCTCACCCGGGGACACTGGGAAGCAAATCCTGTTCTTTCCAGAGCCTTCTGTGCACCATGACCAGAGCTGTGATTCCAGACTCCCCCTCCCCTTTCTTCTGTACCCTCCTTAGCAGTGACCTGGGAGTGGGTCTTGGATGTGTTTAACGTCATAGCTTTCGTGATAACTCCAGCCCTGGGTGCAGGAGGGCGGAGGCTGCCGCTGAAGAATCGCATCTCTGTGGGTGTGGGTGTCGGGAAATGAGCAGAAATGAGAGAGACAGGCGGTTCTCTGCTTCCTTCGAGGCCTGGGGGATGAAAGGAGAAAAGGCGGCAGGAAAGAGAGGACACCTGCTTTTCTGCGTGCGATCTTGGTGCTTTAAGCAGTAGTTTTGTAATGTGGACATCTACAAACATCAGTTCCCTTATCAGGATCATGGATCGTTTCTAGATAAGTTTTTCATAACTTTTCTGAAACTTGTCAGGGCTGCCTGTGGTTGATTTTAAAAATAGATTTTTTTTTTCCCCTCAAAGCAGCATGAGGTTTCAACAAGATCCTTGCGTAAGCCCACTCTTGTGCAATGCCAAGCACATCACAGGTGCTTACTAAAAGGACTTTAAAAGTTATTATTATCTATTTTTACAGTGCATCCAATAGTGCATTTTATATGCAAATTGGGCATGTTTTTTACAAATGGGAGTTATCAACACTCAGCCAAACCCACTTGGAAGTAACACGGTGAAAAGGGTTCTTTTTATACTGAAAGGCAATACCACTACGTTCTATTCAGGCTTTGGATTAATTATTTTTCCTTGATTAACCTACAAGCGTAACAGCTTATATCATTTTAGATTTAATTAATAAAGTTTCAACTGGTAATAGAATGTTAAATGAGTAGTAATCAAGTACATTTCATCTGAAAATTGAGGGGGGTTTTTGTGTGCATATTTTGCTTCTTTTGACTGCTGACTATTTGATTAGACTACATGAACATTTTCTTTCCACCATAATCAAGTCAAACAATTCTAACATGCAGTGTAATTTTTTGGCCAAGGATTCCCACATTATAGCATTTTGTTCATGCAGAGCGTTGTAATTAGTGTTATTTGCTGTTGTCATTGAACTACACTCATTATAGAGAGGTGTCAACTTTGCAAAGA
Organism: Pipistrellus hanaki; assembly: GCF_964339955.1. NCBI lineage: Eukaryota > Metazoa > Chordata > Mammalia > Chiroptera > Vespertilionidae > Pipistrellus > Pipistrellus hanaki. The sequence goes on from NC_140512.1 coordinate 7,890,017, forward strand.
AAGAACATTTGGGATGCAACAAAGAATGAGATGTTATTTGCAATTTCATTGTCGGCCAACAGTGATGATATTCAAAAGGAACGAAAAATAGTGTGGGCGCATCACACACACAGAGTCAGCCATAGGATAGGAACCGCACAGCAGAATGATGATGAAACAGAATAGAGTGTCCTACAACTGTGGTCAATTTTGAAAAAAAAAAAAAAAAAAAAGGAGAGGGGATTTGCTTCCCTAAATAATATTCTTCTCTTTTAAATTTACCGTAAACAGAAACGTAGGAAAGGAGAACATGTCGTGTCCCAAAACGAAGGCTTTCTGCGTCCCCTATCCTTCTTCCCTGTTCCCTGTTGCTCTGTCTTTTTGTGCCCCCTTCCCATGTCACACAAACACAGGCGTGCACACACACACATACACACGCGCACACACACACTTGCACGCACACATACACAGCATTATGGTAACTAGAAATTCATCAAAATATAACAGTAGCAAAAAAATTAAGATAGTTACTGCACTTCATTCTAAGAACAGAATGGAGCCATGTCTGTGCAAAGGCTGTGTCCAGCCCTCCGGCTGCAGCCCTGCTCTATGGTGTGAAGTTGTAGGCCTCCAGCTGCAGCCCTACTCTGTGGTGTGAAGTCGGAGGCCTCCAGCTGCAGCCCTGCTCTGTGGTGTGAAGTCGGAGGCCTCCAGCTGCAGCCCTGCTCTGTGGTGTGAAGTCGGAGGCCTCTGGCTGCAGCCCTGCTCTGTGGTGTGAAGTCGTAGGCCTCCAGCTGCAGCCCTGCTCTGTGGTGTGAAGTCGGAGGCCTCTGGCTGCAGCCCTGCTCTATGGTGTGAAGTCGGAGGCCTCCAGCTGCAGCCCTGCTCTATGGTGTGAAGTCGGAGGCCTCCAGCTGCAGGCCTGCTCTATGGTGTGAAGTCAGAGGCCTCCAGCTGCAGCCCTGCTCTATGGTGTGAAGTCGGAGGCCTCCAGCTGCAGCCCTGCTCTATGGTGTGAAGTCGGAGGCCTCCGGCCAGGACACAGAGCCCTGACTCACTCCCCGGGAAGCAGTGGGGGCAGAACCACTCCCATCTTGAGTCCAGATTGAAACGTAAACAATTGGAGAAAAGAACTAAACAATCATAAATGGGACGGGGAACAAGAAGTCCCTTTCAAACCTGTCTCATTCTTACTTTTGTCATCACTAATCATGTCCAAATAAATAGCTAGATGTTGGGTGGAGGTTACCCCCAAAATTCTGGGAATCAAACCATTTTTCATTTTAATGTTGTTTAAATGCATTAGTATTTTTGTGTATTTCTTTCATTCATTTGTACATTTTTTGCATAATCAAGTCAGGGGATCCCATGGTAAACTCTTATCTCCCTGAAATGTCTCTTTGAGCTAAAACACCCTTTCTTTGTATTTGAGTGCATCTTTTTTTTTTTCTTTTTTTTTTTTTGATGGTGGAAAGAAAGGGTAAGATCCTGACCTAAGAGAATGGCAGTGTTTCAAAGATTCTTTCTGCCACGCTTTAGGGTGGTTTACTTTAAAATATACCCAGACAGGGTTTGAAAAATAAAGAATGTTCCCTCTGATCATTAAGAAAACTACCGGGGAGAGGTTTTCTAGACGCTCCCTTTCCACACCTAATAACTCACCTTCCAGTCCAGGCCAGTTCTTATCAAGGCTGGGAACAATCTAACCCCACCCCCCCTGCCCAATTATTTAAAAGTCTTCATTGTAGTGACTTCCTCTGAAACAGACCACCCCTTTCATTAGGAATATTTATGGGAAATAATATATTTGTACAGTTGAAAGCATCACCTGCTTTGCTAAGTCAGTTCTTGTCTGAATGCAAGCGGCCTGGTAGAGGGTTTACGCCAGAGCACTTGCTAATGGAAAGTACTAATCAAAACTTCTCTGCGGCAGTAAATGTTTATATTTTTTACCACTGGATTCCAATTAAGTGTATTCAATATAGCAAGCTTTGATTAAAAAAAATTTAACAGAGATTATGTACACAGCGCTGTGGAAAACAAGGCAGGTTAGGTATGCGGGCACTTGTAGGTTCTTAATAGAAGTCTTTACCTGAAGGGAAAACCCCATAAAGTGTGCCCTATAACGTGCTATGGACTCTTATGTTGATTTACCTGGGTTACCCCATCAGCAGAAATCAACTTTACCAGGTACAAACTATGCTTATATATTTAGTGCATATAAAATGCATATAAAAGATCCTTTTTTCTTTTTTTATAAAGAAGTACAGAATTTCATTAGGGCACATTTTTTCTTTAAAAAGTTCTTTGTTAACCACGGGATATACTGATTGCAAATAAAGGAAGTTATGGCAACTGTGCCGGTGTTTATAAAGGAAGGGAAAATCCTTAATATGAGCCTACAGGTTCTATGAAAAAAAAAAAATCGCATAAATACAAGGTTTGGCTTTACTCGAGTATACATCAGCAACATCTTTCAAAGAATCTCCTTGCTTTCTCTGATATGTAAATATTTTCCTAAATGACTCAAAAAAAAAAAAAAGATGTTATTTTATTTAATTGAAGTCTATGAGGAGAGGTCTGGGGAGAGGCGGCTAAAAAATTATTTGGGTTTCTTTTGGGGGGGAGGAATCCCAATTTTTCCTCATCTGAGAATATCTACACACAACATTTTTGCACATTTGCCGTAAAAACATCAGACCTTTCATACGCGAGATGCTTTCCTCCACGGTGAAGTGTTCAGGAGTAGGGGCCGTCTTTAAAAAAAAAACATTTAATTCTCTTTGCTCTCTGGCTTAATGAATCCAAGTTGAGTTTCTCTGGGAAACATAAGAAGCCCCCTGACAACCGAGAAGTCTCCCAGATACTCACTCCTGTCAGAGTTTCCCCAAACCGCACCTAAGCGGGGGCCCGAGGTGCCCACATCAGACAAGAAAAGAAGAACAGGGCTTCCCTCCCTGACCCCGGCCTCGGGGAGAGAGATTGTTTACCGCTCAGTCTCCGGGAGTGTTTCCACGGCCTCCCTCCGCCATTCCCACCCTCCCATCCTCTCTGTGGCCTTACTCCCGGCCTCCTCTGCGCAGCCAAAATCCAGGCCCGGGGCGATGTTTACTAACTAACGCCCCTGCCTTAAGCCCTGGTCTCAGTCCTCCAGTGACGGTTCTTTCCCTCAAAATCTATATTGCTTTTAAAAGCATCTCATCGAGACGCTGCATTTTTGAGGATGGGAGAGAGAGGAGAGATGGGTGACATTAGTCAACGGCGACTGACATCGTTTGTAACCCATAGATTTAAAAAAAATAAATTAAAAATAAAAACACTCCAGGACAGACCTGCCTCTTGGCTTTGGGCCCGGGACTGTCAGGGGGTTAGGGCTGCTGATGAGAGGGGCTGCTCAATAGGGAGAGAGACTGCTCAATGGGGAGAGATACTACTCAATGGGGAGAGATACTGCTCAGTGGGGAGAGATACTGCTCAGTGGGGAGGGACCGCAAACTCCGCAGCAGCAGGAGGCAAAGCCAGAGCCCCTCTCCTGCGTCCTGGCCAGGTCTGCGCGCACCCAGGGGCTCCGAGAGGCAGCGAGGGGACGGGCAGCGGACGCCAGGGGACTTCCTCCCCGGACAGGACAGGACAGGACAGGACAGCGGGCCTGCCTCCCTGTGAAGCACGGAGACCAGCTGCCGGGCTTCAGGAGTAGGAGGCAGGGCCCATGGTAAGGTAAGACATATCCCCTCGGTCCCTCCTCCCACATCCTGGGGCCGCCGCTTGCCTCCCCAGCACTTGCCCCCTCGCACCCCTTAGGGAAGAAAGGGAATCTGTCCATCCCTGAGTGTGCTCATAAGGGTGGCAGCCTTGATAGGCATCGTGGGGAAGGGCAGGTACCCGTGCCCCTAGGGACTGGGGATTATTGGGGGGGGGGGGGGGGGGCGGGCGGGTGGTGTATGGGAGGAGGTAGGGAACAGAGGGCCAGGTCATTGTCCCAGAATCAGTCACAGCATCTGTTTGGCTCCTGCGGCGTTTTCCTCAGCTCGGGCGCCCTCTGGCGCCGCCAGGGAGAAATTCACCTGGCGCAGGGACCAAGGAAGAAAAAATAAATACAGAGCAGCCCAGTCAGGCCTTGTGGCTTTGGACTTGAAGGACAGTAGGTGAGCCGCGGGTTCTGTTCTTCCTCATGGTGTCAAGGTTACAGAACCTCGTGTCATACTTTCCCTGGGCAATATGTTAGACACCAATGACCTCCCTCAACAGACTTTGGTGAGACTCCAGATTCAAAGGGAGAACAAGGTCACAGGGCTTCCAGCC